>NC_064617.1:126406437-126726854 GCF_023898315.1 Schistocerca nitens
TCACCGTCCCTGTCCGTCCCCTGGACGCCCCCACCCCTCCTGGCAATTCCCTTCGTCCCACCCCCACCGCTGAGGACATCATCAGGTTCATCAATATCGTCCTTCAAAATGTTCATCCCTTTCAGCGCCCCCACACCCTCCAGCAGATCTCCCTTGCCGCCCGTTCCATCTTCCAACTCAAGATGTACGCCACCTACTCCAACAACCAGGCCCATTTCACCTTCTCCCGTCTTGACACCCTCGTCTAAATCCCTGTCATGGCGCGACAGCAACGTATCCTTTTCAACAATATCCGCTCCCTCTCCGCCAACAAGAACCTCTTCCTGCACACCCTTGCCACCCACCGCGTGGATTCCTTCCTCCTCAATGAAACCTTCCTCCAACCCCACCACTCCATCCACACCTCACCCTATCTCCTCCACCGCTCCGATAACCCCCTCCCAATTGCGCGTGGCGGAGTTGCCATTGGTCACCACCGCCAGATCCCCGTTCGGCTCCAACCTCTCCTTCCCGACCCCACCGAACACCTGATCCTTAGTCTCTTCTTCCCCGGCCTTACCGTTACCTGCGCCACCATCTATGTCCGCCCTAACGCCCCTATTCCCTTCGACTTCCTCTCCCACATTGACCGTACCTTCTCCTCCTATGTGATCGCCGCCGACCTCAACATCCATAGTCGTTCCGCCGCCCAGTTACGGCGGTGGCATCGGTTCCTCTCCACCCTTCAAGGCGACCTCATCCCCATCCCCCAGCATACCTGTCCCGAATCCAACTCCTGATGTTATCCTCTCCTCCCCCAACCTCCTTGGCCGCATCACGGTGGATGTCCTGGAGCCCATTGGTAGCGACCATCTCCCTGTCCTCCTCACCGTTTCAGACGGTCGTCGCCCTCGCCCCGACCCTCGTACTGACCCTCCCCCTAAGTATGTCCACGACTATTCCCGTGCCGACTGGAATGCCTACTGGGATACCCTCTCCACCCAGGTCGATAGCCACCCTTTCACCTACCACCACCCCAATGATATCACCCATGCTGCCTCCTTTCTCCAGCAGACCTTGTCTGAGGCCGTGGAGGCCCACGTCCCTACTGTCGCCATCCACCCCCACCGTCCTACCTTACCCCCACAGGCCGTCCTCCTCCTCCGTGAATCCCGCCGTCTCTACCGTGCCTTCCTCCACACGCGTGACCCAGACACACTACGACGCCACCGGCAACTCCAACGACACATTCGCAATTTGCTCGCGGCTAAGAAACGCCGGGACTGGCGACAGACATGCACCCGGTTAAATGCTTCCCTACCAATCAACTCGTCCAAGTTCTGGTCAGCCTTCCGTCGCCTTACCGGAACTAAACCCTCCCCCTACTATCCTCTCCTCCATGATGATCACCCCTTCCCTGACACCCTTAGTAAGGCCCACCACTTTGCCTCCTACCTCTCCGATGTATTTTCCATCCCCGATGATCCCCAGTTCGATTACTCCCTCTTCCCGGATATCCGCGATCAAACTGACACCTCTGTCCCTCCCCTCGCTCCAGGTTTCCAGTACTTGGACAACATTACACACACGGAACTCAATGCCCCTATCACTACACAGGATCTCATTGCTACACTCCGCACAAAACGCAACACCGCTCCTGGTCACGATCGTGTCACCTACCGTCACCTTCGTGAAGCTCCTGTCTCTTTCCTCTCCACCCTGGCCAGGCTCTACAATGTAGTCCTGTCCACCGGTTACTACCCCGACCTGTGGAAAACCTCCCGTATCCTCATGTTCCTTAAACCCGGCAAACCGCCGTCCGCCGTCTCCTCCTACCGCCCCATCAGCCTTACCTCGGTCTTCAGCAAGGTCCTGGAATCTATCCTCACACGCCGCATCCACCAGCATCTCTGCCAGCACCGCCTCCTTCCCGTCAGCCAGTGTGGCTTTCGGCCGTCCTTCTCTTCCGACGACCTTCTCCTTCACCTCACTCATCTCCTTTCCGAACAGCTTAATTCCCGTCGCTCCGCAATCTTCCTCTCCCTGGACCTCGAACGTGCCTATGACCGCGTATGGCATTCCGGCCTCCTCTTCAAGCTCCAAACCTTCGCCCTTCCCATTAACTACGTCCGTCTGATCGGCTCCTTTCTCTCCCGCCGTCCTTCCTATGTCACCGTCCATAACTCAGATTCCTACACCTTTTTCCCCTCTGCCGGTGTTCCCCAAGGCTCTGTCCTCTCCCCCCTTCTGTACCTTTTGTACACGGCGGACATGCCGCCGCCGTCAGCCCCCGTCCACCTTCTCCAGTTTGCCGATGACACCGCCTTCCTTGCCCTTGCCCCCACCCTACAGCGCTCCCAACACCTTCTCCAATCCCATCTTGACCGGTTCACCGCTTGGTGCAACCAGTGGTTGCTCAAGGTCAATCCCTCCAAAACCCAGGCGATCATTATAGGCAAAACCACCCCTTCCTTCCGCCTCCTTGATTTCTACATCACCATCTATGGGCGTCCCATCGCCCTCACTCCCACCCTTAAGTACCTTGGCGTCACCCTCGACCGTCGCCTCTCCTGGACTCCCCACCTCCGGACAATCCAAGCCATGGCACGCTCCCGACTCCGTCTCCTCAAGCTCCTCTCCGGCCGTACGTGGGGTCTGGACCCCTCCACCATCCTCCACACCTATAAATCCCTCATCCGCCCTATCCTTTGTTATGCCCATCCGGCTTGGATCTCCGCCCCCCCTTCCTTTTATACATTCCTCCAAATCCTTGAATGCCATGCTCTCCGCCTCGCCTATCGCATCCGTCTCCCCTCCCCTACGCGGATCCTGTACGATCTCATCCCCTTCCCCCACCTCCTCCTTTTCCTTGAAAGGATACGGATCCTGTACACCTCCCGCAAACTCGATCCTCCTCACCCGCTCGTCTCCCCAATCCTCTCCCACCCCCGCCCGCTGCCGCGCCTGTATGCCCACATCCCACCTGGTCTCCATCTCTCCACCCTCCTTACCCTCTCCCAAGGTGGCTTCCGCCAGCTCCCCCTCCCTGATGATGTCCTCCTCCCCTCCATCTACCCCTCCTATCAACTTTGACCCTGCCCCACCCCCCACTTCCGGTGTCCTTTCCTTTAGGCACCCTCCCTCCCTCCCTTCTCTTCCTTTCCCTTCCCTTCTGTTTCCTTTTCCCCCGTCCCCTCCCTCCACCCCTCTTCCCCCCGGGCTTCCCCTCCCCCTTCCTCCCTCCCCCCTTTCTCCCCTGCCCATGGCATCTCTGCTCTCCCCTCTCCCTCTCCCGCTCCCCTTCCTCCTCCTCCTCTCTTGGCAGGTCCCCGGACTCGCACACGCATAGTGAACATTCGCGCGCCGGAGATCATCGCCATCAGTGTCTAGTGTGTGTGCTTCGTTTTGTGTTTCGTGCAGTTCCAACTCAACTGTTCACATGTGCCGTCGCCGTTCTCCGCCGGCCGCGGTGGTCTCGCGGTTCTAGGCGCGCAGTCCGGAACCGTGGGACTGCTACGGTCGCAGGTTCGAATCCTGCCTCGGGCATGGATGTGTGTGATGTCCTTAGGTTAGTTAGGTTTAAGTAGTTCTAAGTTCTAGGGGACTGATAACCACAGCAGTTGAGTCCCATAGTGCTCAGAGCCATTTGAACCATTTTTTCGCCGTTCTCCGTGTTTTGTGCGCCGTGTCAACAAGTGTAAGTGTTTTTATCGTCCAACGTGAACGGCTTCTTGTTTATTGTTTTTTGTATCTCCATTTTTTGCCCGCCGTTTTTTTGTATTGACTGTCTCACCTCTGTCATGTTCTTGTTCCACTTAAGGCTGAAGAGCAGCGTACTATGCTGCTGCCAGCCCGCCTGTATAGGTGATAAAAATTACAATAAAGGAAAAAAAAACCTGCCTTAGCAGTGTGTTCGTCGCACCTGAAGATGTCGGCCAGTTGTGCTGACGAAATATTGTGGAGTTTTCACAATAACATCCGACGTCTCGCCCGAGAACCATATATACTTCATTAGTTCTGCCCTGAACCAACTAATCACACTAAAAGGAGGGTTAGCCCTATTAGTAGTTTGTTCTTTTCGTCGCCTTTCACGACTGGCAGAACATACTGGAGGCCTATTCTTTTCCCGGGCCTCCACGGGGTTTATTGTTACTATTATTATTATTATTATTATTATTATTATTATTATACATTTTTGTCCTTAAGACAATGATTTAACTTAAATATTACGTGATTAATCAATGTTCGTGTTTTTATGTTTTCTTCTTCTTTTTCTCTTGGCAAAACCTCTTCATTCCTTGACTGTGTTCGTGTTTCTTTTGTTCTGTCCATTTTTTCACCGGTCTCTTCCTTTCTTTTACTTCTGATTTCGTGTCTTTGGTTGGCCTCTTCATCCATACACCATCTCTATGTACTGCTCCAAAAATTTTTCGAAGTATTTTACGTTCTATCTTTTCTGTCTCTGTGACGTCTGATGCCCCGATTGTGGTCGTTTCTGGTGCATAAAGGGCTTCTAGTAGTACAATTGTATTGTAGTGCCTGAGTTTTGCCCGTCTTGAGATGCTTATTTTACTGTAGTGCGCCCATGTAAGTTTGTACGATTTCTGAAGTTTTTCTGTTCGTTCTGTATTGGATACTTTGTTTGATCCTCCTATTTGTATGTATTCTCCAAGATACTTGAATTTTTCCACTCTGTTAAGCAATCCGTATTTTGTGTGCATGTCTTGTGTATTGTTGTTCTTTCTTTCCATATATTGTGTTTTCTCGCGTGATATTTGTAACCCCATTTTAGCGGAGATATTCGAAGGCTTCTTGCACTTCTTCTCTGTTGTTGCCAAGTCATCTGGAAATGCTACACATTTTATGATTGTCTTGTTTGCACGTGTTCTTCCTAACTGAATTCCTTTTACTTTTTCTTCGCACTGCTTGATAGTTTTGTCCAGGACTATGTTGAATAGAAGTGGTGAGAGACTATCTCCTTGTCTGACCCCTGTATGTATCTCAAATGGCTCTAAGATGTCTCCCATAAATTTAATTTTGTATATGGTGTCTGTGAGCGCCTGTTCTATCAGAGCTATAATTTTTCTGTCTATTCCATATTCTTGTAGTGTGTCTGCCTGCCAATGGATCCATAGGCCTGTTTAAACTCCACAAATGTAACTACAGTGTTGTTCGCCTGGCTGACCTTCAGAAGTGTTCGCAGGCTTCAAATTGGTTCAATACAGTATCTTCCCTTTCTGAACCCTGCCTGGTATTCACCTATGTTTTTACCCACTTGTGGCTCCAGTCTGCTCAGTAGCACCTTGGACAGAATTTTGTAAGTGACCGGTAATAATGAGATCCCTCTATAATTATTAGGGTCTGTCGTGTCTCCCTTTTTGTAGAGTGGGTGAATCAGTGCACATTTCCATTACTTTGAAATTTTCTCTATACATATTTCCAAGAGAATTTTACGAATTTTCTTTGTAATGTTTTGGTCTACGAGTTTCCAGATCTCAGCGATAATGCCATCTTCCCCTGGGGCTCTGTTCTTCCTTAGTTTTATAAATGTCATATTATCATTACAATTATGTTTAAGTTTATTTTCATTTTACAATTTCAGTGCTTCAGATTTTAGTGTCTTGCTTTGTTTTTATTCACGTCCTGGCATTGTTACGACGTATTCTGTGACATTTTGTCATTGGTACCAGTATATAATTGAGTGCAAATGAATAATACATCACCTGTGCTAGCAGAGACGGTAAACACAATATGTCTGCCAATCGCTGCAGACAATTGAAGTGGAACAGGAGCAGCCAATTCTGGCAGCAAGATCCTTGTCTTTTTAGTTACATTTACCACAAGTGAAGATGAATTGTGCCATAAACTTTAGGCAGAATGTAGAGATCATTTAACCATCGGATATTAGTGTATCTCAAGCTGCACATTGTAGCAACCTCAAAATTTTTTTCTGGTTTTTGACAATGACAATTGCTACTAATTTTTGGCAGCTTCCTGAATAATTAATCAAATATTACCATGAATTGCACGATATATTTAAGTATACTAGCTAAAAACTGCTGTGTTTAAAGATTAATGTCTGTTCTGGCAAGAACTAATTATTAGGCATGACAACCAACAAGCTGTCTGTCCGCATGAGCGGCCACCGACAAACTGTGGCCAAAACACAAATGGACCACCCTGTAGCTGAACACGCTGCCAAACATGATACCCCTCATCTCAATGACTGCTTGACAGCCTGTGCCATATGGATCCTTCCCACCAACACCAGCTTTTCTGAATTGTGCAGGTGGGAACTTTCCCTGCAATACATCCTAAGTTTCGCTACAGTCATGGACTGTGCGGCTGGTCCCGGCGGAGGTTCGAGTCCTCCCTCGGGCATGGGTGTGTGTGTTTGTTCTTAGGATAATTTAGGTTAAGTAGTGTGTAAGCTTAGGGACTGCTGACGTTAGCAGTTACGTCCCATAAGATTTCACACACACATTTTTTGAACACATCATACGTTCCCGTAACCCTCCTGGCCTCAACCTTCGTTAGTCACTGTCCTCACCCATCCAGCCCCCTCCCTGTTCCCATTCCAGCACTACACAGCCGTCATTTCACCGCCACACCCAGTCTTTTAATTTCTTTTATTTTTATTTTTATTTCTCTCCTATCCGCTACTTAACCGCTCCCCCCTCCACACCACTCTCCTACCCTCCGTCTAAAGTTCAACATTTCACTGTGCGCCACTCCCACCGTACTATCCCTCCTCCCGCCCGCCCCAGCCTCCTCCTTTGCCCCACCCAGTCACCACTCCCATCATGCAATGGTGCTGCTGATTGCAGTGTAGTATCAGCTCTCTGAGACAGCAGATGTGTGTGCAAGTTGCGCTTGCATGAGTGTGTGCGTGTGCTTGTGTGTATGTGTGTCTACTACTGACAAAGACCTTAATGGCCGAAAGCTATGATTGTGAGAACTTTTTATTGTGCCTATCGCGGCTCAGCATCTCCGCTTTATGGTGAGTAGCAACTTTCCTTCTCTCGAATTCTACCCTGAATCTTCCATTGTTTGATGAACCAATTATTATTTACACAGATGTGAAACACAAATCCATTAGAATATATTTAATGTAATAGTCTACAGCTAATCTGTACTTTGAATACGAGTCAATCTCTCTGAAGTGAGTGTAAATGAGTCGAGCAGCTAGCACAGAATGAGCACTGGCGAGGACTAGTGGCCTGTAGAAGATAGAATGACGTCAGGCGTCATATTAAGTAGTTTTTAAATATTTTTACCGTACATATTATGTGCTGTATCCACCAAACAGATGATTCTGAAGTTGAGACAGCTAAGACAGGTCACACAGAATATATCCATGGCGTGCAAATCATAAGAACCTAGGAGTTTCAGAATACGTCTGCGCAATAACTACGACACACAGAGAAAAAGACACATACGAGGTGTGATCAAAAAGTAAAAGCTATTTTTTTTTCTTAAAGACTCTTTATTTATTCATCAATATCAACTTTTTACCCTTCAAGGTAATCCCCTTCAGATACGTCAGCCTTTTACAATCTTGCACACATTTCTGGAACATACTTCCGTCATTCTGTTCAGCTCCTTCAGCGATTCTACTATTATCTCACCAATGGTGGCAAAACGACGTCTCTTGATGGTTCCCTTCAGCATAAGGAACAGAAAGAAGTCGCAGGCAGCCATTTCCGGAGAATACGGTGGCTGAGGTAACATAACTTTTTTTCTAACAAAAATCTGGAAGTGTGAGCAGGAACATTATATGCTGGTTAGAGTATAGTACACTGAAATGCAGTAGGGAGAAAAATCACGATTCCGAGTCTGGTAGTTTTTACGATCGCGTGTTTTTGTTACACACACACCCCAAACAACATTTATACATTACACGACTTTGTCACGCTATTCGCCATGCACGTAGAAATTTTACTATAACTTATTCTCTGGCACTGAAAGACGCTACAACTGCACAGATGGGAGACACTATGAGAGTACACATTGTTAATGTAGCACTGAGTGCCTCATTAACAACAAAATAAGAGACACAACCCAGAACGATATAAATAGTACGGCTGTTTTACTACAGAATTCTTGCCGCTCTCTCTCCATGTGTACGAAAAATTATCCGCTACGGTCGCAGGTTCAAATCTAGCCTCGGGTATTGAGGTGTGTGATGTCCTTGGGTAATTTAGGTTTAAGTAGTTATAAGTTCTAGGGGAGTGATGACCTCCTATGTTGAGTCCCATAGTGCTCAGAGCCATTTGAACCAGTCTATTAAATTCTGTCAGTGTAATACTTTAAACAATCTTCTGACTTGATCAAGTTTGACAGTCATTAATTGTTCTTATTGAACTAGAGGTAACACAACTCGGACTCAGAGCTTTCTAGGGACTCTCGTCACAAAATTTAAAAAATATAAAAAAGGGCCATCTATCATCGCATGGTGGAAGCCCCTTTACATACCTTAAAAGACGTGTACATAATTATTTTGTATTGCTTACCAGGATGAATTTTTTAGTGTACGATATGAATGAAGTCAACATTTAACTCTCATAGCTCGCGCCGTCTCGTACCTAGTTCCTAGCAGCATCTGGTGAGACGTGATGCACTTTATTTGGCAAAAATTGATAACAGTTTTTAATAGAAAGGTAAACTGAATCTTAGTAATTTGAAACGAGGTCGAAATTGTGGAAAATCAGTGTGTTCTATAGCTTATTTCATGCAAATCAGAATTGCTTTCCCAAGATCGAGGTCGCTCTAAGAATATACTCCCCATCTGTGTTCACAAACATCACTGGAAAACGGTAATTATCAAAAACAGGTTTCGAACATCCGTGTTAGAAGACAAGATTACGATTCTGACTTCGCTCAGTGAGGAAAGTGATACTGTAAGTAGCTTCAATATTAAGAAATATAGAGGCAAATAAAGTAGCAAATAAGATTATTTAAAAGTTTAATTTTGAGTTTGTTTGTTTGTTTGGAGAAATATTGTACCTGAATTCAGAAAGTCAGAGCAGTCCTACACCGAAGAAATCAGCATAGGGGAGCAGGTGCAGGAATTCTCCACCTCCGTTCCAGGCAGGGTCATAGTGGATGTCGTCTTCAGTTGCCTCTTCCGACTTTCGATTAAGTGTCAGGTGTGTGTCTGTCTCATGTGGATAAAATTACACTCGCCCACTGTAGGGTTTATGTTATTGTGGATGAAGGGAAGAGAGAGGTTGAAACACGGTGCCAGTACATATCGTACACCTATCGAATAGCAGCAAGTGGGCCGCCGAACTTAACTCCCCATTCACCGGACGAATCACCATCAACAATGTCACATTCTCTCACTTCATGAGACACTGCTACAAAATTTGAAATTAATACAGGACATGGGCGCAAAGACTGGCGATTAGGAACTTTACGTCACCTCTCCCCTTTCCCTTTCCGGTCAAATACTGGCAGTAAAAGTTTTCCACCAACTGGACTCGAATCGGGTGCGCACGTTAGGGACGCGAAACACCGACTGGTGTGAAACTGATACCGATATTTTAGCTCTGAATAACCGGTATTTTTCGGTATTTGAATAGTGCAGGTTAAAATAGGTGTTTTTATTTTTTACTAATAACCGAAATATGAATTAGCCACACCAGCGTTGCTAAAATTCGTTTTTAAATAACTGTTCTTAGAGAACGAGTACTTTTCATTCGTAAAATTAGCATTGCCTTGAAATACACTATGTGATCAAATGTATCCGGACACCCCAAAATCACTTGTTTTTCATATAAGGTGCATTGTGCTGCCACCTACTGCCAGGTACTCCGTATTAGCGACCACAGTAGTCATTAGAAATCGTGAGAGAGAAGAATGGGGCGCTCCTCGGAACTCACGGACTTCGAACGTGCTCAGGTGATTGGGTAACTTGTGTCATAGGTCTGTACGCGAGACTTCCACACTCCTAAACAATCCTAGGTCCACTATTTCCGATGTGGTAGTGAAGTGGAAACGTGAAGGGACACGTACAGCACAAAAGCGTACAGGCCGACCACGTCTGTTGACTGACAGAGACCGCCGACAGTTGAAGAGGATCGTAATGTGTAATAGCAGACATTTATCTAGACCATCAGACAGGAATTTCAAACTGCATCAGGATCCACTGCAAGTACTATGAAAGTTAGGAGGGAGGTGACAAAACTTGGATATCATGGTCATAAGCCATACATCACGCCGGTAAGTACCAAACGACGCCTCGCTTGGTGTAAGGAGCGTAAACATTGGACGATTGAACAGTGGAAAGACGTTTTATGGAGTGACGAATCACGGTACACAATGTGGCGATCCGATGGCAGGGTGTGGGTATGGCGAATGCCCGGTGAACGTCATCTGCCACCGTGTGCAGTGGCAACAGTAAAATTCGGAGGCAGTGGCGTTGTGGTGTGGTCGTGTTTCTCATGGAGAGGGCTTGCACCCCTAGTTGTTTTGCGTAGCACTATCGCAGCACAGGCCTATATTCATGTTTTAAACACCTTCTTGCTTCCCAATGTTGAAGTGTAATTCGGGTATGGCGATTGCATCTTTCAACACGATCGAGCACCGTTCATAACGGACGGCCTTTGGCGGAGTGGTTGCACGACAATAACATCCCTGTAATGGACTGGCCTGCACAGAGTCCTGAACTCAATCTTATAGAACACCTTTGAGATGTTTTGGAACATCTACTTTGTGCCAGGCCTCACCGACCGGCATCGATACCTCTCCTCAGTGCAGCACTTCGTGAAGAATGTGTTGCCATTCCCCAAGAAACCTTCCAGTAACTGATTGAACGTATGCCTGCGAGAGTGGAAGCTGTCATCAAGGCTAAGGGCGGGCCAACATCACAATGAATTGCAGCATTACCGATGGAGGGCGCCACGAACTTGAAAGTCATTTTCAGCCAGGTGCCCGAATACTTTTGATCACATAGTGTATTGCATTATAGAAAACGGGAAAAGTGATTAGTGCTCTTTTTAAACACAGTACTGATAGAACCGAGGAACACAAACATGATATAAGAATTGGTACACCGTTCCCGAGACAATAAAGTACCTGTTTTCATGTGGTGTGTTCCTATTAGATGGTAAGTGTGTACATTCATTGTGCAGGACCTGCCCCATCTTGTCTAAACTGTAGTTTCTCACGGTCGTCGTCCGACATCAACTGTATTACAGGTTGACACGACCCCTAATAGGGAAGTATTTTGCAAAGTGCGGTAACACTAAAATACAATGCTCCATTTGCTTTGCAAAATTAAAAACGTGAGATGCTACAACAAACCTGTGACGTAATACAAAAAAAAAAGAATAAACTTATCAGTTCAGTCATAGTTACAATGAAAGTAGAAAGCAGTTAATCTGCTCCTGTGTCTGCATAACATACCCTTATAAGCTCGTAGCCCACGAGAATGGAAAAAGAATAACACGAAAAAAGAGTTCTTCAGCTTCGGTTTTCACCGTCTAGCACTGACTGGTTCTAATGCCCAAACATTAAATATTTGCCTATTTAATTAAATATTTTGATTGTATGTGTCTTCAAACTAAGAGAGTGAAAATCGTTTCTCGATTTCTGCGACTGTTACAGGAAATAACAGGAATAAAAAACTGAGTATTTTGAGGGGTTTTAACGGTGCGGTAAAACTGGCACTGGAAAAGCCGATATAATCGAGGACCGGTTCTTCCAGTGATAACTGCCATCCTAGTGAGCATCAGCAACTTCGAGTATGGAGGCAGGTTGTAGTTGGGTTAAAATATAGTTACAATTCTCTTGGCAGATGTATTCCTTCAGTTATCTTGCAGCCCGCATCTCGTGGTCGTGCGGTAGCGTTCTCGCTTCCCACGCCCGGGTTCCCGGGTTCGATTCCCGGCGGGGTCAGGGATTTTCTCTGCCTCGTGATGGCTGGGTGTTGTGTGCTGTCCTTAGGTTAGTTAGGTTTAAGTAGTTCTAAGTTCTAGGGGACTTATGACCACAGCAGTTGAGTCCCATAGTGCTCAGAGCCATTTGAACCAGCCAGTTATCTTGCATTTGCCTGACAAACATGTTTGCTTATACGAGGGCTATTCAGAAAGAAATTGGGCTTATTTTTTGTTGTTGCAACCAACAATGGAATCGGGGCGTGCGCGTTCTATGCTTGTAGGGATAGTGCGCATGCATAATTTTTTTCAAGACTGCGGAAACAACCAGTAGTTGGCTGGCCGTTGACAAAAGATCATATATAAATGGTAGTCGTCGGATTTTGTGTTGCGGGCGAAATCATAGAAGAAGGTGAAAACAACGTTATTAAATTAAATTTTATTTTAAGCATGGCGATTCGAAGCTGAAACAATGCGCAAGATTCGACAAGTGGTTAGGGACCAAGCAATGGGTATCACACAGATAAAGGAGTGATAGAACCGCTTCAAAGAAGGCCGCTCCTCAGAGAATAGAGAAGCCCCCAGCATTCGCAATGGAGGTTGTTATTGATCAAAGACCCTGGTGATACAGCATAGACGAATCACGACCGTAGAACTTGAAGACGATGTTTAGCATAATATTGGATCCTTTCATTCCGTTTTAACGAAACATTTGCAGGTAAGGAGGATTGAGCAAAACTTGTGCCGAAGCTGCTGACAAGTGAGGAGAAGCAACTTTGTTCAGAGACCGTACGGATACCGTGGACAGTAATCCCAACTTCCTTAACACGGTAATCAATGGTGATGATTCTTCGTGGGTACGATCCAGATATAAAGTTCCAGTCATCGCAATGGAACCATCCATCATCCTCAAGACCCAAAGGCGGCAGGTTCGCTGCAATTTCTTGTACTCCAGTGACGTTATGCGCTCCAGGAGATACTAATGTCAATAACGAGTACGACCAAGAGATTCTGTGTTGCCTTCGTGAAGCAGTGAGACGCAAACGGCCGGACTCGTGGGCAGCAACCAGTTGGCACCTTCATCACTAGAGCGCATTCGCTCATCGTTCCCAATTAATTCAGAGTATTTTGGGTGAAACATATTTCGGATATGGTTTGTAACCTCCATTTTCCGCTGACCTAGCGCCTTGTGACTTTTGGCTTTTCCATAAGCTGAAAAAGACTCTGTGAGCGACCAGATTTTAGAGAATTTGACGTAGCAGCTGCGCGCCAAACCAAAAAAGACTTTCCAGCGATGCTTGCAGCAGTGGCAGGAGCATAGGGAGAAGTGAGTAGTAGGTGAAGTGGACCGCTTTGAACATGACTAGTGTGAAACAATTGTATCTGAATGAAGACTGATTTTATAAATAAAAGTGCGATATTTTTTGAACAGCAGTCGTAATTACTGTATGCTATTTTTATAACTGAAATACTTATTTTTGCGTGGATACGAATTTCAACTTCCTATAATTTTATAAAATTTATGTTATAAATTCGTTAAATCATAAATTGTCTAGCGAAATTTTGTACAGTTAAATAACAAGACTTAAATTCTGTGTTATAGAATTTTAATATGAAAATTTCTCTAAAATGTTATTTTATCTAGATGGTATTCACACAGTTCGCCGCGGTAGGAGACACGCATCATACGTTCAACCAAGGGCTCAATGGATCCTAAATAAGCACCTGTTCTGCCTCGCCTACAGGTGGAAAAATTATGTAGTCACTGTAAATGACACAACTTTTTAACACTAAAATTATTTCGAAGGAAATAGTGAATTGATCACTCTGAAGTACTGCGTGCACTCTTTTGAAACGTCCCGGCAGTTTAAAGCTGCGTGCGGAGCCAGGACATTTCACTTCATGGGTTACGCTCTTACCGAGTGAGCTATCTAGGGACTAGTCACTACTTGCTTCATGGTTTCAAGTTGCGGGTGCAAAGTAGGAGAGAGGTACTGGCAGAAGTGAAGCTGTGGGCTGGACAGCAGAATCGGTAAGAGACTTGACGATGAAACTAAAGATTCAGGGTTCGAGACCCAGGTCGGCACAAAGTTTTAATCTGCCAGGAAGTTATATTATGTAATAGGCTCTTTAAACATCTGCAGGAGCAATTTTATATTCCGATATGAATTTTCGTATTAACGTGTGACTAAATGTATCAACTGTTGTGATGAATCATTGTCGGGACATGAGCAATGGTACAGAGTTTGAATGTGGTGACCAAAATCTGCATGGAGACAAGCGACCCACTTCGCACTTCTCAATATCTGACAGCGATTAGGATTCTCTGCCCACGCCAGTTATCGATAAGGGGGAAAGGTCAGAGATATTCGGGCTTCGTACTGAGTCAGAGGGCGCCACTGCCACCAGCGTGGGCGTGTCATGTGAGTTCGTTCACTGACGCAGCAGTGTCTGCAAATATCGCGGCCTCACACTTGTCCGGGAGTGCTTGCTACTCTCCAAAGCCTTCTACAGGCGCCATTGCTGGTAGAGTAACCTTTTCCATGTTTACACTTCTCGTGGACCGTTTGCGCACGCTTAAGACGACTTTGGCTACGCTATGACCTTTGATTCTTGCTAGCCATCCATTTTGCGAACTCCGCCGTCATTGACCACATGAACCATCTGTTTGTTTCCCATTTCTGCATCACTGCTAATGCGAGCGATCGTAGACTGTGTTCTACTTATACCGAGTATGATAAAGAGTATTAAGTCAGCATCTGGAGCTACACAACCCGACGATTTATCTCGCACAGAAGATCTACGAATTAGATGCAGGCAACTCCCTTTCAACCAATGCACCGTCATCTCACAACCACAAACTACACTTTGTTCCCACGTAGCAACCGGTAAAGGGGATAGTGGTACCAGTACACTGTGGATCTCTGTCTCGTACAACCGGCCACTGTGGCCGAGCGGTTCTAGGGGCTTCAGTGCGGAGCCGCGCTGCTGCTACGGTCGCAGGTTCGAATCCTGCCTCGGGCAAGGATGTATGCGATGTCCTTAGGTAAGTAAGGTTAAAGTAGTTCTAAGTCTAGGGGACTGATGACCTCAGATGTTAAGTCCCATAGTGCTTAGAGCCATTCTGCCACGTACAGTACAGTATCTTGCGAAGCAGAGATGTAGAGGTATACGTTTGTGCTGCTGCACACTCTGTGAAGTATTTTTGGGCGCTATAGTTGTAGTTTACTGCCGCAATTGTGCTGTTAGTTTTTCAGTCTGCACGTTTTCGTTAGCTTCGTGCCAACTGAGTGGCGGTTTCTAATGTACAGCGCACATCTCTCCAGAGCTGCTGTAAAAGTTACCACCATGTGGCTCAGCTACTTACAGAACTGCCAGTCAGTGGTTTAGACCAGGGGTCTCCAAACTACGGCAAATCGGCCCGCGTTAGCTGGCCGGACATCCCCGGTATCCGGCCCGCTAGATATTTCAGGTGTTACCTATACTGCCAACAATTGAGTTTAGAGACCTATCGCGACCAATACACCGCGACATTGTCGGACACAATCACGCAACAGAACTATCAAATTTATGCTCTGGCTCTGCTACCCGCTACTAGACTACATACCTAAACTTATTGTTGCGCCGCTTGAAATAACAATGCGTTGACATTCTCTACCTCTACATCTTACAGTAATAGTGTTGCTAACAATGATTTAGAGATTTCGTTGAATTTGCAGGACGCTTTCGTGAAGAATGTGCAGTGACAGTTTTTTGTCGGTGAAATTCGCCAGAATAAAATACGCCAGAATTTCGGTCAGGTACGTCCACCAATCAAAATTATGTAATTAAATAAAAATCGTAGTTCGTTTCAGTGTTAGCTATTCCCACAACCTTAGATTTTTGCGATTGCATCTTTCCTTTAGCCTTACATTACGGTGATCATGCAGTGCTAGGGTGCTTTAATCCCACTAGGTAGATCTTGGCCCTTATGACTTCGTGGAGGAGTCAATGTGGCCTGCGCACTAAAAAGTTTGGAGACCGCTGGTTTAGACCGTCCACTTGGACCTGAGAACTTCGCATACAGGCTTATAAATCTGCTGCTATCAGAAGTTTTTTTAACCACTTCGACAAGTGATTGTGAATGATGAATATGACCTTGTACAAAAACACGATCAGTTCCTCTGTGATAATAATACACAGGGTATTTCGCTATTCCTATTACAGGTTTCTAGGGGTTGTATTTGGGGCTTACTACATAAGGTTTTGACAAGGAACCCATGTTCGGAAATGTATCACTAGGACATAAATTAAGTTTGAAGATCGGATCACTTTCAAATCACTCATTTTGTTGCGTGTGTGCGTGTGTGTACGTACGTACACACACACACACACACACACACACACACACACACACACACACACACACACACCACACACACACACACACACACACCGAGCGAGGTGGTGCAGTGGTTGACACACTGGACTCGCATGCGGGAGGTCGATGGTTTAAACCCACGTCCGGCGGTCCTGATTTAGGTTTTCCGTTATTTCCCTAAATCACTACAGGAAAATTCCGGGATGGTTCCTTTGAAAGGGGACGGCCGACTTCCTTCCCAATCCTTCCGTAACCCGATAGGACCGGTGACCTCGCTGTTTGGTCCCCTCCCCCGAATCAGCCAATCAACACATACATAATATCTGAGAAGACAGCGCTGTCGTCAGTCTCTGTTGTAATTATAACATCAATACCATGTTTGTATGACTGCAACAGAGCGTGAAATTTAAAATTTCTGCACTCCTGTATTCCTCCTCCACACCTCAAAGGATCAGCAAGATGGTGTGGTCTTCGAAAAATTCATAAAAAAGGTCTACCTTTACGTCAAATATTCAGCAAGGTTGGAGCTTCTACATACGATTTAACCAAACACCTTGCTTCGTTGCTGACATCATTGCTGAACAAATGCTCAAATCATATACGTAACTCAGCTGATTTTATCAATCGACTGGGGGCTCTCCGTCTAAGCAGTTCGGACCCTATACTTACTTTTTGTGTGGTACAGCTTTTTACAAAGGAACCTCTCGCAGATTCTTTGGCACAAATTGGAAAACGTTTCAGGTGGACAGCACTGTTTTGTTTCTGCACGCTCTTTCTTCAAGCTATTTTATATTCAAAAATGAATATTTTTAAGAGACTAACGGCGTGTCCCTTGGTGGCCAACGTTTTTATGGAGGATTTCCAAAAGGTAGCGCTCGAATCACCTGCTCTTTAACCAACTCTCTTTTGGAGGTATGTGGATGATACTTTCATAGTGTGGTCACTTGGAGATTATAAATTACTAGATTTTCTACATCAAACAACTCCATTCATAACTTCTGGTTCACTATGCTCACAGAAAAAGATGGTTGTCTCCCTATCTAGGTGCAAATGGCTCTGAGCACTATGGGACTCAACTGCTGTGGTCATAAGTCCCCTAGAACTTAGAACTACTTAAACCTAACTAACCTAGAGACAGCACACAACACCCAGCCATCACGAGGCAGAGAAAATCCCTAACCCCGCCGGGAATCGAACCCGGGAACCCGGGCGTGGGAAGCGAGAACGCTACCGCACGACCACGAGATGCGGGCTCTCCCTATCTAGGATGTATTATTTGGTTTCAGTTTATCGTAAGCCAAATCATACTGATATGTATTTACAAGCGTCAAGTTGTCACCACCCGTGGTCAACTATGAGCGTGTGTAATACGCTGGCACACAGAGCTCGCAGAGTCTCAGATCTAGATAGTTTGCCTAAACAGCTCACACACGTAAAGATAGTGTTTAGGGAAAATGGATATTTCATCTGGAAGATTGAAGTGGCACTCTGAGTTAAAGCCAAGAACGAGGAAGTGGACATGCTGGCAAAGAGGACATGCTGGCAAATTCTTCAGTTTTACTTCCTTTCGTTGCCAACGTTTCGATTAATATGGCACGAATACTCCGTAATTTTCAGGTGAAAGTGGTTTCCCGCCCACCATCTAAGATTGCAGACCTCGGATCAGTCAAGAACAATTTGTTATTTCAGAGGCCGGAATTGCAAAATACCTTGCCAGTATGGTATGGCTTACATAGGTCGGACCACATGAACCGTGAAGGAAAGCATCACGGAATATCAACGATGCACTCGCCTTTTGCAACCAGGCAAGTCCGCTTTTTCCGAACATTGTATTTCCACTGCACATTCAATGGAGTATGATGAAAGAATGATTCTTACCACGTGAACACCCCTTTGGGACTCCATTATTAAAGAGTACGTGAAAATAAGCTTGGTAGAAAATCTGATGATCCGTGGTAGCGGCTACCAGATGGACAGCGCGTGGTACTGTGTCATCCCTAATCAAAGACGACAGAGAATGCCGATGTCCGCGCCAAGCGGCAACTCTGAGGAGAGCTGAGTTCGACGGTTCCACCGTTCCACCGTATAGTGCGGTAGATCTGGCCCCACTAGATTGATGATGATGATGATGATGATTGTGGTGTTTGGTTTGTGGGGCGCTCAATTGCGCGGTTATCAGCGCCCGTGCAAATTCCCAACCCTTGCTCAGTCCAAACTCGCCACTTTCATGAATGATGATGAAATGATGGGGACAACACAAACACCCAGTCATCTCGAGGCAGGTGAAAATCCCTGGTGAGATTGAAGCCTGGGCACAAAGTCACATTGCGCAAAAAAACTACGGAACGGTAATAGCCTTAGTCAGTCTTTGGTAGTTCAGCTGACGATGACCAACAGGTGAAAAATGTTGAACGACGACGGCTGCAGCCAGAAATTTGAACATTCAAAAAAGGGTGCGAGAATCTGGCACTTCCGCAACGCTGCACTATTATATGTTCTGCTTTCGTCATTTAAATTCAGTTTCTCGTGTACTATGTAAAAATGGGCCGAGTACTTGGAACTTTCTCAACTACAAAAATGACTGTGGTGTTCCACGGACGCGCCGCGCTCGCGGCTTTCAAGAGGACATCGTTTGTTACGTAGAAGAGCACTCGACGACTACTTCAAACATTTCTCATTCCACGGCCTCCTGTAGAGCATACAGGTCAGAGCTGATTGTCTGCTCTGTGAAGTTATTTTGAATCCAGACGGTACATTTCCAGGCATATGTTCCTTCTCAAAACTCTACCTACTAAGTTCCCTGTACAACCCCTACAGGCCTGTAGTAGAAATTGTGTAACATCATTTACAAACGTTAATTAACGGAAAAATTAGCTGATACTATATGAGTTACCATAATATAAGCACATGCCAGGTGCCGTTATTCCTTACTACTGTCATTGCTGTTTCCGATCAGGTGGCTCAAAGTTTGGAGCATGGACTCCATGACACATCCATGCGTTCACTGGGACATTTAGTTATTTATTGTTTCACTAAGACATAGCCGGCCGCTGTGGCCGAGTGGTTCTAGGCTCTTCAGTCCGGAACCACGCTGTTGCTACGGCCGCAGGTTCGAATCCTGCCTCGGGCATGGATGTGTGTGATGTCCTTAGGTTAGTTAGGTTTAAGTAGTTCTAAGTCCAGGGGACTGATGACCTCAAATGTTAAGTCCCATTGTGCTCAGAGCCATTTGAAAGATTTTTGAACTAAGACATATTGTCAGTATTCCTGCCCAATTCTACCACAGTGTGTTCTACGAAAGCGTATCAGAAAAAAATTTCTCATCCTCAGAGATCATCACCCTATTTGATTCGAATCGCACTTCGATTGGCCCACTAATCACTCGAAACTGAATCAAATGATTCAAATGGCTTTAAGCACTATGGGACTTAACACCTGAGGTCATCAGTCCCGTAGACTTAGAACTACTTAAACCTAACTAACCTAAGGGCATCACACACATCCATGCCCGAGGCAGGATTCGAACCTGCGACCGTAGCAGCCGCGTGGTTCCGAACTGAAGTGCCTAGAACCGCTCGGTCACAAAGGCCAGATGAACCTGAATCCCACAGCAAATTTCTGTGACCATTTAGTAAAGCGGGTGAACATATCCGCAATTTGGTAGCTCTGCTGGATCTAATCAGTGAGTTACTTCATTTGGATATGGTGTTGTGATATTCAGTCCGAAGACTGGTTTGATGCAGCTCTCCATGCCACTATATCCTGTGAAAGCCCCTTCATCTCCGAATAACTACTGCAACTTACATCCTTCTGATTCTTACCTCTTGGTCTCCTTCTATAGTTCCTGCCCCCTGTCAGCCCCCTCCCTCTCCCCTCACACACACACACACACACACACACACACACACACACACACTTCCCATTAATGTGTGTCCTATCAACCGATACTTTCTGCTAGTCATACTGTGTCACAAATTTCTTTTCTCCCCAATTCTATTCGGTACCTCCTCATTAGTTATGTGAACTACCTACCTAACCTCCAGCGTCCTTCTCTAGCACCAGATTCCGGAAGCTTCTATTCTCTTTTTATTTAACATGTTTATCATCCATGTTTCATTTAAGTACATGACGGCACACAAATACTTTCAGACAAGGCTTATTAACACTTAAATCTATATTCGACGTTAGCAAATTTCTTTTATTGAGAAGCGCTTTTCTTGCCATTGCCAGACTGCCTTTTATATCCTCTCTACTTCGGCCATCTTCAGTTATTCTGCTGCCAAATAGCAACTTCAAGTGTCTCATATCCTAATCTGCTCCGCGACACCTGATTCAATTCAACTATATTCCATTATCCTTATTTTCTTTTCGTTCATTTTATAGCTTTATTTCAAGACACTGTCCATTCCGTTCAAATGCTCTTCCGAGTCCTTTGCTGTCTCTGAGAGAATTAAAATGTCATCAGGAAACGTCTAAGTTACTATTTCTTCTTCGTGATCTTTATTTCTTACTCCAAATTTTCCTTTAGTTTCCTTTACTGCTAACGAAATGTTTAGATTGAATAACATCGGCGATAGACTGCAACCTTGTCACAATCCCTACTCAACCACTGCTTCCCTTTCATGCATCTCACTCGTACACATACAGTCTGGTTACTGTACAAGTTGTGAACAGCCTTTCGCCCCCTGTATTTTATCACTGTTACCTTAAGAATTTCAGAGGAAGTATTCCAGTCAGCACTGTCAAAAGCTTTCTGGAAGTCTATAAATGCTATAAACGTAGGCTTGCCTTGCTTAACCTATATTCGCAGATAAGTCGTAAGGTCAGTACTGCCTCACGTGCTCCTACATTTCTCCAGAATCCCAACTGATCTTCCCCGAGGTCGGCTCCTACCAGTTATTTCATTGTTCTAGAAGGAATTGGAGTTGGTATACGCGAGAAAATATGCGTGCTCTCGCTCTCGCCGAATAGATGCCATTATGAAAGCTAGGGACGTTGTTACACGGTATCAGCGTGATGTCCCCTGAAGATTAATAATTTTTGGTCGACTTGCTTTTCAATGCAGTCAATGCTTTTTTCTTTCTAGTGGTGGGTTCCTAGATTAGTCGTGGACTACGTGTATTTTTCCGTACGATATGCATATATCTTCTCAGCACACAAAAGAAATTAGAATGTAAGCTTAAATGTTTTATTTTACAAGCTTGGTAGGTATTAACAGAGTGGAAGTTAATTATTGTGATTTTTTATTTTCATGTCCCTAAAAAACTCGTACTCTATTGAGAGAGAGAGAGACGAACCAAGCGAACGATGCGAGCGCCGAGTGGCCGTGGGTGAAAGAAACTTGAGAAACAAAGAGGAGATTCAGTGTCAGTTTAATTCTACAGCATCGGCGCCATTATAAAAATGTATCTTTTTACAATACAAATGTGACATAAAGTCAGCGGAAAGTAGGCGACCATTATTACAATAAGCGGTAGTTCTGAATTCAGGGCTGAGGGATCGCAATGGGAAAACTCGAACATGAGGCAGGGAATGACTTTATCACTCAGATGACACGTTTACCACCCGTGGTCTAGGGGTAGCGTCTTTGATTCATAATCAAAACGTCTTCGGTCCCGGGTTCGAATCCCGCCGCTGCTTAAATGTCAATTAATAATCAGCATTGGCGGCCGAAGACTTCCGGCATAAGAAGATATCATCATTTGCCAACGGCCTTCTCAGGGCGGAGGAGCGAACAGAGATTCAGGGCACTTTCTTGTCCTAGGGGTGGGAAACTGCCCCTAAAGGCGGAAGATTCAGCAGTGATCAACGGCATGAGGATGCAGAAGGCAATGGAAACCACTGCATTACAGACACGTAACATGTAACCACAGGACATGTGCCCTGTAATGGAAGAAGTGTCTTGATGATGGCAAAAGATTTCGGATCTCCGGCAGGGGACTGCCAATGGGGAGCTTACCATGAGAAAAAGATTGAATAATCAAGGACAGGATAACGTTATACCAGCCAGGGCCTGGAATGTCAGAAGCCTGAATCTGGTAGGGAAACTAGAAAATTTTAAAAGGAAAATGCAAAGACTCAATTTAGATACAGTAAGGGTCAGTGTAGTGATGTAGAATGAATACAAGGATTTCTGGTCAGATGAGTTTAGGATAATATCAACAGCAGCAGAAAATGGTATCTCAGGAGTAAGATTCGTTATGACTAGGAAGGTAGGGCAGAGTGAACAGTTCAGTGACAGGGTTGTTCTTATCTGAATCGACAGGAAACCAACACCGACAACGATAGTTCAGGTATACATGCTGACGTCGTAAGATGAAGAGGAAGAGATAGAGAAAGGGGATGAGGGTATTGAAAGGGTAATACAGCATGCAAAGAGGGATGAAAATCTAATAGTCATGGGGGACTGGAATGCAGTTGTAGGGGAAGGAGTAGAAGAAAAAGTTACAGGATAATCTGGGCTTGTGACGACGAATGAGAGAGGAGAAAGACTAATTGAGTTGTGTGACAAGTTTCAGCTACTAATAACGAATACTCTGTTCAAGAATCACAAGAGGAGTAAGTATACTTGGAAAAGGCCGGGTGATACGGGAATATTTCAGTTAGACTTCATCATGGTCAGACAGACAATTCCGAAGACGGCAAGAGCTGGCAAGTGCGAGAATTATCGCACAATCAGCTTAACAACTCACGCATCCATGTTGCTTACAAGAATAATATAGAGAAGAATGGAAAAGAAAATTGAGTTTGGCTTTAGGAAAGACAAAGGCACGAGAGAGGCAATTCTGAAGTTGCGGTTAATAATGGAAGCAAGACTAAAGAAAAATCAAGACACGTTCATAGGATTTGTCGACCTGGAAAAAACGATCGACAGTGTAAAATTGCGCAAGATGTTCGAAATTCTGAAAAGGTTGGGGTCAGATATAGGGAGAAATGAGTCATATACAAAATGTACAATAGCCAACAGGGAATAATAAGAGTGGACGACAAAGAACGAAGTGTTCGTATTAAAGAGGGTGTAAGACAAGGATGGAGCCTTTCGCCCCTACTGTTCAATCTGTACATCGAGGAAGCAATGATGGAAATAAAAGAAAGGCTCAGGAGTCGAAATAAAATTGAAGATGAAAGGATATCAGTGATATGATTCGCTGATGACATTACTGTCTTGAGTGAAAGTGAAGAATTACACGATCTGCTGAACGGAATGAACAGTCTAATGAGTACAGAGTATGAATTGAGAGTAAATCGAAAAAAGAAGAAGGTAATGTATAGCACTACCGCCCGCTACTGCTATACCATAACCTTAAAGGTGAAGGCAGGTCGTGAAATAAAACTATCTGGGATAATGCAACAGAGCAGTGTTACCCACTGAGAGGAATTTTGTTATGTTGACCGTGTTGTACCTAACGGAGGTGGCTTATCGGAAGAGAAAGTCAGAATTACGTAAATATTCAAACAGTAACAAACAATAATTTACTTATCCACACTGATCAACAAAAAAAAAAAAAAAAAAAAGGACGCCAGCCTAATTGGGCATGAGAATGATTAACATTCTTGTTTAAGAAAGTAGGTATGAGTAACTTTAACGGACAAACACAACCTATATTTTGCCACACGCGAGTGCAATGAACTCTGACACCTGCATATGTTAACGTTAAGTCTGGAGCTGACAGAGTAGAACACACTATTTGCATAAATATAACAGATAACAATACACACTATTACTTTCAGGGCTTATTCAAACTGAATGGTCTTGATAACATTACTATTAATATTCACTGTAGAATCACAAATTGGACATAGGTTCAGTATTACTTTTCAAACATTTTCCTAGCTGACATAAAATTGTAAATGTAGTTCACTGCAAAATTATGAACTGGTCACAGGTTAAGTGTCTCTCAGCTAAATACTTTTCTATTTAGAATGAAAGTTAAATGGAATTCACTAACAAATTACTTCTCACTGTCTTTTGAATAAAGAAGTTACTGTTTTCATAGATAGTTGTCTTTCTATTAATCGTTATGTAGCATGAGCACAATAGGCAAACTATGGATCGTGTTACAATATTAATATGCACTTTTAATACACAAGAGGAACCCAATATTGTACAGAATTTGACTTGAATCGCAAGAGTAATTGAAATTTGCTATAATTAAGTAACTTTGTGCATTTGAACTACCTTCAGTGGAGGGGGCCCTTAATCTTGACCACTGTAGCGAGCTCACTAAACACACTTTCAATACACTAAAGAAACAAGCCCTTAACAAGTATGATCATGTAACCTTCAACAGTATTAGTTCTTAACTCTTACTGCAGTCGACCACAACTTGACGCATCTGTAAGAAACTGACTCACCTTTTGCAATTTACAACAGGCAGCAATGTGACCAAAAAAATGGTTCAAATGGCTCTGAGCACTATGGGACTCAACATCTGTGGTCATAAGGCCCCTAGAACTTAGAACTACTTAAACCTAACTAACCTAAGGACATCACACACATCCATGCCCGAGGCAGGATTCGAACCTGCGACCGTAGCAGTCGCGCGGTTCCTGACTGAGCAATGTGATCATTTACTAAGCAAAACTTTATAAGCCTCAGTTTTAAGAACTTTTAATTTTGAAGTTGGCAACAACATATTAATAAGCAGTTTTAATAGAAAAATTATCTTCAGCAAGCATCAAGTACTTTAGCTCACCCTCTTGCCACATTAACTTTAACTTTCTTTCAATAAAGGACACTCGGTAAGCACTTTAGCGTGGGAGGGACCCTAAGTGGATAAATCACGGTAGGTACAAGAGTTCAGTTAAAATTTACCTTGTATCTGAGTACACTAAACATCCAATGAGCTGATCCTTCACTGTACATTACTATAGTGTTCCATTATAGTGACTGCGGAATGTGGTGGCGATTGCATGTTGGTAGGTGGATTTACAGGTAGCATTGCCGGACTCTGTCATTTCTTGGTGGCGATGATAGACATTAATTCCAGAATAGCTCCAGCTCTTTATCCATCCATCCGAGGCACTGGAAAGCGCCAGGAAAAGTTTCTCTCAGAATTAACATAATACCCAACTTTTACATGAGCAGGTGATAGTTTGGTAGCTCGTCCCCGACTGGCTCTTAATTCCACATTTTCTACCTAGGCCAACCACAATTTGCGCCCGCTGCATGCTTCCGTTCCCGAGGGGAACCAAAACAACTTTTACATGCGAAATAACTAAGAACCCTGAATGAGGATCAGAAATTACCTAACAACAACCAAACATATAAATAAAACAGAACATTTGCATATATTGACATTTCTATCAAAATTATTTAAACAAAATAGTAAAACCTGAAAGATAACCGAAGAGATTATGTGGAGGAGACAAAACACATCATTTGCTTATATTACAGAGGTTACATTTCATTACAGTATCGAATTAATCATACACTCACTACAGAAGTGCAACGATGGGATGTTGAACAAAACATGAATCAACAAAAAGTATGTAGTGTGTAAGCTATAGTGTTACAATGAGAAGTAGTAGAAATGAGACAGCGGGAAACATAACATCGGAATTGATGGTCACGAAGTAGGTGAAGTTAAGGAATTCTGCTACCTAGCCAGTAAAATAACGAGTGACGGATAGAGCAAGGAGGACATCAAAACCAGACTAGTAATGGCAAAAAGGGCATCCCTCGCCAAGAGAAGTCTACTAATAGCAAATATCAGCCTTTATTTGAGGAAGAAATTACTGAGAATATACGTCTGGAACAGCATTGTATGGTAGTGAAACATGGACTGTGGGAAAACCGGAACAGAAGAGAATCGAAGCATTTGAGATGTGGTGCTACAGACGAATGTTGAAAATTAGGTGGACATAAAGTAAGGAATGAGCAGGTTCTGTGCAGAATCGGAGAGGAAAGGATTACGTGGAAAACACCGATAAGGAGAAGGGAGAGGATGATAGGACATCTGCTAAGACATGAGGGAATGACTTCCATGGTACTAGAGGAAACTGCAGAGGGCAAAAACTGTACAGGAAGACAGAGATTGGAATACATTTAGCAAATAATTGAGGCGTAGGTTGCATGTGCTACTCTGAGATGAAGATGTTAGCACAGGAGAGGAATTCGTGGCGGACCGCATCAAAGCAATCAGAAGACTGATGACAAAAAAAAAGACACGTTTCCGAATTTATCCATCGTCAAATACCCTGGAGCGATTGCGCGATTGCTACGCGTAAATATGGCGTTTCAAGTTGTATATGAAACAAACATTAGCAGATATCTTTTAATATGGAGGGTGCTCAGAAATTCACGTTAAAAACTTCGAGGAGCTGTAGAGAGGAGTGAGTACACTATAGTTTGAATAGACATCTATGTCCGGAAAAGTACCGTTTCCGTGCTGCAGCCGATTGAAAGCGTGTTTGCTAGGTAGATATGGAACAAGGTAGTCATGGAGGAAGGGGGGCTGAGAGAGGGGGGGGGAGGGGGGGTTACGTCAGATCGGCTGATGTCATTTGACATCAATCCTACCTCTCTAACCTGGTTGAAGCCTCGTTAGTGTTAGAGCAATGTGGTTGAGTACACGTTTGCAGAATAACCCGAAATGATCCTTCTGAATGGCGAAGACCATGGTAATCACGGTAATGGAAGACCTGCTCGTCGCCTTTTGAAGATCGCCCTCCACAACGTCCTACTTCGTCGCATACCATTTTCGCCATTATTCCACGAATTCGAGAAAGGGTAGCGGCCCTGTCAGCAGGAGTGACTGTGGTGCTCCAAGGAGACATCGCACACCAAAATTACACGGGGCCGTAACGCATCACGTGAGGAGAAATCTTCTGAGAGTACACGAGGCTATTTCTTTGGTTGTTAATGAGCTGAGCGGACAAAGTAAGAGACATGATACAGTGGGTAACACCTAATGAATTACTTGTAAAAGCGGTCGCGTTATCAGCACGTTTAAAAATCGTTGTAGCGCTGAAACGGTAGGTTTCCGGACATGGATTCCAGTTCAAAAAATTATCTACTCTCTCCCCTCTACAAGTTCTAGAAGTCCGTAAGGAGAATTTTTTAACACACTGTATATTAAAAAAATATTTTTGATTAACTGTATGAAGGAAATGCGAGAAGCGGTAGATCTCTCTTTTTTTTTTTTTGTCAGAACTTCTAGAGGAATGAAGCAGATATTATACTCATGTGTGACGGGGCGTTACCAACCAGTACTGTAACATGGTAGATAGCGGGTGAAATCCTAAAGTCAGATTGGAATGTAGTCCGCAGAGACAAGCTGGACAGTGAAGAGGGAGGCGTGTTTATAGCGATAAAAAGTGCAATAGTATTGAAGGAAATTGTCGGAGATCCGAAATGTGAAATAATTTGGGTGAAGGTCACGGTTAAAGCAGGCTCAAACATGGTAATTGGATGTCTGTATAGGCCCCCTGGCTCAGCAGCTGTTGTGGCAGAGCAGCTGAAGGAAAATTTGGAAAATATTTCGAGTACATTTCCCGACCACGTTATAGTTCTGGGTTGAGATTTTAATTTGCCAGATATAGACTGGGAGACTCAAACGTTTTTAACCGGCGGCAGGGACAAAGAATCCAGTGAAATTTTTTAAAGCGCATTATCTGAAAACTACCTTGAGCAGTTAAACAGAGAACCGACTCGTGGCGATAACATATTGGACCTTCCGGTGACAAACAGACCCGAACTATTTGAAACAGTTAACGCACAACAGGGAACCAGCGATCATAAAGCGGTTACAGCATCGGTGATTTCAGCTGTAAACAGAAATATTAAAAAAAGGTAGGAAGATTTTTCTGTTTAGCAAAAGTGACAAAAAGCAGATTTCAGAGTACTTGACGGCTCAACACAAAAGTTTTGTCTAAAGTACAGACAATGTTGAGGATGAGTGGACAAAGTTCAAAACCATCGTCCAATATGCGTTAGATGAGTATGTGTCAAGCAAGATCGTAAGAGATGGAAAAGAGCCACCGTGGTACAACAACCGAGTTATAAAACTGCTGCGGAAGCAAAGGGAGCTTCGCAGCAAACATAAACATAGCCAAAGCCTTGCAGACAAACAAAAATTACACGAAGCGAAATGTAGTAGTGTGAGGAGGCTATGCGAGAGGCGTTCAATGAATTCGAAAGTAAAGTTCTATGTACTGACTTGGCAGAAAATCCTAAGAAATTTTGGTCTTATGTCAAAGCGGTAGGTGGATCAAAACAAAATGTCCAGACACTCTGTGACCAAAATGGTCCTGAAACAGAGGATGACAGATAAAAGGCAGAAATACTAAATGTCTTTTTCCAAAGCTGTTTCACAGAGAAAGACTTTACAGTGGTTCCTTCTCTACATTGTCGGACAGATGACAAAATGGTAGATATCGTTTAGATGACAGAGGGATAGAAAAACAATTAAAATCGCTCGAAAGAGGAAAGGCCGCTGGACCTGATGGGATACCAGTTCGATTTTACGCAGAGTACGCGAAGGTTCAAAATGGTTCAAATGCCTCTGAGCACTATGGGACTCAACTGCTGAGGTCATTAGTCCCCTAGAACTTAGAACTAGTTAAACCTAACTACCCTAAGGACATCACAAACAACCATGCCCGAGGCAGGATTCGAACCTGCGACCGTAGCGGTCTTGCGGTTCCAGACTGCAGCGCCTTTAACCGCACGGCCACTTCGGCCGGCTGTACGCGAAGGAACTGGCCCCCCTTCTTGCAGCGTTGTACCGTAGGTCTCTAGAAGAGCGTAGCGTTCCAAAGGATTGGAAAAGGGCACTGTTCATCCCCGTTCTCAAGAAGGGACGTTGAACAGATGTGCAGAACTATAGACCTATATCTCTAACGTCGATCAGTTCTATAGTTTTTGAGCACGTATTATGTTAGAGTATAAAGACTTTTCTGGAGATTAGAAATCTACTCTGTAGGAATCAGCATGGGTTTCGAAAAAGACGATCGTGTGAAACACAGCCCGCGCTATTCGTCCACGAGACCCAGAGTGCCATAGACACGGGTTCCCAGGTAGATGCCGTGTTTCTTGACTTCCGCAATGCGTTTGATAAAGTTCCCCATAATTGTTTAATGAACAGAGTAAGAGGACAAGGACTATCAGACCAATTGTGTGATTGGATTGAAGAGTTCCTAGACAACAGAACGCAGCATGTCATTCTCAATGGAGAGAACCGAGGTAAGAGTGATTTCAGGTGTGCCGCAGGGGAGTGTCTTAGGACAAATGATAAATGACCTTGTGGATAACATCGGAAGTTCACTGAGGCTTTTTGCGGCTGATGCTGTAGTATATCGAGAGGGTGTAACAATGGAAAATTGTACCGAAATGCAGGAGGATCTGCAACGAATTGACGCATGGCGCAGGGAATGGCAACTGAATCTCAATGTAGACAAGTGTAATATACTGCGAACACATTTAGCTACAATATAGCAAGTCAGCAACTGGAAGCAGTTAATTTCATAAATTATCTGGGAGTAGGCATTAGGAGTGATTTAAAATGGAATGACCATATAAAATTAATCGTCGGTAAAGCAGATGCCAGACTGAGATTCATTGGAAGAATCCTAAGGAAATGCAATCCGAAAACAAAGGAAGTAGGTTACAGTGCACTTGTTCGCCCACTGCTTGAATACTTCTCGTCGGTGTGGGATCCGTACCAGATAGGGTTGATTGAAGAGATAGAGAAGATCCAACGGAGAGCAGCGCGCTTCGTTACAGGATAATTTAGTAATCGCGAAAGCGTTACAGAGATGATAGCTAAACTCCAGTGGAAGACTCTGCAAGAGAGACGCTCAGTAGGTCGGTACGGGCTTTTGTTGAAGTTTCGAGAACATACCTTCACCGAGGAGTCAAGCAGTATAATGCTGCCTGCTACGTATATCTCGCGAAGAAACCATGAGGGTAAAATCAGAGAGATTAGAGGCCACATAGAGGCGTACCGACACTCTTTGTTTCCACGAACAATAAGAGACTGGAATAGAAGAGAGAACTGATAGAGGTACTCAAAGTACCCTCCGCCACACACCGTCAGGTGGCTTGCGGTGTATGGATGTAGATGTAGATGTACTGTTCATACTGCCCTTAATATGTTGTAGCCAACTGGACCTCAAACCGATCCTCTCAACAACGTAGGCTGTCAGACTGCAGTGTACAGCATACGTGTCCGCCAGTGTAAGACGTGTTTATATCTGCACTAACAGGATACGTTACTTTTTGCCGTTCAGCATCTCACTACGTTATTGATGTTAGAGTCGTTCGTACCTGTGATATTACGCGATGCGTGTCAGCCACGCTATAACTTCGTTTTACGGTTCCACTTCATTTGACGGCTCATCAGTGGCTGAGATTGGTGTAACAGTTTCTGCGCCTATTTGTACCTCATAACTTTGCAGTTTTGACAGAATATTGTTGGTACACTGATCCGAATATCCTCCAGGGTGGCAGTCATTCTGGTCAGTTATTGTGGGTGTTGAAATTTTCACAGACAGTAGTGGAGATCGTAATATCATCAGCTGATATGACAACGGTTCATATTGGAATGCGCACATCCGATTTAATGAGCATTTCCCAATTCGGTACAGAAATATAGTGGCAGGATGATAATCCCTATGTGAAATCCCTGTACTACCACGTGGCAACACAGAAGTTAGCGTAAACTGCGCTTTTAGAGTTTGCAGAGCTCCGAGCGAGATGCCTAGAGGAAGCCAGTCCAAAGGGGCTGAGTTGGGCGAGGTTGTGGCGCATTCTTTCTTAGCAGGGGAGGACGCAAGAAGCATTCTTCCCATGCAGTCCTCAACGACCAGCATTGTTCGAACGAATACTGAGATTTATTTAATCGTGTCAGAAGCATCGTACATAAAATCAGAATGATTAACACATACATATCAAGTATATAACAAATACAAAAAGAGTATAAAAGTGTACAGATATATAAGCAGGGTCAAGTAGTTTTTTTTTTATTTTAGGAATTCTTGGACCAGAACCTGGCCACGTCCAGCGCTTCCGGGGTGGCATTCATCAAATCCTTCATGGTGTAGGTGCTTGGGCACAGCACACACTGCTTGAGGTGGATGGTGGTTTGAGTGTGTCCACAGTCACACAGCGCCGGTTCATTTGAGAGGCCCCATTTGCGCATATTCTCTTTGGATCGTGTGACGTGTGACACCAGAGAGCAGCCTATTAAGAGATTTCCATGTCGTCCATCCTTCCATATGACCGGGAGGGAGTTCTTCGTTTGGGACTAACCATTCTCCAAGGTGCGCGTTTTCTTCTCGCCACATTGCCGGCCTCACTTGCTGCGGTGTCCCGACGATGTTTTCTGCTGTGTGCAAGAAGCTTTTTCTAGATTTTAGTCGACGGCGGGCTGGCTGTTGTTTGTACAGCGGGTGGGCAGGTGAGGTCAACGCCTTTGTCTTTTCCTTCCTGGCCGCTACTTTCCTTCTAATATCTGGTGGGGCCACGCCAACCAGGCAGTACAATTTATCAGTCGGGGTTGGTCTCGGACAGCCTGTGATGATGGTTTCATTAAGCGGTATGTCCACTTGCTTAGCGTGGCTGAAATTGTACCACACTCGGCACGCGTACTCCGCTGTTGAATAGCACAAAGCAAGAGCTGTGGTTCTCACTATTCCAGGTTGTGCCCTCCATGTAGTGCCCGTTAGTTTGCGCAAAGTTAGACGTATTGTAAGCCTTACGAAGTAATCTTTCCGTGCCCTATTGCAGGTAAAAAAATGGTTCAAATGGCTCTGAACACTATGGGACCTAACATGTGAGGTCATCACACACATCCATGCCCGAGGCAGGATTCGCACCTGTGACCGTAGCAGCGCGGTTCCGGACTGAAGCGCCTAGAACCGCTCGGCCACAACGGCCGGCGCTGTCGTCGGCTCACTCTGGCTTAGACGTATGTCGTTTGTACTAAAAACTCGCTTTGAAGAGCTCTGGTTGCTGTTGCTATCTGTAGGAACGACAGTAAGTACTAGAACGACACTGTCAGCAATTACCTTCTGGAGCTGCTTAGAAGCAAGACAGGTCTTAAGGTCCAACCGTTAGCACCTAGTGGTAGTTTTACTGTACTTTTTTTATCTGTAACTGGAGATGCTGATGGTAGTAGCACGTGAACATTCGACCAGCTTCGCCGTTTTCGGGATACTCTTTCACAGGCTCTGCGTGATAATAATCTCCCCTTTGTCAAAGTCGCTGTCTCAATGGATTTCTCCGTGCGTCCCATGTCTTCACTAGAGTGATCCCCTTCAATATTTGTTCCCCTTACACACTTTTGTTATCGCGTCACGTTCCCGCAACGCCATCGGGCGGCATCCAGCGTCGCGGTGGGCAGTTAGTCATAATGTTTTGGCTTACTGCCGGCCGCTTTGGCCGAGCGGTTCTGGGCGCTTCAGTCCAGAACTGCACTGCTGATACGGTCGCAGGTTCTAATCCCGCCTCGGGCCTGGATGTGAGTGATGTCCTTAGGTTAGTTAGGTGTTAGTAGTTCTAAGTCCAGAGGACTAATGACCTCAGATGTTAAGTCCCATAGTGTTTAGAGCCATTTCTTTGGCTTACTAGCGTGGGAGCAGCATGAAATCACATACCTCTGTCTGTTAGCCAACGTCAGCTTTACTCGATGTCTAGTTAGGTTAAAGTCATTGCTCCTGGCAGTTCTCCGTGTTAAATTTTGGACCCGTTATACTTCAAATCGTTCATAAATTAACCGTTTGCTCTTCCTCCAAAGTGATATATACAGTCAGTAAAATTTCATTATTTTCTATCATTCTTTATCTTTTTGATGGCCATCATTAACATAAGACTTTTATTACTTAAATAGTCCTAATCTATTTGTAACCATGCGTAATAAACGTGTATTTCATGATTCATGTGGTACACGCAAGCGATACTGTATTGCAAAGACTGAATCTTTACAAGAGCAGCCGCATACGTTGATCCAGCTGTCGACAGGACGTTAAACGATAATCAGTGGTCACCGGGTCAAACCATTCACTGCCACAGGCCTCCATGTTCATTGTACTAAAAATAAAAAAAATGGACGCATTTTCCTTGTTTTCAAAGTGTAAAGAAATACACGATTTGAGAACAGGTATGGTATCGTAAGGTTGTACACAAACTTTGCAGCTAACTTCATGTACAGCACTAAAGTTAAAATCTTCTGGGCTGTTAGGCCGCGTCATATTTCCTTCTAAAATAATCAACGTTTCGACTCCTCTGCTACGATCTTCTTCAGGATATTTCGGTGTTCACTATCGCTAGAAGATTGTACAGCAAATATTTCGATGGGTGTTCAGTGCCATTTTCGGAGCATGTCGGTATAAGCTACGTACGAGTCTCTGGTAGCTCATTACATAGTAACTACGTGAAATGCGTCTGCTTTTTTCCTCGACTCGTTTGATTTTTACGTTAACACTACGGTATCTTGTCTTATGCAAAGACGCACACAATGCATTTGCTGGTATCGATGCTGTACTGTCTTACGCAGTTCTTTGAAGTCGCTTTTAGCTGGACGTGTGCCATGTCTCGCGGCATGTTCTTTGATTTCGGCGTCCAATCAGACGCTTGCCTCGAGAGATTGGTTTTTCTGTAAGCTGGACTTCCTTGTGGGGTAATCCCAGTTTCTGTTGTGTTAGCCTTGGTCCAATGGTGAAGCTGCTCTGTTCTCTTCTTGCAGCTGCAAACCTATTGGTTAGATCGCTACATGGTATTGGATTAAGCAATGCAGTGCAAGTACAATCGGCTGCATTATGTAGGACGAACTTATTAATCCAATGTAGAGGCTCGTGCTGTAAATATTTTCCTTTGCCTTCTGACTGAAAACGGAGCAAAAATCTTTGTGGTTGGGGTTTGAGTGGTGGGTCCATGTGGACAGAGTTCTTCAGGCATTCCATTGGTCTATATTCATTCTAGAGTCTAAATCGATCTACAGTCAGTATTAAGTAAGGCTGCTTCTTTGACAACCTTATTTGATGTACCCTTTAAAATCTTATACGTTGATCAGTAGCTTTCAATGTACATCTCTTTACTCTGTATAAGGTGTAGTTCGTCGTTATTAGCAGACTTTGTATTTATATGGCTGATTTCCGAAATTTCATTTATTTTCCCCAGAACCATATGCTTACTGCAATCATGAAAAAATACAGTCGCCAATAGGCCATACTATGATCCCATATCCCGTTTAACTGAAGCATCACTCACAAATATTTTGCACATTCCCCAATACTGCGGGTATTACTATTTTCTGACAAAACAGCTTTACTATTAGTGTATTACGCGACTTTCAACCATTTCAGATAAAAAAAAAATGGTGCAAATGGCTCTGAGCACTATGGGACTTAACTTCTGAGGTCATCAGTCCCCTAGAACTTAGAACTACTTAAACCTAACTAACCTAAGGACATCACACACATCCATGCCCGAGGCAGGATTCGAACCTGCGACCGTAGCGGTCGCGCGGTTCCAGACTGTAGCGCCTAGAACCGCTCGGCCAACCGGGCCGGCCATTTCAGATAAATAATCATACAGAAATATAGTTGCGCTCTAACAAGACTATGATTCTGTAATACACAAATGACATAGTAAAAGGTAGGATTACCGTTAGTATTGGTAAAGAGTGGCAGGATAAGAAACTTAAATGAATGTGGGAGAGAGAAACAGGAAGTCGAAGACTTCTCTTTGTTTTTTGTTTGTTTGTTTTACATATAAATAGAATCGCACATCGTTAGTGCTAGTCTGTTATGTATTTTATGTCCTTTCAAAATATAAATTTCATTTTATAAGAAAATAAAAATTGGTTGATATCGTAAGTTTTGGTTTTTATGTAACCAAAAGCAATTACTTTTGATACAACTACGGTTTACATGCACACCCATAGAAATTTATACAATTACTTTTGTTAATTTGTACTAAATAGAACGTCCTATATCATGATTAAAGGCAAGTGTTCCTGTTATTGTTGATAAGTGGGGAAGATGTTTATGAATAACAGAAACATATTTTATATAAGCTCGAAGTGATGTTTGGTATGTTGTTTGTTTTGTGTTTTTCCTATTTTACTGATTTTGTGGAAATTGGGTTTTATAGTGCTGTATGATAAATCGGTATAGTTTTTATATATCTACCACGACTTCCCTCTGTTTCTTGTTAAAAATCAACAATTTTCGAAAAATACTTAAATTAAACATTGTAAATTTCAATTTTGCTCTATACACTATTTATCTGTAAGTAACAGACCGGCGGATAACTATGTAGAACAAAAACGTCCCGTAGGTGACACAGCCCTTTACAATCCTTATTGAGTTTCTAGACGGTTCACCGCTTCCGGTTTATAGGGGAATCTAGTAAGATATAGTTCGCATATGCAGACAAAGCGGTCGAAATGAGATAACGTATCCAACATACGAAACATACAGGTGACGCAGTTACAGTCCTAACTTCCCAAAGCTACTAAAAAATGTACCGTAGTCTACGCTCATGTGTGATAGTCTACGATAGTGTACAGTAGTTTTACGACTCTATACAGGAGTTCTCATCAAGTGCTCACACAAAAATTCGTTATACACTCCTGGAAATTGAAATAAGAACACCGTGAATTCATTGTCCCAGGAAGGGGAAACTTTATTGACACATTCCTGGGGTCAGATACGTCACATGATCACACTGACAGAACCACAGGCACATAGACACAGGCAACAGAGCATGCACAATGTCGGCACTAGTACAGTGTATATCCACCTTTCGCAGCAATGCAAGCTGCTATTCTCCCATGGAGACGATCGTAGAGATGCTGGATGTAGTCCTGTGGAACGGCTTGCCATGCCATTTCCACCTGGCGCCTCAGCTGGACCAGCGTTCGTGCTGGACGTGCAGACCGCGTGAGACGACGCTTCATCCAGTCCCAAACATGCTCAATGGGGGACAGATCCGGAGATCTTGCTGGCCAGGGTAGTTGACTTACACCTTCTAGAGCACGTTGGGTGGCACGGGATACATGCGGACGTGCATTGTCCTGTTGGAACAGCAAGTTCCCTTGCCGGTCTAGAAATGGTAGAACGATGGGTTCGATGACGGTTTGGATGTACCGTGCACTATTCAGTGTCCCCTCGACGATCACCAGTGGTGTACGGCCAGTGTAGGAGATCGCTCCCCACACCATGATGCCGGGTGTTGGCCCTGTGTGCCTCGGTCGTATGCAGTCCTGATTGTGGCGCTCACCTGCACGGCGCCAAACACGCATACGACCATCATTGGCACCAAGGCAGAAGCGACTCTCATCGTTGAAGACGACACGTCTCCATTCGTCCCTCCATTCACGCCTGTCGCGACACCACTGGAGGCGGGCTGCACGATGTTGGGGCGTGAGCGGAAGACGGCCTAACGGTGTGCGGGACCGTAGCCCAGCTTCATGGAGACGGTTGCGAATGGTCCTCGCCGATACCCCAGGAGCAACAGTGTCCCTAATTTGCTGGGAAGTGGCGGTGCGGTCCCCTACGGCACTGCGTAGGATCCTACGGTCTTGGCGTGCATCCGTGCGTCGCTGCGGTCCGGTCCCAGGTCGACGGGCACGTGCACCTTCCGCCGACCACTGGCGACAACATCGATGTACTGTGGAGACCTCACGCCCCACGTGTTGAGCAATTCGGCGGTACGTCCACCCGGCCTCCCGCATGCCCACTATACGCCCTCGCTCAAACTCCGTCAACTGCACATACGGTTCACGTCCACGCTGTCGCGGCATGCTACCAGTGTTAAAGACTGCGATGGAGCTCCGTATGCCACGGCAAACTGGCTGACACTGACGGCGGCGGTGCACAAATGCTGCGCAGCTAGCGCCATTCGACGGCCAACACCGCGGTTCCTGGTGTGTCCGCTGTGCCGTGCGTGTGATCATTGCTTGTACAGCCCTCTCGCAGTGTCCGGAGCAAGTATGGTGGGTCTGACACACCGGTGTCAATGTGTTCTTTTTTCCATTTCCAGAAGTGTATGTTCAATGCTTAGCGTTTTTGTACATTAGTAGTATTCAGAGTTGACAAGTATTATACAAACTGCACAATCATCTGCGTGATACGGACGATCTACATCTACATATATACTCCGCAAGCCACCAAACGGTGTGTTTCGGAGAGCACAATATGCGCCAAAGTCATATTCCACCCCTGTTACAATCGCGGATCGCACGAGAGAAAAACGACTGTCTGAACGCCTCAGTACGAGCCCTAATTTCCCTTAACTTCGAGTGGTGATCATTGCGAGATTTGAAAGTTTGTGGTAATAATATATGCTCTACATCCTCGGCGAAGATCGGATTTCGGAATTTAGTGAGCAGCCCCTTCCGCTTAGCAAGTCGTCTATCTGCAAGTGTGTCCTAATTCAAACTTTCAATCAGATTTGTAACGCTCTAGCGATGGCCAAATGTACGTCACGAACTTTGCCGCTCTTTTTTGGACCTTCTTAATCTCTGGAAATCAGACCCAACTCTTAAGGGTCCCATACAGACGAACAATACTCTACGACTGGACGAAGTAACGTATTTTAAGCAATTTCCTTTGTTGAAGGAGTGCATCGATTCAGGATTCTACCAATAAACCGCCATCTAGAGTTCGCCTTACCCGTTACTTGTGTAACCTGATCATCCATTTGAGATCATTTCGAATAGTCACACCCAGATACTTGACGGATGTTACCGCTTCCAAAGACTGGGCATTTATTTTGTACTCGTACATTAATGGGGATTTTCGCCTTGTCATACGCAGTAGGTTACACTTACTAATATTGAGAGATAACTGCCAGTCATTACACCACGCATTTATTTTCTCCAAATCCTCATTGATTTGTTCACAACTTTCGCGTGTAACTACTTTCCTGTAGACTACAGCATCATCGGCAAACAGTCTATTGCCGCTGTTAATAGCATCAACAAAATCGTTTATGTAAATCGTAAAAAGCAGCGGACCTGTTACACTGCCCTGGGGCATACCTGAAGTCACTTTTGTTTCTGTTGAAGTCACCCCATTCAGAACGACATACTGCTCTCTGCCTGTTAGAAAACTTTCTATCCAACCGCATATATCATCGGATAGACCGTAAGCGTGTACTTTTTGGAGCAAGCGACAGTGCGGAACTGAGTCGAACGCCTTTCGAAAGTCGAGAAATATGGCATCAACCTGGGAGCCGGTATCTACAGCCTGCTGTATATCATGCACAAAGAGGGCCAGCTATGTCTCTCATGACCGCTGTTTCCTAAAATCGTGCTGGTTTCTGCAAATGAGCTTCTGAGAGTATAGAAATGTCATTATGTCTGAACACAAAATATGTTCCATGATTCTACAAAAAATCGAACTCAGTCAAATTGGACGATATCCAATAAAGAGGTCTCTATCACTCTAATAGTTGGTAATCTGTGTTCTCCGTTCACTTTTTTCTTTTTTGTAGAACTAAGAAGCTATTATCACGTTCCGTTATTTCCTTGTGACACTCAAAGAGTCTGTTTTCTGTATGCAAACTAAGGTTAACTGTGTCACTTAAATAATATTCAGATGCGTCTTCACATGGGCTTGCCGGAATAACGGTTGCAAACAATTGAAAACAGTTAAATTTTTGGGTGATTTGTTAAGAAACAGAAGGCGGAATTTAGCTTTCAAATGGCGGCCCTTGCCTGAACTCTGAAATTTTGTCGTTTGTATTTCGTGTCGGTCAATGCATAGCCTCCTGGTTGTGGACTTCGGTTTGTCCAGGTCACCCGCTCGATACTGTGTGTTCTCACAGAGAGGCGGTTGTAATTTCACGGTATTTGCTCGATGACAACACTATGTCGGCTGGCGGGGGTCATTGTTTGACAGCATTCCGAGCGCAGTACCTGTCGTCTGACGGTTGAACAGAGACATGACAGTGCATGGTATGTCTTCCACACAGTACAGGAAACTACCTGCCCCTATATACGAGGGGCGTTTGAAACGTCCGTCCAAAACTAAACTGCTTACGTGTTTGCGGTACACCTTTTTTATTTTTCGACATAGTCTCCTTTTAGACATATATACTTCGTCCAACGCTGTTCTAATTCGTTGATCCCTTCCGAATAGTAGGAATTGCCCAAGTCTGCAAAATAGCTAATAGTTGCTGCAATCGCCTCCTCGTTTGAATAAAATCTTTGTCCCGCCAGCCATTTCTTCAAATTGGGGAACAAATAGTAATCCGAGGGAGCCAAGTCTGGAGAATATGGGGGATGTGAAACGAGTTGGAATCCTATTCCCATTAAGTTTGCGACCACAACTGCTGAGGTGTGTGCTGGTGCATTGTCGTGATGGAAAAGGAGTTTTTTGCGGTCCAATCGCCGGCGTTTTTCTTGCAGCTCGGATTTCAAACTGTCCAATAACGACGAATAATATGCACCTGTAATAGTTTTACCCTTTTCCAGATAGTCGATGAGGATTATCCCTTTCAGATCCGAAAAGACAGTCGCCATAACCTTCCTGGCCGAAGGAATGGTCTTCGCCTTTTTTGGTGCACATTATCCCTTGGTAACCCATTGGTTAGATTGCTCTTTGGTCTCAGGAGTATAGTAATGCATCCATGTTTCATCCAAAGTGACGAAACGACGCTTAAAGTCCAGTGGATTCTTCCTGAACAGCTACAAACCATCCTTGCAAGACTTCACACGATTCCGTTTTAGGTCAAGCGTGAGCAATCGCGGAACCCATCTTGCGGATAGCTTTCTCATTTCCAAATGCTTATGCAAAATATTATGTACCCGTTCATTCGTGATGCCCACTGCACTAGCAACCTCACACACTTTAACTCTTCTGTCATCCATCACCATATCATGGATTTTATCAATGATTTCTGGAGTCGTAACCACCACAGGACGTCCAGAACGTTCAGCAACACTTGTGCCCACATGGCCACTCCGAAAATATTGAAACTACTCATAAACTGTTCTAATCGAAGGATCAGAGTAACCGTAATGTTTCTCAAGCTTCTCTTTAGTCTCCTGAGGCGTTTTGCCTTTCATAAAGTAATGTTTAATCACCACACGAAATTCTTTTTCGTCCATTTTTTGACAATCACTCGACTTCCTCGTTTCACACGAATGCCAAACACAAAGAAAGAGACCAATATGGCTGAAACGCCGGCCGTAGTGGCCGAGCGGTTCTAGGCGCTACAGTCTGGAACCGTGCGACCGCTACTGCCGCAGGTTCGAATCCTGCCTCGGTCGTGGATGTGTGTGATGTCCTTAGGTTAGTTAGGTTTAACTAGTTCTAAGTTCTAGGGGACTAATGACCTCAGCAGTTGAGTCCCATAGTGCTCAGAGCCATTTGAACCATTTGACTGATGACCTCAGCAGTTAAGTCTCATAGTGCTCAGAGCCATTTGAACCATGGCTGAAACTTGGTGTGCGCTCTTTTCAAAGATGCTACTAACTAAACATAACCTCGATACGCGCCGGCGGTGCCATCTCTCGGACTTTATACGGACTTTTCAAACGCCCTACTCAGTGGAGTTACATCGACATGTATGTCTATATTCCGCAAGCCCCATCCACCTTTCCTGTCATAGTCGCGAATAATCTGCCGAAAGACGTTTGTAGGCAAGCCTCAGACTAAATTAGACTCTTGTCTTCGTGGTCTTTTCGCGAATTATATGTAGGAGGAATAAATACACTCTAAGTACGTCTTCATGATCTTTTCGCGAAATATTTGTAGGAGAAATATAGACACCCTAAGCGAAAAAAAGAGACAGAGAGAGGGAGGGAGAAAAAGACGCATCAATAAGGAGTTATATGTATGGAAGGGAAATCAGTAGATGTAATGTACTTGAACATGCAAACAAATAATTACAACTTCAAAAAAAATTGATGGGTTACTCAAGAGAAAGTGCTTCATATATTGAGAAAGTCGATAACGTTTTAGTTCACCTCTGGCCCTTATACAAGCAATTATGCGGTTTGGCATTCATTGATAGAATTGTTACATGTCCTTATCAGGGATATCGTGCCAAATTCTGTCAAAATGACGCGTTATATCTGCAAAATTCCGAGCTGGTTGGAGCACACTGCTCATAATGTTCTCAACGTTCTCAGTTGATAAGAGATCCGGCGTTCTTGCTGGCCAAGGCAGGGCTTGGCAAACACGATGAAAAGCAGTAGAAGTTTTCGCCATGTGGAGTCTGGCATTATCTTGCTGAAATGTAAGCCTAGAGTGACTTGCCATGAAGGGCAACAAAACAGGACGTAGAATATCGTCGACGTACGGCTGTGCTGTAAGGATGCCGCAGATGACAACCAAAGGAGTCCTGCTGTGAAAAGAAATGGCACCCCAATGGCCACACAGTCAGACTGGTCTCTCACTGCTATCAGGGGCGACACAAGACACGACTTCGGCCTGGAATCTCATCGACTGGACTAGAGTTGTCTTCAGTGATGAGTCCCCCGACGACCCGCGAAGACGCGTCTGGAGATACCACAGACAGCGGTGGTGTACTAACCTGGTTGTCGTCCGCAGTGCCGTCCGACAACCGGGTGTGACGGTCAGAGGTGCCATTTTCTTTTCACAGCAGGACGCCTTTCGTTGTCACCCGTGGTACCCTTACAGCACAGCGGTACGTCGACGATATTCTACGCCCCGATTTGTTGCCCTTCATGGCAAGTCACTCTAGGCTTACATTTCAGCAACGTAATGCCCTCCCCCAAACGGAGATAAGTTCTACTGTTTGTCTTCGTGTTGCCAAACCCTACGTTGGCCAACAAGAAAGCTGTATCTCTCATCAATGGAAAACGTTGGGAGTATTATGGGCAGGGTCCTTCAACCATCTCGGGATTTTGACCATATAACGCACCAATTGGACGAAATTGGTACGCTGTCCCTCAGAAGAAGAATGGTTCAAATGGCTCTGAGCACTACGGGCTTAACTTCTGAGGTAATCAGTCCCTTAGAACTTAGGACTACTTAAAACGAACTAACCTAAGGACATCACACACATCCATGCCCGAGGCATCAGAAGAACTCTGTCAATGAATGCCAAGCCGAATAACTGCTTGCGTAAGGGCCGGAGGTGAACCAAAACAGACTTGCTCAAGTTGTGGAGCTCTTTCTCTTGAATAACTCATCCAGTTTTCCTGAAGTAGTAATTATTTGTTTGTCTGTACATTTACACCACATCTACCGATTTCCGTTTCATTCCAATAATTCCTTCGTGGTGAGGTCCTTGTTTTTCCACACAGAGTGAATATTACTCTTCTAGGAACGTTCACTTTGGGGCCTTTAATGGTAAACGACACCGACTTGCAAAACGCCTCTCTAACGCTTGCCATTGGAGTTTCATGTACATCTTCGTGTCGCTTTCACGCTTAACAGACGAACTTAAGACCGAACGTGCTCTTTGGATCTGCTCTATTTCCTCTCTCAATTCTGTCTGGTTCAGTCTGATTCCAGACTGAAGAACAATAGTCAAGAGTCAGTCAAAACAGAGTTTCTCAAGCTACCTCCTTCGAGGGTGAACCACGCTTTATCGGCATTCTTTCCATGAGTTTCACTGTGATTAATTTTATGCGGTCGTCCCACTTCGAATTTCTCTGCAGGTATACTCGTAGATACTTTACAGAAATGATTCAAATGGCTCTAAGCACATTGGGACTCCATCAGTCCCCTAGACTTAGAACTACTTAACAAGCCCGAGGCAGGATTCGAACCTGTGACCGTAGCAGCTGCGTGGTTCCGGACTGAAGCTCCTAGAACCGCTCGACCACAGCGGCCGGCGTACTTGAGTTAGTTACTAAGATAGTTTCATATTCCTCGGATTATTTTGCACGATAAATAGTAGTGATGTGGAACGAGTGATTTTACATTCACATCGCAAAGTAATTTGGACATACTGTTAAAGGCTGAAAATTTCTAAGCTTTTTTATTTATTTATTTTTTAAAGGAAAAATATACGCTGATGTGAGCTAGTAATTCCTACCTCCAAGATTTTCACGCATTACAATAACAGAAATTCTTCTAGGAAGTAGGAGGTGTCAGGGAAAAACCCCCTCAGTTTATTTCAAATTTTACTTTGCTGTCTGTCAGACATTTTATATCACTGGGTAACGGCATGGTGCACCCCTTTCTATGCTAAAGACAACTTTAATGTGGAGTAATGAAAGTCGTTTTTTATTCTGTAACTGTGTACATGCCGGCCGCGGTGGCCGAGCGGTCCTAGGCGCTTCAGTTTGGAATGCGCGACTGCTACGGTCGCAGGTTCGAATCCTGCCTCGGGCATGAATGTGTGTGATGTCCTTAGGTTAGTTAGGTTTAAGTAGTTCTAAGTTCTAGGGGACTGATGACCTCCGATGTTAAGTCCCATAGTGCTCAGAGCCATTTGAACCAATTGTGTACATCATTTTGGACAGTAGTGGATTATTTACAACAAACTTCATAGGGGAAAAACTACACTCTGAAGCAGTAGTTAGAATGCCCAACTCCTTAAAGAGGCGTCTAAATACGATCGTGGATGAGCACCTCATATTATTGTTACAGGACGTATTTGAGGAACGAAGATTTTATTTCTTAAAGTGAGTTACCCCACAACATAATTGCTTAAGATATTATTGGATAAAAATATGCAAAATATGTCAGCTTATTGATTTGTCTCTCCCCAATATTTGCAATAATTCTAAGTGCAAATTTGGTTGTACTAAGTTGTCTTCGAATTTTGAAGTTTCCTCCCTATTCATTATTTCCTCACCATACGTCACACGTGTTATTGGTGTAGTACTGCTAGACGTGCAGAAATGAGTATGTAGTGTCTTTTTAAAATTGACGATGGGCATTCGCAGAAAACCAGGCATACTTTCTTGTGTTTCGGTACGTATGCTTTGATTCTTTACAGTACTAGTCTCATCTGCAAAAAGAACTGAGTCTGTTTGTTGTACATTACACGAAAGATCTGTTACATATATGAGGAACTAGCGAGGACCTAAGGTTGACCCTTGGGAACCCGATACGTGATTTCTCCCCAGTCAGATTTACGTCCTCGGAGTATATTGCTTGAATTACTAACTACAACTTTCTGCATTATTTTGGTTAGATATAACATTATTGCTAAGTTGGCTATGCCGTAAATCCCATGAACAATTTATCTAGGAGACTATTGTGATTCACACAGTCAGAATGGATGTGAGAGCTTCCAGTGAATGTTCGGCAATCGTGTAATCTCACACTAACGAGTCTTCTGTCTCTTTGTACGTCAAATGCCAATATCTCCTCCAAGCGTCCGTCCTGTGCAGGTGTTGCTCTAAATCTACATCTACATCTACATGGATACTCTGCTAATCATATTTAAGTGCCTGGCAGAGGGTTCATGGAACCACCTTCACAATTCTCTATTATTCCAATCTCATATAGCGCGCGGAAAGAATGAACACATATATCTTTCCGTACGAGCTCTGATTTCCCTTATTTTATCGTGGTGATTGCTCCGTTCTATGTAGGTCGGTGTCAACAAAATATTTTCGCATTCGGAGGAGAAAGTTGGTGATTTGAATTTCGTGAGGAGACTCCCTCGCAACGATGATTTCCAGCCCAAATCCTGTATAATTTCTGTGACACTCTCTCCCATATTTCACGACAATAAAAAACGTGCTGCCTTTCTTTGAACTTTTTCTATGTACTCCGTCAGCTTATCTGGTAAGGATCACACACCGCGCAGCAGTATTCTAAAAGAGGACGGACAAGCGTAGTGTAGACAGTCTCCTTTAGTAGGTCTGCTACATTTTCTCCAAGTGTCCTGGCAATAAAACGGAGCCTTTGGTCAGCCTTCCCCACAACATTTTCTATGTGTTCCTTCCAGTTTAAATTGTTCGTAATTGTAATACCTAGGTATTTAGTTGAGTTTGCGTCTTTTAGATTAGACTTATTTATCGTGTAACCGAAGTTTAACGAGCTCCTTTTAGCACTCATGTGGATGACCCCACACTTTTCGTTATTTAGGGTCAACTGCCACTTTTCGCACCATTCAGATATTTTTTCTAAATAGTTTTGCAGTTTGTTTTGATCTTCTGATGACTTTATTAGTAGATAGAAAGACAGCGTCATCTGCAAACAACCGAAGACGGCTGCTGATTGTCTCCCAAATCTTTATATAGATAAGGAACAGCGAAGGGCCTATAACATTACCTTGGGGAATGCCTGAAATCACTTCTGTTTGGCCGCAGCTCGTGGTCGTGCGGTAGCGTTCTCGCTTCCCACGCCCGGGTTCCCGGGTTCGATTCCCGGCGGGGTCAGGGATTTTCTCTGCCTCGTGGTGCCTGGGTGTTGTGTGATGTCCTTTGGTTAGTTAGGTTTAAGTAGTTCTAAGTTCTAGGGGACTGATGACCATAGCTGTTAAGTCCCATAGTGCTCAGAGCAATTTTTTTTCACTTCTGTTTTACTCGATGACTTTCCGTCAATTACTACGAACTGTGACCTCTTTGACAGGAAATCGCAAATCCAGTCAAATAACTGAGACGACATTCCATAAGCACGCAATTTCACTACGAGCCTCTTGTGTGGTACAGTGTCAAACTGTATTTTTCAAAATGTATTTTTCGACCCTTTTCTAGACAGACTTATCTGTACACATCAATAACATTCGTAAACAGCCTCATGGAGCTTCCGACGTTATCTTCTCCGTTATATATAAATATTGTGGTGAGTGTGGTCGCCGGCCAGAGTGGCCGTGCGGTTCTGGGCGCTACAGTCTGGAGCCGAGCGACCGCTACGGTCGCAGGTTCGAATCTTTCCTCGGGCATGGATGTGTGTGATGACCTCAGAAGTTAAGTCGCATAGTGCTCAGAGCCATTTTTTTGATTGTGGTCCTATAACTGCCTTGGGGTACCCCAGCACTTACAATTACGTCTGAAGATACTTGTCAGCTTTGGTCCATAATCCATACGCACGTATTTTGTTCATTAGGCGGTAGTGGAGAACTCTACGAATGAATTTATCCAGCCAAGGCACACGCCATCAACCTGGACACCGGTAATTATTGCCTTCTGGCAGTTTTCCAGATTGTAAAGAAATATTCTTCATGCAGTTAGAGAATGCGATGTGTTAGTTCTACAGATACATTTAGAATTTTACTATAATTTCGTTTTGATTCAACAGAGTAATATTGTAATATTAAGTTTCACGAATTTTTTGTGTTCTTGTTGTTAGTGTTTCGATGTTTCCGAGAACTGCACCCCATGCTATCAAGCAAAAATAGTTTCAACAATATTTTAAATGAAATTCAGTCATCTGGAGTAAGTAGCAATACGTTTATATTTTGGGTGTATCCCAGTGAAGGCCTTATTTTTTTACTTTCATTGACACTGCAAAGTAACGTTGTTTATAGCCGCCATTAACAAACATACACCTCACAAACGAGCTGTCTAAATTTGAAGCCTTGTTTACCTATTACTGGAATTCCAAAGAAAGTGTACATCAAAGTCAGCGAAACAGTAAAGTCAAAGATATTGCAAATGGAGTTCAGAATCAGATAGTTAATGTTTGGAGAGCAAATTGAACACGTTCCAGAAAAGCCACTGAATCATTCACGTAAAATGATTGCGAGAAACTAGTGGCTTTCGCAAGGAGATCTATTACTGAAAGTCTGATGGCGCAGCATTTCAATTAAAGAAGGTTAAACTTTTTTACCTTATAATGAGTAATTGGACAAGGTGCCAGGGGATTGTGTAATGCGGTTTAAGTTTTATAAGATTGTATTTTAATTTATGTGTAACAATTATTGAAACCTACAAATAAGCAGAAATTTTAGCAATGGTTGGTCATTACATCCACATCTACATCTATAGGGGATACTCTGAAAATCACACTTAACTGCCTGGCAGAGGGTTCATCGAATCACCTTCACAATAATTCTCTATTATTCCAATCTCGAACAGCGAGCCAAAAAAACCAACACCTACATCTTTTCGTGCGAGCTCTGATTTCCCTTACTTTATTACTATGATAGTTTCTCCCTATGTAGGTGCGTCAACAAAATATTTTCGCATTCGAGGAGAAAGCTGGTGATTGAAATTTTGTGAGAAAATTACGCCGCAACGAAAAACGCTTTTGTTTTAAAGATGTCCACCCCAATTCCTGTGTAAAGTCAGTGACGCTCTCCCCCCTGTTCCGCCCTAATACAAAATGTGGTGCTCTTCTTTGAACTTTCTCGATGTACTTCGTTAACCCTATCAGGTAAGGATCCCAGACCGTGCAGCAGTACTCCAAAAAAGGACTGACACGGATGGTTTAGGCAGTCTCTTTAGTAGATCTGTTCCTTTTTCGAGGAGCTCTGCCAATAAAATGCAGTCTTTGGTTTGCACTCCCCACAATATTTTCTATGTGTCCTTTCCAATTTAAGCCGCGCGGATTGGCCGCGTGGTCTTCGGCGCTAGGTCAGGGACTGCGCGGACCCTCTCGCCTGAGGTGCCAGTCCTCCCTCGTGCATAGGTGTGTGTATTGTCCTTAGCATAAGTTAGCGTGTAAGTCTAGGGGCCGATGACTTCAGCAGTTTCGTCCCTTAGGAATTCACACACATTTGAATTTTTTTTCCCAGTTTAAGTTATTCGTAATTGTATTTCCTAGGTATTTAGTTGAATTTACAGTCTTTAGATTTGACTGATTTAGTGTGTAACCGAAGCTAATAGGATTCATTTTTGCACCTACGTGGTTGACCACTCACTTTTCATTATTTAGGGTCAACTGACAATTTTAACACCGTACAAATACCTTTTCTAAATCGTTTTGCCATTTGTTTTCGTCTTCTGATGGCTTTACTGTTCGATAAACGACAGCATCATCTGCAAACGACCTTAGACGGCTGCCCTGATTGGCCCTAAACCGTTTATATAGATAAGGAACAGCAGAGGGATTAATAAACTACCTTGATGAACACCAGAAATCACTTCTGTTTTGCTCGATAACTTTCCGTCAGTTACTACGAACTGCGACTTCTCTGAAACGAGATCACATAACTAAGACGATATACGATAAGCACACATTTTCACTACAAGCCGATTTGTATGCAGCAGTGTCAAAAGCCTTCGGGAACTTTAGAACTGCGGAATCAATTTGAAATACCTTATATACAAAGACAGTAACTTGTTCTCGAAAGAACAGTTATTGTTGATGACCGTGCAGCTTTTCCCTGAAATAAATGATGACTAACTGACAACCTCAGCTGCTGACAGGTGTTGTTGTTATACCTCGATGTGGACAGCTGAAAATGTGTGCCCCGACCGGGACTCGAACCCGGGATCTCCTGCTTACATGGCAGACGCTCTATCCATCTGAGCCACCGAGGACACAGATGAATAGCGCGACTGCAGGGACATATCCCTTGCACGCTTCCCGTGAGACTCACATTCCCAACTGTCCACAATTCTACATATGTATTGTACCTTATAGACATTTGCCCACCCACTCATTACTCGCGCACGCGTTGGCGATTCCCGTAAGAGTTTGGGCAACCTGTGCGCATTCGCACAGACAAAGGTCAATGGCTGGGTAGCCTTTAACTATATATACAAAGACAGTAACTTGTTCTCGAAAGAACAGTTATTGTTGATGACCGTGCAGCTTTTCCCTGAAATAAATGATGACTAACTGACAACCTCAGCTGCTGACAGGTGTTGTTGTTATACCTCGATGTGGACAGCTGAAAAGGTGTGCCCCGACCGGGACTCGAACCCGGGATCTCCTGCTTACATGGCAGACGCTCTATCCATCTGGGCCACCGAGGACACAGATGAACAGCGCGACTGCAGGGACATATCCCTTGCACGCTTCCCGTGAGACTCACATTCCCAACTGTCCACAATTCTACATATGTATTGTACCTTATAGACATTTGCCCACCCACTCATTACTCGCGCACGCGTTGGCGATTCCCGTAAGAGTTTGGGCAACCTGTGCGCATTCGCACAGACAAAGGTCAATGGCTGGGTAGCCTTTAACTATATATACAAAGACAGTAACTTGTTCTCGAAAGAACAGTTATTGTTGATGACCGTGCAGCTTTTCCCTGAAATAAATGATGACTAACTGACAACCTCAGCAGCTGATGGATAGAGCGTCTGCCATGTAAGCAGGAGATCCCGGGTTCGAGTCCCGGTCGGGGCACACATTTTCAGCTGTCCACATCGAGGTATAACAACAACACCTGTCAGCAGCTGAGGTTGTCAGTTAGTCATCATTTATTTCAGGGAAAAGCTGCACGGTCATCAACAATAACTGTTCTTTCGAGAACAAGTTACTGTCTTTGTATATATAGTTAAAGGCTACCCAGCCATTGACCTTTGTCTGTGCGAATGCGCACAGGTTGCCCAAACTCTTACGGGAATCGCCAACGCGTGCGCGAGTAATGAGTGGGTGGGCAAATGTCTATAAGGTACAATACATATGTAGAATTGTGGACAGTTGGGAATGTGAGTCTCACGGGAAGCGTGCAAGGGATATGTCCCTGCAGTCGCGCTATTCATCTGTGTCCTCGGTGGCTCAGATGGATAGAGCGTCTGCCATGTAAGCAGGAGATCCCGGGTTCGAGTCCCGGTCGGGGCACACATTTTCAGCTGTCCACATCGAGGTATAACAACAACACCTGTCAGCAGCTGAGGTTGTCAGTTAGTCATCATTTATTTCAGGGAAAAGCTGCACGGTCATCAACAATAACTGTTCTTTCGAGTACAAGTTACTGTCTTTGTATATATACACTCCTGGAAATTGAAATAAGAACACCGTGAATTCATTGTCCCAGGAAGGGGAAACTTTATTGACACATTCCTGGGGTCAGATATATCACATGATCACAGTGACAGAACCACAGGCACATAGACACAGGCAACAGAGCATGCACAATGTCGGCACTAGTACATTGTATATCCACCTTTCGCAGCAATGCAGGCTTCTATTCTCCCATGGAGACGATCGTAGAGATGCTGGATGTAGTCCTGTGGAACGGCTTGCCATGCCATTTCCACCTGGAGCCTTAGTTGGACCAGCGTTCGTGCTGGACGTGCAGACCGCGTGAGACGACGCTTCATCCAGTCCCAAACATGCTCAATGGGGGACAGATCCGGAGATCTTGCTGGCCAGGGTAGTTGACTTACACCTTCTAGAGCACGTTGGGTGGCACGGGATACATGCGGACGTGCATTGTCCTGTTGGAACAGCAAGTTCCCTTGCCGGTCTAGGAATGGTAGAACGATGGGTTCGATGACGGTTTGGATGTACCGTGCACTATTCAGTGTCCCCTCGACGATCACCAGTGGTGTACGGCCAGTGTAGGAGATCGCTCCCCACACCATGATGCCGGGTGTTGGCCCTGTGTGCCTCGGTCGTATGCAGTCCTGATTGTGGCGCTCACCTGCACGGCGCCAAACACGCATACGACCATCATTGGCACCAAGGCAGAAGCGACTCTCATCGCTGAAGACGACACGTCTCCATTCGTCCCTCCATTCACGCCTGTCGCGACACCACTGGAGGCGGGCTGCACGATGTTGGGGCGTGAGCGGAAGACGGCCTAACGGTGTGCGGGACCGTAGCCCAGCTTCATGGAGACGGTTGCGAATGGTCCTCGCCGATACCCCAGGAGCAACAGTGTCCCTAATTTGCTGGGAAGTGGCGGTGCGGTCCCCTACGGCACTGCGTAGGATCCTACGGTCTTGGCATGCATCCGTGCGTCGCTGCGGTCCGGTCCCAGATCGATGGGCACGTGCACCTTCCGCCGACCACTGGCGACAACATCGATGTACTGTGGAGACCTCACGTCCCACGTGTTGAGCAATTCGGCGGTACGTCCACCCGGCCTCCCGCATGCCCACTATACGCCCTCGCTCAAAGTCCGTCAACTGCACATACGGTTCACGTCCACGCTGTCGCGGCATGCTACCAGTGTTAAAGACTGCGATGGAGCTCCGTATGCCACGGCCAACTGGCTGACACTGACGGCGGCGGTGCACAAATGCTGCGCAGCTAGCGGCATTCGACGGCCAACACCGCGGTTCCTGGTGTGTCCGCTGTGCCGTGCGTGTGATCATTGCTTGTACAGCCCTCTCGCAGTGTCCGGAGCAAGTATGGTGGGTCTGACACACCGGTGTCAATGTGTTCTTTTTTCCATTTCCAGGAGTGTAGTTAAAGGCTACCCAGCCATTGACCTTTGTCTGTGCGAATGCGCACAGGTTGCCCAAACTCTTACGGGAATCGCCAACGCGTGCGCGAGTAATGAGTGGGTGGGCAAATGTCTATAAGGTACAATACATATGTAGAATTGTGGACAGTTGGGAATGTGAGTCTCACGGGAAGCGTGCAAGGGATATGTCCCTGCAGTCGCGCTATTCATCTGTGTCCTTGGTGGCTCAGATGGATAGAGCGTCTGCCATGTAAGCAGGAGATCCCGGGTTCGAGTCCCGGTCGGGGCACACATTTTCAGCTGTCCACATCGAGGTATAACAACAACACCTGTCAGCAGCTGAGGTTGTCAGTTAGTCATCATTTATTTGAAATACCTTGTCAATAGCATTCAATACTTTGCTTGAGTAAAGAGCTAGTTGCGTTTCACAAGAACGACGTTTCCTAAGTCGGTGTTGACTGTGTATCAATAGAAAGTTCTCTTCGAGGTAATTCATAATGTTCCAACACAATATATTTGTTCCAAACTCCTGCTGCATATTGGCGTTAATGATATGGACCTGTAATTTAGTGGATTACTCCTATTTTAATATTGGTGTGATTTGTGCAACTTGGGTACGGATCTTTCGTCGAGGGACGGTTAGTTGTACATGATTGTTAAGTATGGAGCCAATGCATCAGCATACTCTGAAAGGAACCTAACTGGTATACAGTATGGACCAGAAGATTTGTTTTTATTATGTGTTTTAAATTGCCTCACTACTCTGAGGATATCTACTTCTAAGTTACGTTGGAAGCTGTTCTTAATTCGAATTCTGGACTATTTACTCCGTCTTCTTTGGTGAAGGAATTTCGGAAAGTTGCTTTTAGTACCTCGGATTTAGCAGCATTGTGATCGATAGAATTTCCATTGCTATCGCGCAAAGAAGACATTTATTATATGTTGCCGTATCATACTTTACATATGTCCAGAGTCTCCTTGGGTATTCTACCAGGTTTAGAGACAAAGTTTCATTGTGGAAACTATTACAATATCTAGCATTGAAACCAGCGCTAAATTTCGAGCTTCTGTAAGAGATCGCCAATGTGGGAGATTTTGCGTTCATTTAAATTTAGCATGCTTTTTTCGTTGTTTCTGCAGCAGTGTACTGACCTGTGTTGTGTACCAATTGGTATCAATTCAGTCGTTTGTTGATTTATTTGGTATAACTCTCCCCATTCCTGTCAGTACTATTTATTTGAATTCAAGCCACGTCTGATCTACATTTACATTGTTAATTTGGAAGGAGTGGAGATTGTCTCTCAGGAAGGCGTCAAGTGAATTTTTATTTGTTGTTTTGAATAGGTATATTTTTCGTTAATTTTTGGAGGATTTTCATAATCCGTATATCCGTATTGATGTTCGTTATTAGCTCAGGTTTATGTATTGCTAAGAGGTCAAGTATATTTTCACAACCGTTTAATATCCGCGTGGGCTCATGAACTAACTGCTCGAAATAATTTTCAGAGAACGCGTTTAGCACACTTTTGAATGATGTTTTATGCTTACCTCTGCTTTTAAACATGTATTTTAGCCAACATATCGTGGGTAAGTTAAAGTCAAACCAGCTATAATTGTATGAGTCGTTATGTGTTTTAAATTAAACTTAAGCTTGATTTTAGTTTGTTTTAATAATTTATAAGTGAATTTGTAAGGGGTTAATGTATATGTTTCACCTATTCCCAGCCGAACGTAAATATGAAATTTTAAACCATCATTAAAAAGCGGGAGAATATATTGTGTATCCGGATTACAAATAATAATAAGAAAGTAAAAGCTACTAATCACTGCAGCCATCTTAAAACATGTAGTTCGGCAAGGAATGTTTAATAACAAGTGGTTAGTAACGTCTAGGACGAAGCATGCCTCGACGTTCCGAGTTGCAGGTGGGCGTTGAGGTCGATAAGTAATTCAGCAGATGTTTCCGATACGCGCAAACCGCCTTGGTATTCAATTTTGTGTTCTGGGGCTAAAAAAAAGGGACCCGATCAACATACAAAAACGTCGATTTTAAACTGACGTTATTAACTCTGCGCTCTTTGTTGAGGCGTGAATAGTGCCAGCGGCCATCGATTTCCTGTCGGTGGCATACGAATAATTTACTGCGCAAGTTCCTGTTTCTGAAAGCGGCGCTAAAGCAGCATATCTGGCTCCCTGATCTGCCCATCGACTGATTTCCAAACGATGCAACACTGCTGAGCGACTGCAGGCTAGAGGTGTGACTTTATGGCTTACTCCTCCCATCACCCACTTTAGAACTGAGTGTAACAACATAACATACTATGATAAACATTCATTCACGAAGGAGAGCCTCACAGCCTTTTCCCTTTACATATTATAATTATTTATTTACCACATACATTTAAAAAATAAGTAGCCTATATCCATCTGGAAGTTTATTGTAGTGTAGAAATAGGAAAGAAACCGGTCAAGAACTTTTCAAGGTTTTTACGAATGACATTTCCCCTTTATGTTCAAATGGCTCTGAGCACTATGGGATTTAACATCTGAGGTCATCAGTCCCCTAGAACTTAGAACTACTTAAACCTAACCAAACTAAGGACATCACACACATCCATGCCCGAGGCAGGATTGGAACGTGCAACCGTATCGGTCGCGCGGTTACAGACTGAAGCGCCTAGGACCGCTCAGCCACACCGGCCCTTTATGTATTACATACATATTTATGTACCATATATATTAAAAAGTATGCCTATGTCCATCCGAACGTTTATTAAAGTGTGATGTACAAGATGGAAGAAAAACGGTAAGGAACATTTCGGGTTTTTTGCTAACTACGATTCTCTTTCATGTAATACTTATTTGTATACCATGTGTATTAAAAACATGTGGCCTATGACAGTCTGAATGTTTATTAGCCTCGTGTGGTATACAGGGTGTCCCAGCTATCTTGTCCACCCAAAATATCTGTGGAACAATAACAGCTATTGGAAAACGACTTTGACCGGTATCAATGTAGGACTGGGGCCCATGAATGTGCATATTTGGAAACATTCTAAAACGAAAGCATATGTGTTTTTTAACACAAACTTATGTTTTTTTAAATGGACCTCCTATATTTTTTCTTCAGCAATCCATAACATGACAAAGCAAATACACAATGGCGTTGATTGCATCGCAATATTCCCATTACATACCGAGATACTGAGACGCGAAGTTGACGCTTGAAACACCTGACGTGCGCTGCTAGCGCACGTCCTGAGGCTCAGGCGTGAACCCCATGCTGCCCGTAATCGCGATGTGATTGACAAGTAAGTGTCCCTCTTGATAAGTATGGAGGTGTGATTACACATGTCAATCACATCGCGATTACGGGCAGCATGGGGTTCACGCCTGAGCCTCAGGACGTGCGCTAGCAGCGCATGTCGGGTGTTTCAAGCGTCAACTTCGCGTCTCAATATCTCGGGATGTAATGGGAATATTGCGATGCAATCAACGCCATTGTGTATATGCTTTGTCATGCTATGGATTGCTGAAGAAAAAATATAGGAGGTCCATTTAAAAAAACATAAGTTTGTGTTAAAAACACATATGCTTTCGTTTTAAAATGTTTCCATATATGTACATTCATGGGCCCCAGCCCTACATTGATACCGGTGAAAGTCGTTTTCCAATAGCTATTATTGTTCCACAGATATTTTGGGTGGACAAGATAGCTGGGACACCCTGTATATAGAGGGTGAGTCACTAACTATTGGCACCTAGAATAACACCGAAAGTATGATAGTAGCTGAAAAGTTTGAGGGACAAATGTTGCATGGAACAACGGAGGCCATAATATGACGTTGGTTTTTTGTTGCTAAGTGGGGTTGTGTCAGTCATATGAAGGTCAACTTTGTTTTTTAAATAGGATGTTGTAGTTTGGTACTTATTTTCTGATTGCGGCCGCCGAGACGAATTCAGTTATGTGTAACAGTAAGGTCTTTGAAGGTTAACGAAGGTCACAAAGGTGGCATGAGCGTCCATTTACAGAAGGTGTTCGAAGTGATGATTATTGGTATCAATGCAGTGCTGGAATCTTCTTATCATGGATTGAGTGGTATTCCTTATCACTTCGGCACTTATCGAAGCACATGCTCTGACAATTGTCTCTCACATATCTTCAGTTGTCTTTATAGATAATGTCTTTTATGAATCTCCACAAGAAAAAATCCAGAGGTGTTAAGTCTGGCGAAGGAGCCGGCCACGACACATCTCCTATGCGTCGAATCCAATGATTTGGGAATTGTCTCTGCAACTCATTTCTAGCCATCAGCTAAAAATGTGCCGGACACCCATCGTGTTTATATCACATTCTGTTCCTTGTTCCTAAAAGTATTTCTTCCAATAACACACCTAAAGTTTCTTGCAGGAATGTGGTGTACTTCCTGCCATTAGGGGCCTATAATTATGTCCTCCGGAATTCCACATCATAGATTCATCGACCACGGTTTTCGGTGTGCAACTTGCCGGAGCCAACACGGGTTTCCAGTTGCCCTATAATGCATGTTACGCAATATACATTTCCATGGTTCGTGAATGTAGCCTCGTCAGTAATTAAAATCAAATTAATAAATATGTCATCCTTCTGAATCTGAAATTGAGCCCATCGGCAGAATTCAATGCGACGCATGCAATCCGTACCTGTTAATTCTTGGTAGAGAGTGATATGGTAAGGATGATATTTATGGCGATGCATAAGAACAGTACTCTGGCTCATTGCCAGATTCCCTTGCGATTTGACGCGAACTAACACAAGTATCTCGAACCACAGTGGAAAGAATACCTCGTTAACAACTTTCCTTGTCGGATATGTTTCCGAAGCGTTAAAGATCGAGTTGTTCTCAATTTATCATACCTATATTTAAATGTACGACTTTTAGGGAGAGTACGTTGAAGATACCTTTCAGCGTATAAGTCTCTAGCTCTCCCTGAATTTCGTTGGCATCCTCCGTAAATGAAAAGCATATCGACTTGTTCATCGAAGGAATTTATCATTCACATTCGCTTGATTCGACGATACTAGTCTTACCGTATTGCGAAACCGTCGAATGGTGTTTACATGTCAATGGCACATTAGAGGGATACGCCGTATTCGGCGAATATTTACTATTTGCACGATATGCGAGAGAGAATTGTCAGAGCATGTGCTTCGATAAGTGGGGAAGTGATAAAGAATACCATTCAATCCATGATAAGAAGATTGCAGCACTGCATTGATACCAATGGTCATCATTTCGAACACCTACTGTAAATAGACGCTCAGACCCTCTTTGCCACCTTCGTTGACCTTCAAAGACCTTACTGTTACACACAGCTGCTGTCAGAAAATAAGTTCCAAACTATAGCATTACATTTAGAAAAACAAAGTCCCCGGAGATTCACACGTAGGGAGTTCGTGGCTGGCGACACGGGGCCACGAGCTGAGTCCTGGCATTGCTTCCACTTACTTATGCCAGGCTCCTCACTTCTGTCTTTCCTATCTGGCCATCCTCGGCCACCTCTTGTTTCTTTCCGACCCTGACGCTATTAGGTCTCGAGGGCTAGGGGTCTTTCATTTCCCAGTCTATACTTCTCATCTGGGATGGTCAACGGCCTGGAACACGGAAGAGGGTAACTAGTGACACCACAACGGCAGAAAGGGCGGAGGAACCACCATCATTAAACACTGATGTGTGGGGTTTACTAGACCCCTATCGGGCGCCTTCCCCGGGGAGGATGGGGGAATGTTTCTCACATATGGGTGATTCTGGTGAAATGAAATAGCCGGGGTGGACCAAAACAAGTAAACTGTAGCGTCTGTCTGAGAATGAGCGGCTGCAAACAGCGTCTGACCCAGAATGGGCGGCTGGAATTCACACACTGTTGGGGCTTACTACCCCATTAGTCACATCCCCGTTATCCTTCCGGATAACCCAAAATTTCCTTATTTTTATTTTTATTCTCTTTTTCATGATGGAAACACAAGCTCTTGGATTACATATCCCAGGTGGTAACCAATCCACTCCCGTTCATGGGACAAGTAGACCTGCGGATTCTGGGGAGTCTACAACATCATGTCATAAGAAACCTAAGACTTTCTTGGCAACCACAAATATAAACTCTTTTCTTCAAGTTGGAAAATTGAAAAAAACGCTAGACGTACTAAGAGAAAAAAAATGTCATGATATCAGCTGTACAGGAGACCAGATTCACAGATGAATGTTGTTTTGAATCAGAAGGCTTTAGAATATTCAAAGGAAAACCTGGAAAAAGAGACACAAAAAATATACCACATCTAGGCACCTGATTTATTGTAAACAAGAAAATGATCGATTCAGTCTTGGATTTCTCTTCAAGTTGTGGAAGAATGTCAACACTGTCTTTCAAATCTATGAATAAAGCTTATACGATAGTAAATTCCCAAGCCCCCACAAATGAATCAAACAATAAAGAACGAGAATCAGTCGACACAATTTGGGAAAAACTTGAAGAAACAATTAAGAAAGTTCCAAAACACCATACCATAATTTTGATGGGCGATTTTAATGCACAAATTGGTAGAGAAAAAAAGTATAAGCGAATTGTTGGTGACTACCCTGCACATAAAAGAACAAATAAAAATGGTGAGCGACTAATTGATATTTGTAAGAACGGTGATCTTCTTTTAAAATCCACAGCCTTCAAGCGTCTACCTCGAAAAGCCAAAACTTGGAAACACCCTAACGCAATATTTGGAGAATCCCAGCTGGACCATGTAGCTATTTCTAAAAAATCCACCAGGGAAAATTTCTATGTTATAGTTTTGAGGAATGCCAACATTAATTCTCATCATTACTTGTCTTTGGTAAAAATGAATATCATCCCAGATAGCCGAAAGAACCTTTCCAATATTTCAAGAAAAAACAGACCTCCAAAATTTGATATAAGTAAACTGAAAGATATCAACAACAAATTTACAGAAATTCTACACAGTAAACCAAATAAAACAGACTGGAACAGAATTAAAGAAGCCATGGTACAATCAGCCACTGAAACTGTACTGACCAATAAAAAATATAAACACCCGTGGTGGAACGAAGATTGCAATGAAGCAATTGAAAAGCGAAGATAGGATTGGATAAAACTGAATAGCAAGAAAACCTCCGAAAATCACGAAAACTTCTTGAAGGTTAGGAAAGATACATCAAAAGTATTGAGAACAACTAAGAGACTCTTCAACAAAAACCAAATCGATGAAATAGAAGCAAATTTTAGAAGACATCACACTCGGGAATTTTATAAAGCCTTTAAATCAGAACTATCGCAGTTTAAACCCCCTACGTTTCATATAGGAGGACTCAATGGAAAACTAAATTTGAATGACAAATCATGTGCTGCAGCTTTTGGAAATTACTTTTCATCCCTACTGAATGCTGAAAATGGAAAAGATAATCAGAGAGTGGAAAACAACCGTACCGCCAGGTTATGGGACTTAAATTGGACACAAAAGAAATTGCCTCAGTGGAAACTGTTTGGCTTCTGCTGATGATCTGGCACTCATTGCAAATAATATTGACGAAGCTAAGGTTCAAGTGTCCAGCCTACATTTAATTGGTGCTAAGAGTGGCCTAAAAATAGCATTTAACAAAACTGAATTCATCACAAACACGCTCCTCCTCATATTGAAATACAAGAGAAAATCAAGCAGTCGAAGAAATTTAAAAATCTTGGAGAAATAATCACACCTGACGTTTTAGAAAATGCAGCTGTAGAAAGTAGGTGTTCGGAACTAGAAGATGCTTTTCATCTGTGCAAAGACTTATACAAAAGCAAACGCCTGTCTTTAAATCTAAAACTTTGTCATTATAACACCGTAAGTAGACCTTCAGGTTTGTAGGCATCAGAATGCTTAAACATGACGAAGAAAGGACCACTACGAAAACTTGAAATAAAAGACCGGAAAAATTTGAGGAAAATCCTTGGCCCTATAAAAGAAAACGGAGAATTCCGCCGAAGACACAACTGTGAATTATACTAACATACAGAAGACATTGTTACCACCATGAGGAAGCGGAGAATGATTTTTTTTGGTCATCTGGAAAGAACGAACCCGCAAAGACTTACTCATCGCATACATTCATCAATTTCAAAAACAAAATCGTATTTAAAATGGGCAAGCCAAGTTAAAAAGGATTTGCTGAATTTTCATTTGATGAGATTCAGGATCGAGACGTTTTCAGAGAAAAAGTCAAAATTACTAAAAACCTTATTCCGCTTACTACCCCAGTTCCACGTCCTGCCTGAAAATGGTCAAAACAAAATGAAAATCAACTGGCAAAAGAGGAAAACACAATCAGGGATAAAAATCTTCGTGGACCATAGCAGGCCAAAACGATAGAAAAAAAAATCTCTGACCTAGCAACAAAAAAAAAAAAAAACCAACGTCACATTATGGTCTCCGTTGTCCCACGCAACATTTGTATTTGTTCTCACAAACATTTCAGCTACTATCACACTTTCTGAGTTATTCTTGGTGGCAGTGGTGACTCAGCATATATATATATATATATATATATATATATATATATATATATATATATATATATATATATATATAGCTGAGCGAGACCATTACGTTACGAGGACGGAGCGGACGGGTGCCATAGCAACAGATTCCGGCGCTGTTGTTTGCTCTGACACAATTACAGAGACCACCCCGCCGTCGTCCGGATCAGCAAAGGCACTGTGTATTCTTCGGCGGAATAAAAGTCAATGCCACACTTGTTTGTGTACCTCTGTACGTCCCAGCACGCTTCACGCCTCTCTGCCAAACCTATCTCTCAGTCATCATGGTGTGCTATGCCCCCTGATGCACAGGGGTCTGAACAGTGGAATGGCTTAAAATGTGTTCATATCCATCCACATTTAGTGTTTTCTTGATCCCAGTAAAGGGACCACGACCTAGCTTCGGAAAACACCCATCACCCCCATACTATAACATCATATCCTTCATACTTCATTCTTGGCACTACACATGATGGCAGGTAAGTTCTCCAGGCATTCGCCAAACCTAAACGCTTCAGTCGGGCCCAAATCACTCGTTTCCAGTCATCCACTCTTCAGTGGCCTTTCTCTTTACGCCACCTCAAGCATCGCTTGGCACAAACTATGGGGAAGGTGTGGCTTACGAGTACCTGCTCGGCTACTGCGATCCAACTCCCTACGCATAGTCACTGTACTAACTGGACTGCTATTACCACTTTGAAATACACTAGTGACCTTTTCCGCCTATTTCATGTGATTTTTTTCGATCATTCCCTTCAATAATCGTCGACCCTCGTTGGTCGCTACATGATGTCTGCCTGGTCCCGGCTTCGCTGTTGTTCCTTTGATGAATAATAACCACTTATCTGAGTCTCACTATCCTGCTGCTGGTTTTAGCTGATACTTCGTATTAAGCCTTTATAAAACTTTACCGTTGACTGTGAATACTTCTGGATGGCTGTATACTGTAACAGTGAGGACAGGAAAGTCATGAGATACCTTCCAATATCGTTTCGAATCTCCATTTGCCCAGTGTAGTGCAGCAACTCGACATAACAAGGACTCAACAAGTCGTTGAAAGTCCCCTGAACAAATATTAAGCCTTGCTGTCTCTACCACCGTTAATAATTGCGAAAGTGTTGTCGGTGCAACATTTTGTGCACGAATTGACCTGCGGATTATGTCCCATAAATGTTCGATGGGTGGCCAAACCATTCACTCGCATGGTCCTAAATGTTCTTCAAATCAGTCACGAACAATTGTGGCCAGGTGACATGGCGCGTTGTCATTCACAAAAATTCCATCGTTGTTTTGTGAAGTAGCCGAACATAACCGCTTCCAGTCAACTGTCGGCTCGCTTGGACCAGAGTACCCAGTTCATGCCGTGTGAACACACCCTACACCATAATGGAGCCACCACCAGCTTGCACAATGCCTTATTGTCAACTTGAGTCCACGGATCAGTAGTGTGTGCGTCACACTCGAACCCAACCATCAGCTCTCACCAGCTGAAATCGGGACTCATCCGAACAGGCCACAGTTTTCCAGTCGTCTAGGGTCCAGCCGATGTCGCGATCGCTGCAGGCTATGTCGGCGCTCGCGTCGGTCGTCTCTTAGCACAGCCTATTAACGCAAAATATCGCAACACTGTCGTAACGGATACGTTCATCGTACGTCCCACATGGATTTCTGCGGTTATTTAAAGCAGTGTTGCTTGTCTGTTAGCACTGACAACTTTATGCAAACGCCGCTGCTCTCGGTCGTTAAGGCCGTCGGCCACAGCGTTTTCCGTGGTGAGAGGTAATGCCTGAAATTTGGTATTCTCGGCACGCTCTTGATGCTATGGATCTCGGAATATTGAATTCACTGACGATTTTAGAAATGGAATGTCCCATGTGTCTAGCTCCAACTACCACACCACGTTTAAAGTCTGTTAATTCCCGTCAGGTGGTCATAATCACGTGGGGAACTTTTTCACATGAATCAGCTCAGTACAAATGACAGCTCCGCCAATGCACCTCCCTTTTATACCTTGTGTACGCCATACTACCGCCATGTGTATATGTGCATAACGTTATCCAATGATTTTTGTCACCTTGGTGCAGACTGTAAAGCTTGTAATACGAAAATTAGCGGTAACTACGTCCTCGAATCCAAATGTGATACTTTGAATGTCTGAAAATATCTAGATTTTCGTCTGATATCTATAGCCGATTTCTCATACATTTTAGCGCCATAAAATTAGACTGCAAACCGATTTCACTGGGGGTCGTACGTGGGAATTAATTTTAATTTTAGGTATTATGGTTGTGACTTAACATTTCATTACAAACTCACTTTTATTGTTGACTATAAATACCATTAGGAACTAAACGTCTTGGAACGTACGTTTATGATATGCAAAGACATTGTAGATTCCTGTTCATGATGATCTTATTTTTTGCTTAAGTTTGTGGCTATATGCCCATTCTGTCAGCACAGTCTATGCTGACTAAACGAGGGAAGTCGTGTGCGCTATCAGTTTGTGAATTGTGTAAAATTTGCTCTGTGTGTTGCCATAACTTAATTGTATTGTGTGAAGTATTTCCTGAAACGGAGATTGGGGTCCAGCCCAGAAATTGCCTGAACGAGAGTGGGAAACCAGCTGAAAACCACACTCAGACTGGCAGGTCGTTATTTCACCGCGTGGGTTCGACCAGGGTCTGTCTCACTTCCTCGTATGGCAATCTGGCTGGCCAGGATGGCCAGTTGGTTGTCATTAGGCGAGGAGGAGTCGATCATCTTTGTCAGCTACTTCCAAGTTGTGTGAAGTTCTCTCTCTCTCTCTCGCTCTTTCTTTCTCTCTCTGTGTCGCCCCACACACCGTAAAACTACGGGGACTGGGCACGCGCCAGAAGTGCTCTAGGGGTTGCCTCCTGTTGAGAGTGTGCAGTAGTCAGGAATCATGGTACAAATTTGGGGGCAATGCTGAGCCTACTTACCATGTGTCACAGCTCTATCGCCACAGAAGTCGGTAGAACCGTTCCATTTGGTCCATAATCTGAGGTCACGAACTTTAGTGTTTCATGAACGGTAGCGCTTATAGGACGTTGATCAGCTTACCTGTGGACAAAGAAAATAAAAATGGTTCAAATGGCTCAAATGGCTGTGAGCAGTATGGGACTTAGAACTAATTAAACCTAACTAACCTAAGGACATCACGCACATCCATGTCCGAGGCAGGATTCGAACCTGCGACCTTAGCGGTCGTGCGGTTGCAGACTGAAGCGCCTAGAACCGCTCGGCCACAACGGCCGGCTGAGAAAATAAAAATATGTAATATATGACCAATTGAAAGTTGCATCAGGCAAAGGGGTTTCATGTCATCGAAACTGGGATATTAGATCAAGTTTCCAGGTCCTTCAAAATGGGGAAGAGAAGACTGAATACGTGTCAATGGAACATATCTGATGCACCATCGCCCTGCTGACGACATTGCATTGGTTGCCTCAAGTGCAGATAAATTTTGGCAAGAAACGGAAATGCAAATTTCAACGTGGAATTGAAAATAAATCTGGTTAAGACTAACATACTATTAAGCTCTTGTGGTGGTCTCTAGTCAGAGCACTGGTTTGATGCAAGCTTCTCCACACTTCTCCATCTTCTGCAGCCCTCTTCATCTGTGTGTAACTGGTGCATGATTCTTATTCTTTTTTTGAGCCATTGGTGTCCTGTGTGACCACCACGAATTTCTGTCTCGCGCCAACTTTCATCTCTTAGTAACCCTTGCCACCTACTCCCTCAATTATTTCTTGGGTGTATTCCTATCCTTGTCTTCCCCTAAAGGTTTTACCTTCTACAGCTCCCTCTAGTACCATGGAAGTTATTCAAGTTATTCATTGACGTCTTAACACATATGCGGTAATTTTTTCTTGTCAGCGTTTTCCATACGTTATTTTCCTAGCCGATTCTGCGCAGAACATCATTTCTTAGTTTATTATTCCAGTTAATTTTCAACATCCTTCTATAGCACCACATCTTCAACACTTCGATTCTCTTCTCGTCTGTTTTTCTCCCAGTCCAGCCCACCCCTCTGTTACTAACACGCTAAATGGTGATGCGCTCAGACGTTTGATGGGAGTAGTCTGCAACGTCACAGGGGGTGAATTTTTTATGTCCATGGAAACATCGCCAGCGGTTCAAAATGGTTCAAATGGCTCTGAGCACTATGGGACTTAACATCTGAGGTCATCAGTCCCCTAGAACTACTTAAACCTAACTAACCTAAGGACTTCACACACGTCCATGCCCGAGGCAAGATTCGAACCTGCGACGGTAGCGGTCGCGTGGTTTAAGACTAAAGCGCCTAGAACGGCTCGGCCACAGCGGCCGGCATCACCAGCGGAAAATACTGGTAATTTGAAGACGAAACTTCCTGTTCCACCTTTTTCTTGGCCAACGGTTTATCTTATAGTTAAACGCTTTTTTTTGTTTATAACGAATTTGGAAATCGCTTGTGGCCTGAACAAGTTGCTGCTACGGAAGTCAGAACAGACAGCCCTGCGGGAAACAGCACGTGCCGACGACATTGCCCAGGTAGCCCTCTCAGGCTATTTCAGAAGAAGTACTGCGCTTACAAAAGTACAAATATCTTGCGGTATAGTGGTTTCATTTTTATTGGTGACCCCAGTCACCCAAAAGTTTCTAAACGATAACATTATCGCCATTTGGCTGTAATTAAATGTACTAGGTCCATTATTGCAATTTCAGTGCAATACAGCTTCTTCCAGCACATATCAATCATGTTAACGCTTAAATCTGCAATGTATATATCGTCGTCAAACATACTCTATTGGTTGTGTTTCCGACATGTCCTGTACTAAAGTTGACAAATCAGCGACCAAAACGTCGCAATATACATGACCAAGACGCCATGTATGCAGATTTCTGCATGTGTTGGTGTGCTGATGCCGAAATTGCAGTAGTGGACATAACAAACATGATGGCAGAAAAATGTCGTTCAGAAACTCATTCGAATTGTTGGTTAATGAAACCTATCGCGCATTTTCAACCAACGCACTTCCTTTGTGTGAAACAGCTCCACGAAATAATCATAATATGATCGTATGACTTGCTCCTGGTGAGATACAGAAAACTACTGGTTTGCGTGAAATAGCACATAAAAATAGTACATAACTTTTCGCTTGCTTTCAAAATTAGCTGTAAATGAGTGATTTATTTTCCTTAAAGGCCGAAAAGTTAATTCTGGTTGTAATTTTAGAATCCATAATTAATTCTTAGGTTATAACTTATTTCTCTGCTAACTCAAAACAGAAGCGAAATTTATTTTCCGTGCAGTTACAGCTCTCTTGAGTAATTTATCCACTTTTGAATTCGATATTCATAGCTTTAAAACAGTTTCCACCAACCGTTTCACACAGATTAGAATTCATAGGACAAAAAATTACGAAGATGTCTTCGAGCATCGTGTGGTGCTGCCACGAGATGCATGGGGAGTGAGAAATCTGAGCAGCGGTCTCTGCACTGGTGTGCAGTCACCTTCCAAAGCCTCTGCTACTGAAGACCTTGGTCCAAAAAGAGGATAACTTCATTTTTTACCATGATATATACCAGACCCTACAAGCTCTAGAATCTTATTCCTTTATCACTTCAGTGGGAGACATCCCTATTTGCACTGAAGAAACACGGTCCAGTCACATTAATGAGACCACCGTCTACGTTAGACGCCGGATTTGAAAATATCATTTATCGGTATCCTGTTTTTGCAACGGGGTCTTGAATTCTTCGTTTCATTTGCAATGGATGTATTTAGAGATGGATTCTTTGTAGGTATTTTTGGCGAAACGATACGCAGTTTTCATTTTCTTTTTTCTGCACCTAGTTTTTCAGCTTCCATTTCGATTCCGATTTTCTGAGTTGCCTCAGTCAAGTATTTAAATCGTTTGAATCATTTGATTCTGCCTTATTTTATTTCCACCTGTACTGCAGTTTGTTTCTTGGAAGTAAAAAGCCGACCAAACTGTGCTCTAGACAACCATGCAACTTACACAAAACACAGTAGAAAATAGCAGAAAATATGTTGCACTACCTTTCTTATGGAGCATATCCTACAAAATAAGCAAACTATTTAAAAACACAAACATTAAAATAAGCTACAAACACCAGCAGTTACCAGTTCACAACTTAAAAAATAACAATCTCCCATACAAAAAAAAAAAAAAAAAAAAAAAAACTGGCATGTACAAACTCAGCTGTCAATGTTGCCCCTCTTACTGTACAGGACAAACTGGAAGAAGCATTGAGACACAGTTGAAAGAGCATGTAGATGCCAAACATTTGAACAATATTTCAAAATTCACATTTGTTATGTACACAACTACCAACTGTCAAGGAATAAAGAACGTTGAAGACCATGTACAAGTATTGCACCATGCTGAGATTGGTAGCCTTATAAATTTCCTTGAGGATTCTGAAATATATGTACATAAAAGCAAATCACCAAGAAATCTCCTCGATGAACAAACCTAGTTAGCCAATGCAGCCTTTCTTCCAAGATTCATTCACCTGCTCTTCAATTTAAGGTAAAAAAATAGAAAACAAAAGAATTCCACTTTGTAATATTTATATATGCACATCCATCCCAACACATTTACTGTGCTTTCAATGTATGCCATAATACGTCCCTAGTTGTAACATTTATTTGCGTACGCCTGGCCCTTATAATTAAATTTTGTTCCAATGTATACCATAATATTTTGGTAATATCACTGCAGTAACATTTCATAACTGACTGCTTTATTTATCTTAATTATGATCAGTTCTCTTTCAATGTAAATAGTAAGTAACGTAACATTAGCAATTTGTGAAATACACTCCTGGAAATGGAAAAAAGAACACATTGACACCGGTGTGTCAGACCCACCATACTTGCTCCGGACACTGCGAGAGGGCTGTACAAGCAATGATCACACGCACGGCACAGCGGACACACCAGGAACCGCGGTGTTGGCCGTCGAATGGCGCTAGCTGCGCAGCATTTGTGCACCACCGCCGTCAGTGTCAGCCAGTTTGCCGTGGCATACGGAGCTCCATCGCAGTCTTTAACACTGGTAGCATGCCGCGACAGCGTGGACGTGAACTGTATGTGCAGTTGACGGACTTTGAGCGAGGGCGTATAGTGGGCATGCGGGAGGCCGGGTGGACGTACCGCCAAATCGCTCAACACGTGGGGCGTGAGGTCTCCACAGTACATCGATGTTGTCGCCAGTTGTCGGCGGAAGGTGCACGTGCCCGTCGACCTGGGACCGGACCGCAGCGACGCACGGATGCACGCCAAGACCGTAGGATCCTACGCAGTGCCGTAGGGGACCGCACCGCCACTTCCCAGCAAATTAGGGACACTGTTGCTCCTGGGGTATCGGCGAGGACCATTCGCAACCGTCTCCATGAAGCTGGGCTACGGTCCCGCACACCGTTAGGCCGTCTTCCGCTCACGCCCCAACATCGTGCAGCCCGCCTCCAGTGGTGTCGCGACAGGCGTGAATGGAGGGACGAATGGAGACGTGTCGTCTTCAGCGATGAGAGTCGCTTCTGCCTTGGTGCCAATGATGGTCGTATGCGTGTTTGGCGCCGTGCAGGTGAGCGCCACAATCAGGACTGCATACGTCCGAGGCACACAGGGCCAACACCCGGCATCATGGTGTGGGGAGCGATCTCCTACACTGGCCGTACACCACTGGTGATCGTCGAGGGGACACTGAATAGTGCACGGTACATCCAAACCGTGATCGAACCCATCGTTCTACCATTCCTAGACCGGCAAGGGAACTTGCTGTTCCAACAGGACAATGCACGTCCACATGTATCCCGTGCCACCCAACGTGCTCTAGAAGGTGTAAGTCAACTACCCTGGCCAGCAAGATCTCCGGATCTGTCCCCCATTGAGCATGTTTGGGACTGGATGAAGCGTCGTCTCACGCGGTCTGCACGTCCAGCACGAACGCTGGTCCAACTGAGGCGCCAGGTGGAAATGGCATGGCAAGCCGTTCCACAGGACGTACACCACTGGTGAACGTCGAGGGGACACTGAATAGAGCACGGTACATCCAAACCGTCATCGAACCCATCGTTGTACCATTCCTAGACCGGCAAGGGAACTTGCTGTTCCAACAGGACAATGCACGTCCGCATGTATCCCGTGCCACCCAACGTGCTCTAGAAGGTGTAAGTCAACTACTCTGGCCAGCAAGATCTCCGGATCTGTCCCCCATTGAGCATGTTTGGGACTGGATGAAGCGTCGTCTCACGCGGTCTGCACGTCCAGCACGAACGCTGGTCCAACTGAGGCGCCAGGTGGAAATGGCATGGCAAGCCGTTCCACAGGACTACATCCAGCATCTCTACGATCGTCTCCATGGGAGAATAGCAGCCTGCATTGCTGCGAAAGGTGGATATACACTGTACTAGTGCCGACATTGTGCAAGGTTTGTTGCCTGTGTCTATGTGCCTGTGGTTCTGTCAGTGTGATCATGTGATGTATCTGACCCCAGGAATGTGTCAATAAAGTTTCCCCTTCCTGGGACAATGAATTCACGGTGTTCTTATTTCAATTTCCAGGAGTGTATCTCTGAGAGAAAGTCTTTGGCATTGTTATGGTTGTAATATCACCGTCTTTGTATGCATACCTCCATGTGCCGAAACTCCCAAGTGTGTGAGTGGTGTGTTGCATTATGTGCATGTGTATACACAAAAAAGTGCATTATACAGTTCTGGATGTTGCAAGATGATAAACAACCAGCAATGGAATGTAATGGCGCGGATTCTTCATTGTAACTAACCGAAACATCTTCCATTTAATGATAATAATAAATTGTTTACATCACCGAAAATAGTTAAGAGGCACAATTACAATAAAAAAGACGTTTTTCTTTTTTTGTTTTGGTTATAGGGCATCGCCACCCCAGGACGTTTCGTCAGCTGGGGAAACAAGACACAAAATGTAATCTAAAACGTTAACTAGCCGTCTGAAAATGAACCTATCCGATCGAAACCGTTAATAAACAGCATTGTAAAGAGGGGCTGGTTGCTGTAATCTGATAAGTCCACTTATATTTTGTACTTAGCCACGGGCTCAATATGTCAGTTTTTGTCAAAAAAAAAACAGTTGACAGTACCGTTCAGTTTGAATTGTGCCTCATTAGAACAGATAACCGTACCTGCAAACCGTTAATCCTAAAGAAACATGCCTTCGAACCACTTTTAGAACTCCACTCTTCAACCCGGGTCTCCCTCGTTCAACGCGTGCAGGAAACTTCGAATGCATACTTTCCACTTCATAATTCTTCGTACGCTTCATCGGCTTACCCCGCTTTCAATTGCATCCTGCTTCACAGATTTTTGAGGTGACCTAGTAAAATGTTGCAACGCTGGAAGCTGGACATGTTGATGCTTTTGGTCAGCCAGACCCTTTCTTATGCACATCCTGAAGAGTACTGTCGGCTTCAAATTTATTCCGAACACGATAAATTGTTGTACGTGTCGGTGGCTCAGTTCCGTATACATTATGCCACTGCCGTTGTACCTCAATCATGTTTTAGTACTTCTAGAATCGTTTCAATACAGGCTAGCGTTACTCAAACAACAATCTTACTTCATTCATTGCTGCACTATCATCGGTTGGAAAACGCGCACCAAGACCTGCTGAGAAAACACTCAACTACGAATCACGCAAAATTGCTACAATATGTCATTTTGTTCTGAAGATATTAACTATCAAAGAATGGCTAGATTTTTCTGGACCCCTCTGTATATCATTGTACGATGCATTGCTCAGGAGATATGTATGATATCGCTAACACTTAGATGAGTGAAAAACTAGCTTTTCTGAAAATGGAACGTTTATATTCGATTCCTTAAAGAGTCTGGGGTGGTGGCGATTGGGGGGGGGGGGGGGGGGTTGCCGGTGCCTCCTGGGTGGTCAGCTACGTTCCACGTGTTCAGCAGGGCTCAGCTGCGGCTGAGTCGCAACGACATCAAAGTTTTGACACTAATTAACCCAACAAAAAATTTGTCAGAATGCCACGTAAAATAAACGAATAATTAAGTTGGAATCGTTAGATACTTTTCAAGATCGCTGAAAACTAGTACCACCAGACGTTGTCGATGCAGCACGTTGGAGGTAAACCGCAACCAACCCAGACGCTTATTTGACAAAATGATAGCAGTCGCCAAACTCACATTTATGTACTAATCATTCTCTAATTAAAACTGAAGATTAATTTTTTTGTAATAATCTTAAAGTGTATGTTAATCGTTTTTGTTTGTGCCGCTAACAATACCTCGCCGATTGGTTAATATTTTCTATTGTAGTTTCAAACTTCCTACGAAGTTTTATAATAATAACCCTACTATTCTAAATTATTTAAAGCAGTTTCCAAAAGTATCAGTCTATAATTTTATGCATAGCAGTTATTTCAGCATCTGAAGTGATGAAATTTGACGTGCGAATTTATTTCCGATTCACCAAGAGCTACTGGAAGCGTAATAAACAAGCTTGACAACTGATTAACGTCTGTATAATGGTTTATGTTTTGCTACTTGTTTACGTTTACTTCGGGAATGTGGGGTCATAAGGTATTGAAATTTGGGTACTTGATAACGTTTTCTTTAATCTTGCAGAAAGTCAATCGTGAACAAATTTAATGTTACTCAAGCATCATTTTTTAAATGTTGCCCGCATCTCGTGGTCGTGCGGTAGCGTTCTCGCTTCCCACGCCCGGGTTCCCGGGTTCGATTCCCGGCGGGGTCAGGGATTTTCTCTGCCTCATGATGGCTGGGTGTTGTGTGATGTCCTTAGGTTAGTTAGGTTTAAGTAGTTCTAAGTTCTAGGGGACTGATGACCATAGCTGTTAAGTCCCATAGTGCTCAGAGCCATTTGAACCATTTTTTAAATGTTGATTTCTTTATATCACAATTAGCGAAGCACTTTGCCTTTGTTAAAGAATGGTCAGTATTGGAGTCAAACAGTGGATTAAATCCACTTTGGTGGTGCAGTTATGATGGTATATTAAATCATTTTTCAATTAACAAAGGAAGTACATTACACATAAGACGAAATTAAGTCAATAAATACATGCATGGTCAGTTGTACTTAAAAATAAATTGACTGGCAAACCCGTCTTCTTACAATACGTTCAAGGAATTTTAACAGTAAACTACAGTGTGATGTAAAGCGGGTCTGCTGTACGGTCTGCTACTAGACATGGATGAGCAGCTGCGTGGAGTTTATGCCGCTACAAAAATACGCACTATCTTTCATTTCTGGTGTGGACGCACCAACATCGCGTAGCCTCCGTCCTGATAAAACACCTTTGGCGTGCCATCGAGTAATAAGTCCTCAAGTGGTTCAATAGCCTCCACTGCATGCCTTCACATGCAGACTATAAAAATGCCACATGTTGCTGCAAGTACAAGGAAACTTCCCGTAATGATACATCCGGAAACTATCTCCTTTTACGATAGGCCAATCTGTCCTGTCGTTGCAGTCTTTCTGTTAAGTGGCTGCAGGTGCTGCACGTGCTTACCACGCATCTTGACACTTCCTTCTGCTTAAACAGAATACAGCATATTACTCGTCAGAAGTAAAATGACTCACATTTCAACAAGTATTGGTTTTCGGGAATATAATTAGAGGAACTTTTATTCTAGTTTTGACCAATACTACTGAGACGTGCGCGACTCACGGTCATGCCGTTTATTGCTCGTCATCTTGTTTTTGTGGTTCTGTTGCCTCGTTTTTTCTTTTAATTCCTGGTTAGCTTGCCCGTGAGTGGCAGCAGCAGCGCTTATCGAAAAGTGTACTGTCGTAGCACCTCTGGAGGGACCGCTAGTATTTCCGGGTCGTCGTCTGTGAGAGTTCAGTCGGGACGCAGCAGCAGTGAAGTCGGGGACGGAGCGCCAGTGCTCGCCGACCGCTGGCGACACACATGAACTGTCCGACGGAAAGAGATTGGAGCGGGACGACCGTTGGTCGTCTCATCGCGCGACGTGTATTTGGTCTTTTGATCGTTTGTGGGCCTCGTCAGTTGGTCATCTTGCCGGACGTGGGTTGTGCAGAGATGTCGTGGCCAATGGGCAAGAGTTACCTCGACATGGTTGGGTCCGAGCCAGTGTGACCGGGTCGCCGTGTCTCCGCGTTCTGAACGGACATGGAGCTGCAGTGAGCTTCGGACGGCCAAGACCCGCCCGACCGTCGACGTCACACGTAACTTGAGTGGGAACGACCTGGGTTGGTCGTTCGGTCGGTCGTCTCATCGGACGACGCGTATTTGGTCACTGACCGCTTGTGGAAACTCTCTGTGTGTCGAACTGATTCGTCCTTGTTGTTCACTGATTGCTTTTACGATTGTTCGGGTTCTTGTGCAAGTGTGTTTACGTCGAACTGTGTGTAGTTTCTGTGATTTCCACTGAGCACACGAATGCTGTCTGCGCACTGAAATAGGCGGTTGGTCGGTTGCTACAGAGGGATTGATTAGGTTGTTGGTTGCTTCTTCAGCCGTCTCTAGGTCGTGTTGCAACCCGATTGTTTAGTGTTACGCTTGGCGGCCGGTCTCACCTAAACTGTGGTTGGAGTTTCCTCCCCAGGCCGACCTTTGGATCACTTCTGAGCACCACCTTGTTGTTTGTGATTGTCGTTTTATGTGGTCGCAGGTACTTTGCCAGGCCTTCAGCCGCGTATTAATGTTGTTTGTTTTATGTTTAGTATATGGCTTTCAGCCGAACTTCATGACAACTATTTTAAAATTAGGACTTCGGCGGTGTTTTATTTAAAATTCTTGTTGATTCAGCCGAGTTTGTTTCAGAATCTGTGACTTTAATATGTAAATCCTTACCTGTAAGGTTTCTCTTTAATTATTTTGTATTCTTGAACAGCCTTCAGCCGTGTTCTGTAAATGTTTATCTTAAGGTGGTCTTTAATTATCCGTGAGTAATTTTTTTTTAAATCTTATGGGACTTAACTGCTAAGGTCATCAGTCCCTAAGCTTACACGCTACTTAACCTAAATTATCCTAAGGACAAACATACACACCCATACCCGAGGGAGGACTCGAACCTCCGCCGGGACCAGCCACACAGTCCATGACTGCGTGAGTAATTGGCTGGTTCAAATGGCTCTGAGCACTATGGGACTCAACTGCTGAGGTCATTAGTCCCCTAGAACTTAGAACTAGTTAAACCTAACTAACCTAAGGACATCACACACATCCATGCCCGAGGCAGGATTCGAACCTGCGACCGTAGCGGTCTCGCGGTTCCAGACTGCAGCGCCAGAACCGCGCGGCCACTTCGGCCGGCGCGTGAGTAATTCTTTGGACCTTCAGCCAACAAGATACTTCAAGTTTTTTGAAGTTTTTTTTTGTTTTACTGTATAAAAGCTTATCGTTAAAGCCTCCCTTTTATTACGCAATTTTTTTTATTGGGCTTTCAGCTGAAGAATTAATTTGAATTTTCCTTAATATGGCCTTAGCAGAAATTTGTAAATGCTTGGCTTTTAAAGAATTTCCTTAGCTGACGTGAAATATTATTTCGGCCTTTAGGCAAGAAGATATTGCAATTTTACTTAGGTAAGGCCTTCAGCTGTTATTCTAAATCCTGCTGTTTTAAAAGGAATAATTTAAGCTTATTCTGCAGAAGTTAGTTGGACCCTCAGCCGTGAATTGATCTTTGTTGTTTTAAAGAGAAAACTGTGCACTGGTTTGAGGAATACAGTTGTGTCTGTCGTCGTATAAGTAACAGTAATTGACCTTGGCCCCTTTCCACAACCTGATCCGCTCTGTCCTGCGAAATGAGATATTAATTACCTCTTGTAAGAATATGTGACTCATTTATTTAAACACTTACGTGTATCGACGGTGAAAACCATAATCCGCTATGGAGAAATCAAACAGCGAACCATTTCCATTATCTTAGGGAAGCTACCCGTCTGTCGTCTCTAGACTGCGCAATAATTTACCAGAGCCCTCTACCTGTTGCAGGGTCGTGAAACTCAGAGTGTTGCGAAGTCTAACTCCCTGGGCCCCAGTTTGCGGCAACTCCAAGGCGCCTGCGGTGGTAAACAGCCACCAGTGTTGCAAATTCTAATGTGCCATGAAAGCCCTGCTCTTCGATCCACGACAAACAAAGGTTCTCCTAAGATAACGTAGGTGGTATCGTCAACAATATTTCTTCTTTGGGCCAGCAGCATAATATATGTCTGATAACGACATGATTATTAGAATATATGCACCAAAATAGCAGCTTATAATAACAAATCTTTATTTACAACAGAGTGTTTCAGCATTTATCGCCATTATCAAGTACGTGTAGACTGATGTGACGTCCATATTACGTCGTTAGTGAACTGTCTTATAACTGTCACTATTTTAAGGTGGTAAATGACGTAATATATTGAAAATAAAACGTAACTTACGGTCTGGCAGTTCAATTCCTACTACGCTATCTACTTGTTTATTTTTTTATTTTACGCCACTGTTTTTGATAGCGTCGTAGCAGTGGAATTGTCAAACTACTGTCACCAAGTTGTTGTGTTGGCAGAAGAGCCAACACCGTGTTACGAATGGAGGCCGAAATGCACACGTTTTAGCTCACGCAGGCTGGCGTGAGGAGGGAAGAACTATACCGACGTGAAGTCTGGAACATGACAAGGAATTAGAATTCAGAAAGCGGACGTAATTAGTTTGATACTTAACTTTACTCCATTAATGATTAACGTCGCTCTTGACGGTACACGATTCACAATATTATATGTTCAGAATACATCCATATTAACTGAATATGGCGCCTTGCTAGGTCGTAGCAAATGACATAGCTGAAGGCTATGCTAAACTGTCGTCTCTGCAAATGACAGCGTATGTAGTCAGTGAACCATCGCTAGCAAAGTCGGCTGTACAACTGGGGCGAGTGCTAGGGAGTCTCTCTAGACTAGACCTGCCGTGTGGCGGCGCTCGGTCTGCAATCACTGATAGTGGCGACACGCGGGTCCCACATATACTAACGGACCGCGCCAGATTTAAAGGCTACCACCTAGCAAGTGTGGTGTCTGGCGGTGACACCACACAAGTAATTAACGTTTTATTTTCAATACATTACGTCATTTACCACCTTACTAAAACAGTGACAGTTATGAGACAAAAGAAATGGCTCTGAGCACTATGGGACTCAACTGCTGTGGTTATCAGTCCCCTAGAACTTAGAACTACTTAAACCTAACTAACCTAAGGACATCACACACATCCATGCCCGAGGCAGGATTCGAACCTGCGACCGTAGAAGTCCCACGGTTCCGGACTGCGCGCCTAGAACCGCGAGAGTTATGAGACAGGCCACTAATAACGTAATATGAACGCCACATCATTCTAGACCTACTTGATAGTGGCGATAAATGCCGAAACCCTCTGTCGTAAGTAAAAGTTTGTTATGATAAGCAGCAAGCTGGGAGTATCTATTTAAATAATCATGTCGTTAGCAGGCAACGTAGACAGAACTATACTATGCTCAAAATCATTTTAGGATTTCTCTTTCCATTATGTGCTGCTTATGTTTCAAGGCTTTCTTCCAGTCTTCAGAGGAGACGCTCTTAACAGCTTCATAGGTAAGTGCTTCCACTGCAATAGGACAAATTTATATTTTTATTTATATATTTGTATTATACAAGCAGATGCGGGAAAGAGTTGCCATATTCTGCTTGTGAGGTTAAATTTCATTCAGCTTCCTTATTCAAAGACGTAACTAAAATCACTGAGGCCTGAAGAGTTTTATTTACGTGAACAAATATTTAAGATTATTTTAGAAAAGTATACGATCATGCATTTCGCGAAGATGTTAGACAAACAGGGAAACGTTTTAGTTACTGAACATAGAATTCATACGAAGTATTAAGAATAAATAGTATTTTGATCTGCTCCAGACTGCAACTATGTGGGTGACTTCTAACATTAGGTAATCGGTGTTAAATACATGAGATAACGTTGTACTAAGCGACAGACCGTTTGGTTTCATCGCGTGAAACAGTTCGTTAGGCTTATAATTGATCTGTTATTACGCTTTCTTATCCGTCTACTAATTTCTACCACAACAAATATAAGATGCGTGTTAATCACGCTGAGAAAACTTACGTTACCTAGGGCAACATGCTTTGGGAGAAAGAACAAGAGGGATAAAGAAAAGCCAGTACCTCAGTTTCGCAGTAGCTATATTGGGAACAATGATATTTATTTTGCGTCACACGGACCAAGTTCCTGATTCAGCGAACCACTTGGTGAATGCAGCGTGATTCATCTATTGAAGATAGTTTCTCGCCTTCTCTGATTTATACAGCAGGAGGTCGCTAAGGTGAAAACCCTGCGATGTGACAGAATGCAGAAGAATACGTTTGCCTTTTTTGCCAGAAAGCATTGCCATTACTGCTTTATTTGTATCGTCGGTCCAGACATGCTTATGAACGTTGGAAGAATTGCCCAAAGTTTCGTCGAGCCACACCTCATCATGTATATCCGACCCCATCGCCTTGCAACTTTACCCTCCATCTCCATTAACAGCTTACTGCCATAGAAACGACCGTAGTGAACGCCTAGGTTGTGAGGACTGTCAATAACGAAAAAAGACCTGTTACATTAAGAATGATCATTTAATTGTTGAGTGTCGAAGGTTCGTTTATCCGCCAGTAATCACAGACATTACAACTTAACGCATCCTCAGGAAATGAATCCATAATTGTGATCCATTCTTTCCCCAAGTGTTTCAAACTTCGATATTATGAAGCAGCCCCTTCTTTCTTGAACATTTGTTTGCAATCTCGCCAACAATGTTCTTGTTTATAATCAAAGCCGCATCAGTTCATTCGATCACTTAACAACAGAGAGTGCCATCAAGCAGGCACATACAATGAGGTGCAGAAGTCATGGGATAGCTCGTAATATCGTGTCGAACTTCCTTTCGCCCGTCCGCCCCGATAGCTGAGTGGCCAGCGTCACGGATTGCCATCCTACGGATCCAGACGATTTCCGGCTGGGTCGGGGATTGTCTCCGCGTTGTCTTCATCATCATTCCATCCCCATCCCGTGCGCAGGTCGCCCAATGCGGCGTCCATTGTAATAAGACCTGCACCAAGGCGGCCGGACCTGCCCCGTAAGGTGCCTCCCGGCCAATGACGCCAAACGCTCATTCCCATTTTTTCCTTTTGCCTGGCACAGTGCAATAACTCGACGTATCATGGACCCAGCAAGTCGTTGGAAGACCCCTGCAGAAAACTGAACCATGCTACCTAAATAGCCGTCCATAATTGCGGAAGTGTTGCAGTTGCAGGTTTTTGTGCACGAACTCACCTCTCGATGTCCCATAAATGTTCGGTGGACCGCCAAATCATTCGCTCTATCTGTGCAGAATATTCTCCGAACCAATCACGAACTACTGAGCCTCGATGACATGGCGCATTCTCATCCATAAAAATTCCACGGTTTTTTGGGAACATGAAGTCCATGAATGGCTGAAAATGGTCTCCAAGTAGCCGAACTCCCAGAGGACCCATTCCATTCCGTGTAAACACAGCTCACACCTTTTTTGAAGCCACTGCCAGATTTCACAATGAATGGCTGAAAATGGTCTCCAAGTAGCCGAACTCCCAGAGGACCCATTCCATTCCGTGTAAACACAGCTCACACCTTTTTTGAAGCCACTGCCAGATTTCACAATGCCTTGTTGACAACTTGGGTCTATGGCTTCGTGGGGTCTGCGCCACACTCGAACCTTACTATCAGCTCCTACGAACTAAAATCGGGATGCAGCTGACCACGCCACGGTTTTCCAGTAGTCTAGGATCCAACGTATGAGTATATGGTAACGAGCCCAGGAGAGGATCTTGAGGCGATGTGCCGTTATCAAAGGCACTCGCGTCGGCCGTGTGCTGTCGTAGCCCATTAACGCAAATTTCGCCGCACTGTCCGAACGGATACGTTCGTCGAATGTCCCACATTGATTTCTGCGGTTATTTCACGCAGTGCTGCATTTCCGTTTACGAGTTGAATGACAACTATACGCCAGTGCCGTTACTCTCGGTCAGTAAGTGAAGGCCCTCGGCCACATCGTCATCCGCAATGACAGGTAATACCTGAGATATGGTATTCTCGCCACACTTTTGGCACAGTAGACCTCTGAATATTGAAATCCTTAATTCAAAGTCTGTTAATTCCCATTATGTAGTGATAATCATGTCGGAAACCTTTTCACATGGTCACATGGGTACAAATTACAGCTCCGCCAATGCACTGCCCTTTTATACCTTGTGTAAGCAATACTACCGGCATGAACTACATACCGCTATTGTTCTGGCGTAACCACAAGCGCCGGAACGAAGACGAAGAATGCAAGAGAAGAGAAGGCGGTGAAACGACGTCGGCCAGTGGTGCGATGATTAAAAGCGTGCCACAACAGGAGCGACACCTGCAAGAAGTGAATATAGAGACGCTCCTGGCAGCCTCGGCCGGATTTTAGCGGACATTAGTGCTGAGAATTCGCGCCGTATCGGACATTAGTGGAGTATTAGCGGGGCCTAGCAGAGAGAGCTACGATATCAGAATGTAGTGACCTCATCCATTGATTGTTGGAACATTGTGTATATCAAGGACTGGGATTTATGTTGCATGTCCCCCATTGCTTGCGACGCCTTTGTACAGGGTGATTCAAAAAGAATACCACAACTTTAGGAATTTAAAACTCTGCAACGACAAAAGGCAGAGCTAAGCACTATCTGTCGGCGAATTAAGGGAGCTATAAAGTTTCATTTAGTTGTACATTTGTTCGCTTGAGGCGCTGTTGACTAGGCGTCAGCGTCAGTTGATGCTAAAATGGCGACCGCTCAACAGAAAGCTTTTTGTGTTATTGAGTACGGCAGAAGTGAATCGACGACAGTTGTTCAGCGTGCATTTCGAACGAAGTATGGTGTTAAACCTCCTGATAGTTGGTGTATTAAACGTTGGTATAAACAGTTTACAGAGGATGGGTGTTTGTGCAAAGGGAAAAGTTCTGGACGGCCGAGAACGAGTTATGAAAATGTAGCACGCATCCAGCAAGCATTTGTTCGCAGCCCAGGAAAATCAAGTCGCAGAGCTAGCAGAGAGCTGCAAATTCCACAATCAACTGTATGGAGAGTCCTACGAAAAAGGTTAGTTATGAAACCTTATCGTCTGAAATTGGTTCAAGCACTGTCTGCAGCTGATAAGATTAAAAGAATCGATTTCTGTGATTTTATCCTTGCTCAAATGGAAACAGATGAATCTTTCGTTTCAAAGATTGTGTTTAGTGATGAAGCAACTTTCCACACTAACGGGAAAGTCAACCGTCACAATGTCTGTATATGGGGCACTGAGAATCCGCGGGAAACAACTCAGTCTGAACGTGACTCACCTAAGGTGAACGTTTTCTGTGCCATTTCAGCCAATAAAGTTTTTGGTCCCTTTTTCTTCGAAGGTGCTACTGTAACTGGACTACAGTATCTGGAGATGTTAGAGAATTGGCTGTTCCCTCAGCTCGAACAAGAAGCACAACAATTCATATTTCAGCAGGATGGAGCGCCACCACATTGGCACTTATCTGTCCGTAACTACCTGAACGTCAACTACCCGAGGCGATGGATCGGCCGCCAGGCAGCCCGTGACAGAGCACTACATCACTGGCCTCCAAGAAGCCCTGATCTTACCCCATGTGATTTTTTCTTATGGGGGTATGTTAAGGATATGGTGTTTCGGCCACCTCTCCCAGCCACCATTGATGATTTGAAACGAGTAATAACAGCAGCTATCCAAACTGTTACGCCTGATATGCTACAGAGAGTGTGGAACGAGTTGGAGTATCGGGTTGATATTGCTCGAGTGTCTGGAGGGGGCCATATTGAACATCTCTGAACTTGTTTTTGAGTGAAAAAAAAACCTTTTTAAATACTCTTTGTAAAGATGTATAACAGAAGGTTATATTATGTTTCTTTCATTAAATACACATTTTTAAAGTTGTGGTATTCTTTTTGAATCACCCTGTATATTGAAGTTATGTAATGTCAATCTGCTTTATAGAATAAAACCTACTAATGTTATTTCCTTGAATTGTTGTATAGCATTCCGAGAACGCAGAATCCCTTAGGCAGTGGGCAAGACCCAACTGCTATCCCATGAGTTCTGTCACCTCAGTGTAACTAGTAAAGCAATACTGCTCTACGGACCTCCTCCAATCCACAGGAAACAAAATCTACAGCTGCTGGGAAAACATGCAAAGATAACACGCTATCCTCAATAACATTGGGAAATTATGCTTTTGATTGAGTTGAATAGTTTAAATATCTGGGATCGATAGTCAGCCACTGAAATGAATGATTTTTTGAAATTCATAGCAGCAAACAGCTATTTTGCATTGAAGTAATATTTTCCTGAAGGCTCTCAAATCATATCACCAACTAACGATTTATAAAACACAAGTTCCGTGTCTACATTTGTATCGGAAAGGTGGTCACCAACATCAAAATACACTCCTGGAAATTGAAATAAGAACGCCGTGAATTCATTGTCCCAGGAAGGGGAAACTTTATTGACACATTCCTGGGGTCAGATACATCACATGATCACACTGACAGAACCACAGGCACATAGACACAGACAACAGAGCATGCACAATGTCGGCACTAGTACAGTGTATATCCACCATTCGCAGCAATGCAGGCTGCTATTCTCCCATGGAGACGATCGTAGAGATGCTGGATGTAGTCCTGTGGAACGGCTTGCCATGCCATTTCCACCTGGCGCCTCAGTTGGACCAACGTTCGTGCTGGACGTGCAGACCGCGTGAGACGACGCTTCATCCAGTCCCAAACATGCTCAATGGGGGACAGATCCGGAGATCTTGCTGGCCAGGGTAGTTGACTTACACCTTCTAGAGCACGTTGGGTGGCACGGGATACATGCGGACGTGCATTGTCCTGTTGGAACAGCAAGTTCCCTTGCCGGTCTAGGAATGGTAGAACGATGGGTTCGATGACGGTTTGGATGTACCGTGCACTATTCAGTGTCCCCTCGACGATCACCAGTGGTGTACGGCCAGTGTAGGAGATCGCTCCCCACACCATGATGCCGGGTGTTGGCCCTGTGTGCCTCGGTCGTATGCAGTCCTGATTGTGGCGCTCACCTGCACGGCGCCAAACACACATAACGACCATCATTGGCACCAAGGCAGAAGCGACTCTCATCGCTGAAGACGACACGTCCCCATTCGTCCCTCCATTCACGCCTGTCGCGACACCACTGGAGGCGGGCTGCACGATGTTGGGGCGTGAGCGGAAGACGGCCTAACGGTGTGCGGGACCGTAGCCCAGCTTCATGGAGACGGTTGCGAATGGTCCTCGCCGATACCCCAGGAGGAACAGTGTCCCTAATTTGCTGGGAAGTGGCGGTGCGGTCCCCTACGGCACTGCGTAGGATCCTACGGTCTTGGCGTGCATCCGTGCGTCGCTGCGGTCCGGTCCCAGGTCGACGGGCACGTGCACCTTCCGCCGACCACTGGCGACAACATCGATGTACTGTGGAGACCTCACGCCCCACGTGTTGAGCAATTCGGCGGTACGTCCACCCGGCCTCCCGCATGCCCACTATACGTCCTCGCTGAAAGTCCGTCAACTGCACATACGGTTCACGTCCACGCTGTCGCGGCATGCTACCAGTGTTAAAGACTGCGATGGAGCTCCGTATGCCACGGCAAACTGGCTGACACTGACGGCGGCGGTGCACAAATGCTGCGCAGCTAGCGCCATTCGACGGCCAACACCTCGGTTCCTGGTGTGTCCGCTGTGCCGTGCGTGTGATCATTGCTTGTACAGCCCTCTCGCAGTGTCCGGAGAAAGTATGATGGGTCTGACACACCGGTGTCAATGTGTTCTTTTTTCCATTTCCAGGAGTGTATATTGGAATGCTAGACGCTTCGAGGGAAAGGTGCTTCGAAGAATTGTTGGCACATCCTGTGAAGTACGGAGGAGAAAGTACAATCATGAGTTGTATATTGTATATAAAGAGCCATCTGTTAAAAAAATAGTGAAATCAGCTATAGTAAGATGGTCGTGACACGCGGAATGGATAAGTGATACGGAAGTAGCTAAAATAACATTAGATGGAAATCCGGGGGTCAAAGACGTCGGTGTCGGCAGAGAACCAGATGGATAGATGGAGTCATGAATAACCTGAAAAAATGGTCTGTAGGGGATGAAACGTTCGAGCGTTACATCGTGCTAAGTGGTGGAGAATTGGCGAGAAGGCCAACATTGACAATGAACTGCAGACCCTCGTAAAAGAGGACCTCATCCAGCAGTCCCCTGGCGAAGAGGACAACGTCGAATTTTTCCACTCATAACTTTCGATGAACTTGCTCCTTACGTTGTTCAATATCAACTTGTTTCTGACGTTGCTCAGTATCACTAAAGAAATGGTAGTATCAATAAATAAAATAATAACCTCGCAACCATACAAAGCCACAAGGGACAACGAGCGATCATCAATCTGCTCAAAATTGAAGTCTAGTGCGGGTGGGACCACTTTGTAGTGATGGGAGTGAAGGTTTGGCAACCACAGGAGGTTGTCTCGGCTTCTGAGCTCGGGAGAGTGGCAGAATGGTTGCCGGTGCGTGCCACTTGAGGCTCACCACACGACTTTAGTCCTAAAGTTGTTTTGAACTCTCCGCGTATAGCTGTGGAAAACTGAGACAAACTTTCTAATCGCAGATTGATTAATAAATAAACTTATAGCACCCGGTCGTCTGTGAAGAAGCTCGTAGTATTATACAGGATGAGGAAACTAAAATTTTCCCACGAAACATTGCGCCTTAAGACAGGTAACCCAACTTGTATCATCTGCCCCAGGAGTGCATTATGTAAGCTGTGTAGCTCACGATGTATAAAAGAGTGGGACGTGATGGACAATGGAAATGAGCGTTTGGCGTCATTGGCTGGGAGGCCCCTTGCGGGGCAGGTCCAGCCGCCTTGGTGCAGGTCTTATTACATTCGATGCTACATTGGGCGACTTGGACTCCGGATGAGGATGAAATGATGATGAAGACAACAGAACACCCAGTCCCTGAGCGGAGAAAAATCTCAGACCCAGCCGGGAATCGAATCCGGGCCCGTAGGACGGCAATCCGTCACTCTGACCACTCAGCTATCGGGGTGGACGGGACCTGTTGATTAATAATTGTGCATAGTTTTCATTTGATTACCGGGATAAATGTTCCTTTCGTAAGTTCGCATAAATATTTGTTGCTCAATATGTTAAGTTATCGAGTCAAATTTGCGATTTTCTGAATGTTATGACTATGGTACTTCGAGACGTCCCCTAGACAATATCAAAACATAGAAAGCGAGGAGTTACAACAGCTGCAAGGTAACTGAGACCAGATGAGAGTTCAACGAGTGTATGACACCATACGCAACGGAATTGGTGCATGCCTTCAGCTCCAATGAGATTTAACGTAAAGAAGAGCCTTGTACCTTCGAACACATTCCAGACTTTTGTTTCCAGTCCTGTAATAGAAGGTGAATATGTGTTCTTATTCCATTTTGAAATGACAGCATTCATTTTAAGTGTACTGGAGTCTTTTTTTGAAATTACTAAAATTACTCTGCAGAAGTAACGTTTTTTTTTTAAATGTGAAAAACTGTTCCGAGGTACAACATTGTCATGTAGGCTACCTGAGGACAAAAAAATCCGTTCAAATTTAAAAGTGTTGCGCTCGAGATAAACCTTGTCAGTTCTGTATTTAATAGTCTATGTGTTACATTATACTCTACAACATAATCGGCCATTGAAATAAAATTAGGAAGAAGCATTTTCGATAATAAGGAACAAGCTAAAACCATTTTAAAACAGAAGAAATTGGTATCTAACACAAATCTACATTTTCGAGACATGAAATATTGCTAAGACATTACAGAATCTTAGTCCCTTTGCAAATAAAACTTTCCGTTTCAAGGTACGAGATAGTAGACGACCGACAAAGTATATCTGTCCAAGTGTTACATAACTAGTTTTAAAAATATACACCATAAGACTGAGAGACTTAAGAATCGACAAAGGTTTTCATACTTTCTAAGTACAGACAAGACGCACCATGAAGGAGTTATCCCAGTTGGATAGAAACCGATAGATGTGATGTACATGTATACGAGTAGTGAAAAACAAATCATTACAATTTCATAAAATTAGGTGATTTATTCAAGAGTAAGAGCTTAATTGAGCAAGTCAATAAAGCGTTGGTTCACCTATGACCCTTATGCAAGCTATTATTCGGAATGGCATTGATTGACAGAATTGTTGGGTGTTTGGATGTCCTCCTGATGGATGTCGTGCCGAATTATGCCCAATTGGTGCTTTGGATCGCCAAAACCTCGGCCTGATTGGAGGGCCCTGCCCTTAATGCTCCAAACGTTCTCAGTAAGAGTGAGATTCGGCGATCTTGCTGGCCAAGGTAGGGTTTGGCAAGCAGGGAGACAAGCACCAGAAACATTATCCGTACATCCGTGCGCGGGCGAGCATTGTCTTGCTGAAACGTAAGCCCAGGACGGCTTGACATGGACGGCAACAAAACGGGGCGTAGAATATCGACGATTTATCGCTGTGCTGTAAGGTTTACACAACCAAAGGGGTCCTGCTGTGAAAATAAATGGTACTAGGCACCACAAACCATCACTCCTGGTTGTCGGACCGTATGGCTGCAAGCCAGGTTTTTACCCCACCACTGTCTGGTGCGGCTCCAGACAGATTTTCGTTGACCGTCGGGGCCCAGTTCGAAGCGGAACTAATCACTGAAAATTCTACTCCAGTGATATAACTGGCCGAAAACGTATTTGGAGAGGCCTCGGATAGCGTTGGATAACAAGGCCTGATAACCAGGAATGATGGTCTGGGGCGCCATTACATTTCGAAGCAGGACCCCTTTGGTTGTTATTCGCTGCACGGTACGTCTATGATATTCTACGCAGCGTTGTGTTGCCCTTCGTGGTAAGCGATCGTCCGCTTACGTTTCAGCAGGATAATGCCGAGCCGCACACTGGGAGAGTTTCTACTGCTTGTTTTCTTGCTTGCCAAACGCTGCCTTTGGCTAGAAAGGTCACCGGATCTCTCCTCAACTGAGAACGTTAGGGGCATCATGTGCAGAGTGCTCCAACCAGCACACGATTTTGTCGCTCTAACACGTCAACTGGACAGAATTTCGTACGTTATCCCTCAGCAGGACATCGAGCAACTCAATCAATCAATGACAAGCCGAATGACTGCTTGCATAAGGGCCAGAGGTGAACCAACGCGTTATTGACTTGACTTGTCTCAAATTGCAATCATTTGTTTGTTTGTACATGATCATCAAATCAGCTGATTTCTGCACCATTACGATAGTTCCTTCGTGGTGCGCCCCTTTTTTTTTGCTTATGGTGTGTATTCCACAGTACTTAAATACACTCCTGGAAATGGAAAAAAGAACACATTGACACCGGTGTGTCAGACCTACCACACTTGCTCCGGACACTGCGAGAGGGCTGTACAAGCAATGATCACACACACGGCACAGCGGACACACCAGCAACCGCGGTGTTGGCCGTCGAATGGCGCTAGCTGCGCAGCATTTGTGCACCGCCGCCGTCAGTGTCAGCCAGTTTGCCGTGGCATACGGAGCTCCATTGCAGTCTTTAACACTGGTAGCATGCCGCGACAGCGTGGACGTGAACCGTATGTGCAGTTAACGGACTTTGAGCGAGGGCGTATGGTGGGCATGCGGGAGGCCGGGTGGACGTACCGCCGAATTGCTCAACACGTGGGGCGTGAGGTCTCCACAGTACATCGATGTTGTCGCCAGTGGTCGGCGGGAGGTGCACGTGCCCGTCGACCTGGGACCGGACCGCAGCGACGCACGGATGCACGCCAAGACCGTAGGATCCTACGCAGTGCCGTAGGGGACCGCACCGCCACTTCCCAGCAAATTAGGGACACTGTTGCTCCTGGGGTATCGGCGAGGACCATTCGCAACCGTCTCCATGAAGCTGGGCTACGGTCCCGCACACCGTTAGGCCGTCTTCCGCTCACGCCCCAACATCGTGCAGCCCGCCTCCAGTGGTGTCGCGACAAGCGTGAATGGAGGGACGAATGGAGACGTGTCGTCTTCAGCGATGAGAGTCGCTTCTGCCTTGGTGCCAATGATGGTCGTATGCGTGTTTGGCGCCGTGCAGGTGAGCGCCACAATCAGGACTGCATACGACCGAGGCACACAGGGCCAACACCCGGCATCATGGTGTGGGGAGCGATCTCCTACACTGGCCGTACACCACTGGTGATCGTCGAGGGGACACTGAATAGTGCACGGTACATCCAAACCGTCATCGAACCCATCGTTCTACCATTCCTAGACCGGCAAGGGAACTTGCTGTTCCAACAGGACAATGCACGTCCGCATGTATCCCGTGCCACCCAACGTGCTCTAGAAGGTGTAAGTCAACTACCCTGGCCAGCAAGATCTCCGGATCTGTCCCCCATTGAGCATGTTTGGGACTGGATGAAGCGTCGTCTCACGCGGTCTGCACGTCCAGCACGAACGCTGGTCCAACTGAGGCGGCAGGTGGAAATGGCATGGCAAGCCGTTCCACAGGACTACATCCAGCATCTCTACGATCGTCTCCATGGGAGAATAGCAGCCTGCATTGCTGCGAAAGGTGGATATACACTGTACTAGTGCCGACATTGTGCAAGGTTTGTTGCCTGTGTCTATGTGCCTGTGGTTCTGTCAGTGTGATCATGTGATGTATCTGACCCCAGGAATGTGTCAATAAAGTTTCCCCTTCCTGGGACAATGAATTCACGGTGTTCTTATTTCAATTTCCAGGAGTGTATTTACAACACGGCAACAGAACCATTAAAACTGCTGGAAATTACTAATTGTATCACAAGAGTGCGTTCCTTCGCGTGATTCTAAAATCCGCCACTAAACTGAAACACCAAACAGGAACCACCATGTGTTTCTAGTTACACTATCCTCCAAGTACAACACTCTTACCCAGTAATGAGAAGGGACCAGAAGTATACTCATACTGACGCGTTCATTGTTCGTTTAACTTGATTTTCTATTCGGTCAAATAAAGCCACATAAGCTTTGGAGACGTGATGTTTCATTTCGCTCCATTGTCTCCTTCTGAGTTGACACAGTAGTATGGCAACTGTCCTGTGTTGACATCGAAGACTGCTTGTAACCATGACTGTCACGTTATTGGATATAAACGCTGGGACTTGCGCTACAACTACGTACAGTTACGCTTCGTGTTTTCCTGGAAAGCTGTATTCTGATATTGTTAACAGAACTCACCAAATGTGCAACTCTTGAGACACAAACCCTGAGGCAAAGGTAAAAAAAAAGAGTTTTAATATAATGTTCATTTTAAATATTTGCTGCATTTAAAGAACATAGTTACCGTTGTTACTCCTACTTCATATAAAAAGCAATTATCTGGGCCTCAATACACTTTGGATAATAATGTTTTAAGTATGCATGAAACAGCTTCATGAATAAATCTTGTAACCGATATTGTTTTATTTAGGCTGTATGCGGGCACGGAAATTCGATACTGTCGTGTTTTCAGTGTACACATCATCAACATAAAAATGTATGTTATAACATCCAGGAAGTTAAATATTTCACCGGCTTAGAAGGCTATACCAGTTAGAAAGTAAGTAACCAATTAGAAAGTAACCAATTAGAAATAAACTGTACAGCTGTATAAATTGTCGCAGGTGCCTTATGAATCAAGTGCTTTTCCTGCAGCAACTTGTAATGAGCTCGTTGCATTGTCACATATGAAGGAAACCCAACATAATTCGTAAGCAATAATCACTCAACGTGTCCTGTTATAGACACTATTTTACGAGCTACGGATCGTTCTCTGCTGTTACATGACTATACAGGTAGAGAACTGCTGATCTAGGGACATTCGCAACATACATTTAATAGAAATCATGGAAATGATTAATGAACCGGCGCAGACGACCGCTACGAAAATGAAAGGCTCGCTAAGAAAGGAAGCAGAAATAGACACATTAAAACTGTGTGCCGCACTAGACCAGAGAACATGTGTTCCAAGTTCAAGTCATGGTCTAAAATACAGACTCGTAAAATTGAAAACAGTGCAGCTCCAACTGCAAAGTGAAATATTCATTCAAAAGCTCACTGGGTTAAGAGCTGCAGGACTGTCACACTGGTAGTGTCGAGTACAAACTGTTTGTCGTTCTCCACCTTAAATTACTATTTAACATCAAAACAAACGTATTACTTCGGTTGTCACTCCATTATCGTCTCATTCGTTCACAGTGCACTCCGTTAGCGTATCTTTAAATTGGTTTCGGTAACCTTCCACCATTACCGCATCCAATTTAGAATGTATTCATTAATTTGGTACTATACAGGTGCTGTAATTTTGTTTGCTCGCTTTAAATGCGTTACGCCGTACAATTCGTGCAGGTCAGCTATATTCTTCGAATGTTTATTTCCAGCAGGTTATCGAAATGAGATCTCCCAGCGCTATTTTCGAAGATTCAAAACAGCAGCACGTTTGTGTTATCAATCATCTCAGTTATAATACTCATAAGATAAGTGGATACATTTGTTTTCTTGTAATTCCAGTCCCTTGTAGACAATTATTCCTACAGAGACTGCTCGACTTCCTTACTACCCTATTACGTATACCACACGTATTAGTCTCGAGTACATTGAGCCTGAAATTTTCCCGTTAAAAAAAGTCGTTGAATGTAACAAATTTGAAAGAAAGTAGCTGTTGGCAGTAGCGTAAGTGATGCAGTGCCTCGAAAAATTAAAAAAAAGGAAAAAACTGAGTTCCACATTCGCATTTTCCTGAACTACATGTCACGTATAACGAAATAGTTTCACTGCTTGTGTTTGTAAAAGGCAATTTTCTCTATTTTCCTGTGTTACATCATGACGTTATACCCAAGTTTTGTACGAAGCAGTATGGCATTTCGTAGGAGTTCTCCCGTGAATAATGCTGTTGATGAGGACGAACATTTAAAGAGTCGGGAGTACGTCGCATTCTCTGCAAATATCGATACCCCAGCATAAGTCAATCTCCATACATGCTACGCAACCCACCGTACTATGAATGGCAGAGGGTGCGTTGTATCACTACTAGTCATTCCATTTCCTTATCATTCCGCAAATGGAGCAAAGGGGAAAGGACTGTCTACATGCCTCCGTACATGTCCTACTTTCTCTTATCTTGTCTTCGCTGTCCTTACGCGAAAGGTAAGTTTGCGAAAGTAGAACCGTTCTGCACTCAGCCGCAAATCCTGATTCTCAAGATTTACTCAGTAGTTTTTTGCGTAAAGAACGTCGTCTTTCCCCCACGAATTTATATTTGAGTTGACAGAGGATTTCCATTAAAAAATGGGCGCACGGAACTGTTGGCTGGGACTCCCCTTCTGGGGACTTGCGTGTGATGATAATGAATGATAAGGAAAACTGGCACACATAGTCCGGAGCGGAGAAAATTCCTGCTGCGGTCGGGGAATCGATCCCGGGGCCCCGCGATCGAGAGGCAGCAACGCTAACTACAAGACCACGAGCTGGAGAAAGCATCCCAGTAATACTTGCGTGTTGATCGAATCCACTGGTAACAAATATAGCTGCAAGTTCAGCAGCTTCAGCTGAACTACCACTGTCCTACCGCCGTGACTTTCTCCTCAGCAGGTATGCACGCCGTTTGACTGTCATACGTGGCCACCAAACTTATGCCACCTTCTTCGATGATTCCTTTGATCGCCAGTATGCGGGCGCGTCCCTCTTTTCTGTTATCTCCTGGAGTCCGCTTTCGGCACCTGCTGCGACTGCTACCTGCAACATTCTCGGTGGGTGTGAACCCTTCAACATGATGGTTTCGTGAAGCGGCCCACGTCAACCTTGGCCTCCATTTGCTTCCTAAGAACACTACTCCAGCCTCGCTCTATCGCCTTCACTTCGCATGGAACTTCGCGATAGTACCTTTGTCTACACCGAAGTCTCTCGGACTGACCGTGGGGTCGGGTGTGCCTCCGTCATTGGCGCCCTTTTCTTTCTATATCGGCTTCCGGCACACTGTTCAGTATTTACAGCCGAGCTCTTTGCCCTATATCAGGCCACGGAGTACATCCGGTGACACAGATTTGTCTATTGTGTCCTCTGCTCCGAATCTCTTGGTGTCCTTCAAAGTCTATGTGCGCTGTACGCCGCCCATCCCTTAGTGCAACTGGTCCAGGAAAACTGTCCCTTGCTCACTCTTGGTGCAACCATGGTGATGTTTATGTAGCTTCGTGGTCACATTGGCCTGCCAGGAAACGAGGCTGCTGACGCTGTTGCCAAGGCTGCAGTCCTCGTACATCAGCCCGCTAGTTCCTGTATTCCCTCCAATGATCTCTGTGTTGTCGTCTGTCAGGAGGCTGTGTTCCTTTGGCATCGCCAAAGCTCCGGCTTATTAAGCCTCTCCCAGCGGCTTGGGCGACCGCCTCTCGGCCCTTCCGCGAGGAAGAGGTCATTCTAACTAGCCTGCGTATTGGCTACTGCCTTTTTAGCCATCGTCATTTGATAAGTGGCGCTACCCCACCACTTCGTATACATTGCTCCCAAGTTTTAACTGTCCACCACTTCCTGACGGAATGCCCATTTTTTTATCGTTTACGTTACCGCTTGGGTTTGTCATCTGAATTATCGGCCGTTTTAGCAGATGACGTTCGGGTTGTTGACGGGGTATTACTTTCTATCCGCCAAAGCAATACGGCGAAGGACATTTAATTTAGGACCTCCGCTTGTGTATGATGTCTTTTTTAGCCCTTTCTCCACGTCCCTGTTTTTAGTTGTCTTCTCTTATGTCAATTGGGACTGACGTGTAGTCGTTTTTTAATTCTTCTCGGTCATCGTGTTCTACAGTTCTGACTTGGCCGCGTATGACCCCAGATGTTTTTGCGCCCTAAAAACAAAAAACAAACGCTTCTGAATTGCTTTGATGTGTTTCTTTAACCCGACCTGGCAGGACACCCAAAGACTTGTGGCGTACTCAAGAATGGCTTGCACTATTGTTCTACACTCAGTCTCCTTTATAGACGAAGTACATTTTCCTACGATTCTCCCAATGAAACTAAATCGACTGTTACGGTTTCCTACTACCACCCTTAAGCGCTCGTTCTATTTCATACCGCTTTCTAACGTCGTCTACTCATATGCATGAACATTTGGAGAAAGCTTCCATTCATTGAACCAAACAGAAATTCTGTCTAAGTTATCTTGTATGCTCAAATAGACATTCAACGACACACTTTTCAGTGTAATACAGCGTCATCAGCACACAGTAACAGACAGCTGTCGGACACTATCTGGCAGATCGTTTATGTATACAGAGGACAGAAACAGTCCTATCACGTAGGGTAAGTCCGGGAAAGTTGGACCATGCGGTGAGAAGGACCAGCGTCTAATTCACAAAAGTGCCGCTGGAGAGCAGCACCCGCTGCTTGCAAGGAAGTTATTTTGTGAACAAACGTGGTGCAGATGGTTTTGTATCGTTTTCGTGTTAGTTATGAGAAAAAAAAATCACATTCTCTGTGTTGGTAAGTCGAAAAAGCTTGGTCGTGTAGTTACTTCATTTTAGTATTAAGGCTTAGTTTGCACAATATGAATGCAGTTTTGTTACTCGTAGCTTGACAATTGTGTAGGTATAAAACTAACCTAAAATGGCATCGAGTTCGCTGCCTACAGACAGAAGTCGGTGTGGTCCATCTCTCTCAGACAATCGGGAGAGACGGACCGCTTGTTTTATTGTGAGAGAGATGGAGCACAATTTAACTTCAAAAAATGTGTAATAATCCCACTGAAGATAGCCGCGGTCTCAGGCTACACTTACGTATGGGAAGATATGTCTGCGCCAATAAATGAAAGACCAGAATGTTATACATAAGCCAACCAACAACTTCAGAGCTCATCAAAAGACCTACTGATCCCAAGCACACCAAAAGAGCAGAGTTACCTGCACAAGGCAGGTTCCTTTACTGGCACAACTTTGGACTCTATTCTTACTAAACCTAATACTTTCAGCATTACCACCTCACAACTGACTACTTCTAAGCCAGCACATATGAAATTTTTGGAAGAAATATTACCTGTTGCTTCTAACTGATAAAACCACGAATTTTAAGAGAAAGACTGTAAATGTATCCAAAGGGCTAAGGCTGCTGAAAATATTCAAATTGTAAAAGAACAAAAAGGATAAGAATAGAAAGGAAACAGAAAAAGGCACAAAAATATCACCAAAGGGAAAGTATAGTGAAGAGAAAAGCCGCACGGGATTAGCCGAGTGGTCTAAGGCGCAGCAGTCATGGACTGTGCGGCTGGTCCCGGCGGAGGTTCGAGTCCTCCCTCGGGCATGGGTGTGTGTGTGTTTGTCCTTAGGATAATTTAGGTCAAGTGGTGTGTAAGCTTAGGGACTGATGACTTTAGCAGTTAAGTCTTATAACATTTCACACACATTTTTTTTTGAAGAGAAAAACAGATCGAGGAAGCTCAATAAGAAAAATACTGCAAGTATCTCACCGTGTGCATCAGGTGCAAACACCGTAGAAGATTAAGAAAATAACTTTGATGAATGAGACGAGTCCATGTTTCACTGCAGTCCATGTTTCACTACATACGCACATTCTCAGAAATTTCTTCCTCAAAGTTAGGCCTATGTTTGATATTCGGCCTATGTTTGACGTTACGCCTTTGGTTGATACTAGTAGGCTTCTCTTAGCCAGGGATTCACTTTTTGCCGTTGCTAGTTTTTTTTATATCCTCCTTGCTCCGTTCGTCTTGGGTTATTTTGCTGTCTGGTAGCCGAATTCTTTGACTTCATCTGCTTCTTGATCCCAAATTCCTATGTTAATTTTCTCGTAGTTCTCATTACTGCAACTTCACGTTACTTTCGTCTTTTTTCTATTTACTTTCAGTCCACATTCTGTACTCATTAGACTCTTCATTCATCTTGCTGAAGATAGCAATGTCATCAGCGAATACTATCATTGGATAACTTTTCACCCTAATTTTTAAAACCCCCATTGACTATTTCCGTTATTGCTTCTTTGATGTATAGACTGAATAGTAGGGGCGGAAGACTACGTTCTTGTATTGCTCCTTTTTAATCTAATCACTTCGTTATGCTTCAACTCTTATCGTTCCCTGTTGGTTATTGTACATATTATATATTACCTGTCTCTCCCTATAGCTTACCACTACCTTTCTCAGAATTTCAAATACCTTTCACCATTTTACACTGTCGAATGCTTTTCCGAGGTCGACCAATAGTATGATGTCTCTTCATTTTTCTGCAGTCTTGCTGCCATTAGAAACCGCAACGTCAGAACTGTCTTTCTGGTGCCTTTACCTTTCCTAAAGCCAAACTGATCGTCATCTAACTGAACTTCAATTTTATTTTCCATCCTTCTGTATATTATTATTGTCTGCAATTTGGATGCATGAGCTGTTAAGCTGAATTTTGCGATAATTCTATCTTTGGAATTGTGCAAATGATGTTTCCTGAAAGTCTGATTGTATATCACCAGACTCATACATTCTACACAACATAGTGCATGTCGTTTTGTTGCCACTTCTTCTAATGAATTTAGAAATTCTGATCGAATGTTATCTATCCCTTATGCCTTATTTGATCTTCTGTCCTCCAAATTTCTTTTAAATCCTGAACCTGGTACTGGATCCCCTATATCTTTTCCATCGGCTCCTATTTCTTCTTCCATCACGTCGTCAGATAATTCCTAACCTTCACAAGGGCTTATGTACACTTCCCACTTATCCGCTCTCTCCTCCGCATTTAAAAATGGGAAACTCATTACAGTCTGAATGTTACCGCCCTTGCTTTTAATTTCACCACTGGTGTTTTTTACTTTCCTGTATGCTGAGTCAATTCTCTCTAGATATCTTCACATTTTTCAAGCAGCCATTTCGTCTTTGCATCCCTGCATTTCCATTTATTTCATTCTGAAGTGACTAGTATTTCTATATTTCTAAATTTCCCTGAACGTTTTATTTCTCCCTCCTTTCGTCCATCATCTGAAGTATTTCTTCAGTTAATCTTCGTTTCTTACCAGTTACCTTCCTGGACACCTATGTTTTCCTTTATAACTTATTTGATGGTCCTTTTTAGAACTATCCCTTCCTCTGCAACTGAACTGCCAACTGAGCTATTTCTTATCGCAGTGTCTATAGCCTTAGAGAACTTCAGGCACATCTCTTCATTCTTAGAACTTCCGTATCCCACTTCTTGGCGCACTGATCCTGGCGAGTCTCTTAAACTTCGGCCTGCTCTTCGTCATCACTAAATTGTGATCTGAGTCTATATGTACTCCTGAGTACGCCTTACACTGCAATACCTGATTTCGGAATCTCTGTCTGACAAAGATGTAACCTGACTGAAATATTCCCGAATCTTCCATCTTTCTCCAAGTATACCCATTCCTCTTGTGATTGTGGACAAGCACTCGCAGAAATTTATTGCAGAACTTAGTCTTTATCCTTTCTCTTTCCTACTACCAAGACCATATACTCCCGCGACTCTTGCTTCTCTTCCTTCCCCTACAACCATTGCAATCCTCCACGACTATTGGGTTTTCATCGCCCTTTTCTTATGGAATTACCCATTCAACATGCTCTCTATATCTTCATTTTCTGCCTGCGACGTCGGCATGTATACCTGAAAAGTTGTCGTCGTTGTTGGTTTGCTGTCGATCCTGATAATAACAAGTCTATTACTGAACTGTTCACAGTAATTCACTCTTGCCCAACCTTCCTATTTATAATGCATCCTACTACCGTTATATCATTTTCTGATGCTGTTCATATTATCCGGTACTCATCCGACGAGAAATCCTCGTCTTTTTTCCATTTCACTTCACTGACCCCCAACTGTATCTAGATTGAGCCTTTGCATTTTCCTTTTCAAAATTTTTAGCTTCCCTACCACGTTCAAACTTCTGACATTCCATGCCCAGACTCGTAGAACGTTATCCTATGGTTGGTTATTGGATGTTTTTTTCATGTCATCTCCCCATAAAAGCCGTTATTAGATAACTAAGAGTTCAGAGAGATATGTGAAGTATTGACGAAGGAATGTAGACGTAACACTGTTTACTTGCTTAAATAAATATTCACACTTAAGTGATCATTTACAATTTGAAAGCGCATATACCTTCGGGAACATTTTCAGGATTTTTATCTGAATCACAGTTGTCCACATCAGCCTCAGATTTGTACAAATCGTCCCTGTAAAATATTTTGGTGACACGTATACCGCATGCGTTACTACTACTGGCAACCATCTTTTGGTACTTGCCACATCCTGACAAATTTGCCATAAACAGAATCTGAAATTTGAGAGAGAGCTGCCATATCTGGGTTTATCGTCGAAGAATCGACTAAAATGAATAACGCACTTCACTTATCATGTTTTACATGCAATAACTCTGTTGCTCATCGACTGACACTTTCGAATATTGACAGCAGAGGTATTCTTGTTTCTACACTGAGCTCGCTCTGTTCGTCCATGAGAACAACAGCACTGCAGACGACGACTACGGGTAACTCTGCTCACTCCAGAAAGACTTTTGATACGCTACCACACTGTCATTTGGTGAACGTGATAGGAGATCACGTAGCATTGGACCAGGTTTGCGGTTGGGTTGATTGCTTCCTTGCAGACAGATCTTAACGGATCAAACTCGATAGACATAAAGGTAATTTCCGGAGTGCCCTACTAAGTGTGCTAGGAACGTTAAATTATATAGCGGGTGTCCCTCCTAAGAGACGTCAGACACATTTTATCTGGTGTTTTGACAGATATTTTTAATTTAGTTTTACCAGTCTGTAACTGTAGTTAGCCCAAACGAATACTCTTCATACCGTCCATCACGCGACGCTTAGTGTCGAAGAAAAGCGTCGGAGTGTTTCCAATTACAAAAAGATTTTTAAAGCCGGGTTTTACGTGCCTATTCGTCAGAGCAGTTTCAAATTACTCTAGTGTGATATTAGTTTCATCGATATTTGTTAAAGTTGACAGTAAAACACGTAGCATCGACTGCAACATCCTGGCCCACGATGACTGCTACCGACATGCAGCAGCACTACTCAGTCGCTGGTGGAGTGCTGGTTATTCTTCGTGCTTCTTAATCCTTGTTAATAAATATCCATAACACGAATCTCGCACTAGTCTAATTTGGGACCTCACGTAACACTTCGCTTTAAAAATCATTGTGCTTGTAACGGGCAACTAACGGATACATCCCGTCAACGTTAGGCGTCGCATGAAAGATGCGATAAGCTCGATTTGTTTGGTCTGACTCCAGCTACAAACAGCAAAATCGAATTTGCAAATACATGCCGAGACACAAGAGAATGTCCCCGATGACTCATAGGAGAAATGGCTCTGAGCACTATGGGACTTAACATCTATGGTCATCAGTCCCCTAGAACTTAGAACTACTTAAACCGAACTAACCTAAGGACAGCACACAACACCCAGCCATCACGAGGCAGAGAAAATCCCTGACCCCGCCGGGAATCGAACCCGGGAACCCGGGCGTGGGAAGCGAGAACGCTACCGCACGACCACGAGATGCGGGCCTCATAGGAGAGACGCCATATGCATATATAGGAGGTAATGGGTGTAAGTGCAGATATTTTTGTGTATTGTACCTCAACATGTACACCTATCAGCGGGTTCATTGTTTTTTTTTTTTTTCTGCATATAACAGTCTTTCCACAAAGATGACACAAACTTCTCGACCTGAAGCTCACTGCATGATCCTAACTGCAGCATGAAGTAGACTACTGCTGCCTTTTACCTGCATGAAGCTACACCTCACGTCCTGACCTACTGCCCGGGGGAAAGTTGAGTTGTATATAATTTTCCCCTGGGCAATATATATATATATATATATATATACAGGGTGAGTCACCTAACGTTACCGCTGGATATATTTCGTAAACCACATCAAATACTGACGAACCCATTCCACAGACCGAACGTGAGGAGAGGGGCTAGTGTAATTGTTTAATACAAATCATACAAAAATGCACGGAAGTATGTTTTTTAACACAAACCTACGTTTTTTTAACTGAAACCCCGTTAGTTTTGTTAGCACATCTAAACATATAAACAAATACGTAATCAGTGCCGTTTGTTGCATTGTAAAATGTTAATTACATCCGGAGATATTGTAACCTAAAGTTGACGCTTGGGTACCACTCCTCCGCCGTTCGATCGTGTGTATCGGAGAGCACCGAATTACGTAGGGATCCAAAGGCAACGGTCATGGACCTTAGGTACAGAAGAGACTGGAACAGCACATTACGTCCACATGCTAACACCTTTTTATTGGCCTTTTTCACTGACGCACATGTACATTACCATGTGGGGTGAGGTACACGTACACACGTGGTTTCCGTTTTAAATTACGGAGTGGAATAGAGTGTGTCCCGACATGTCAGGCCAATAGATGTTCAATGTGGTGGCCATCATTTGCTGCACACAATTGCAATCTGTGGCGTAATGAATGTCGTATACGCCGCAGTACATCTGGTGTAATGTCGCCGCAGGCTGCCACAATATGTTGTTTATCCTCTGGGGTTGTAGGCACATCACGGTACACATTCTCCTTTAACGTACCCCACAGAAAAAAGTCCAGAGGTGTAAGAACAGGAGAACGGGCTGGACAATTTATGCGTTTCATAGGACGTGTAGGGCGCATAAGTTGGCCAGATTTACTGCGGCGTGTACGACATTCATCACCGTTCCCTTTGGATCCCTACGTAATTCGGTGCTCTCCGATACACACGATCGAACAGCGGAGGAGGGGTACTCAAGCGTCAACTTTAGGTTACAATATCTCCGGAAGTAATTAACATTTTACAATGCAACAAACGGCACTGATTACGTATTTGTTTATATGTTTGGATGTGCTAACAAAACTAACGGGGTTTCATTTAAAAAAACGTAGGTTTGTGTTAAAAAACATACTTCCGTGCATTTTTGTATGGTTTGTATTAACCAATTACAGTAGCCCCTCTCCTCACGTTCGTTCTGTGGAATCGATTCGTCAGTATTTGATGTGGTTTACGAAATACATCCAGCGGTAATGTTAGGTGACTCACCCTATATATATAGGGTGTTACAAAAAGGTACGGCCAAACTTTCAGGAAACATTCCTCACACACAAATAAAGAAAAGATGTTATGTGGACATGTGTCCGGAAACGCTTAACTTCCATGTTAGAGCTCATTTTAGTTTCGTCAGTATGTACTGTACTTCCTCGATTCGCCGCCAGTTGGCCCAATTGAAGGAAGGTAATGTTGACTTCGGTGCTTGTGTTGACATGCGACTCATTGCTCTACAGTACTAGCATCAAGCACACCAGTACGTAGCATCAATAGGTTAGTGTTCATCACGAACGTGGTTTTGCAGTCAGTGCAATGTTTACGAATGCGGAGTTGGCAAATGCCCATTTGATGTATGGATTAGCACGGGGCAATAGCCGTGGCGTGGTACGTTTGTATCGAGACAGACTTCCAGAACGAAGGTGTCCCGACAGGAAGACTTTCGAAGCAATTGATCGGCGTCTTAGGGAGCACGGAACATTCCAGCCTATGACTCGCGACTGGGGAAGACCTAAAACGACGAGGACACCTGCAATGGACGAGGCAATTCTTCGTGCAGTTGACGATAACCCTAATGTCAGCGTCAGAGAAGTTGCTGCTGTACAATGTAACGTTGACCACGTCACTGTATGGAGAGTCCTACGGGAGAACCAGTTGTTTCCGTACCATGTACAGCGTGTGCAGGCACTATCAGCAGCTGACAGGCCTCCACGGGTACACTTCTGCGAATGGTTCATCCAACATGTGTCAATCCTCATTTCAGTGCAAATGTTCTCTTTACGGATGAGGCTTCATTCCAATGTGATCAAATTGTAAATTTTCACGATAAACATGTGTGGACTGACGAGAATCCGCACGCAATTGTGCAATAACGTTATCAACACAGATTTTCTGCGAACGTTTGGGCAGGCATTGTTGGTGATGTCTTGATTGGGCCCCATGTTCTTCCACCTACGCTCAATGGAGCACGTTATTATGAAAGTAAAGTTCTATCTACTGACTTGGCAGAAAATCCTAAGAAATTTTGGTCTTACGTCAAAGCGGTAGGTGGATCAAAAAATGTCCAAGACACTCTGTGACCACAATGGTACTGAAACAGAGGATGACAGACTCAAGGCCGAAATACTAATTGTCTTTTTCCAAAGCTGTTTCACGGAGGAAGACTGCACTGTAGTTCCTTCTCTAGATTGTCGCACAGATGACAAAATGGTAGATATCGAAATAGACGGCAGAGGGATAGAGAAACAATTAAAATCGCTCAAAAGAGGAAAGGCCGCTGTACGTGATGGGATACCAGTTCGATTTTACACAGAGTACGCGAAGGAACTTTCCCCCCTTCTTGCAGCGCTGTACCGTAGGTCTCTAGAAGATCGTAGCGTTCCAAAGGATTGGAAAAGGGCACAGGTCATCCCCGTTTTCAAGAAGGGACGTCGAACAGATGTGCAGAACTATAGACCTATATCTCTAACGTCTATCAGTTGTAGAATTTTGGAACGCGTATTATGTTCGAGTATAATGACTTTTCTCGAGACTAGAAATCTACTCTGTAGGAATCAGCATTGGTTTCGGAAAAGACTATCGTGTGAAACCCAGCTCGCGCTATTAGTCCACGAGACTCAGAGGGCCATAGACACGGGTTTCCAGGTAGATGCCGTGTTTCTTGACTTTCGCGAGGCGTTCGATAGAGTTCCCCACAGTCGTTTGATTAACAAAGTAAGAGCATGTCGACTATCAGACCAATTGTGTAATTGGATTGAAGAGTTCCTAGATAACAGAACGCAGCATGTCATTCTAAATGGAGAGAAGTCTTCCGAAGTAAGAGTGATTTCAGGTGTGCCGCAGGGGAGTGTCGTAGGACCGTTGCTATTCACAATTTACATAAATGACCTTGTGGATGACATCGGAAGTTCACTTAGGCTTTTTGCGGATGATGCTGTGGTATATCGAGAGGTTGTAACAATGGAAAATTGTAATGAAATGCAGGAGGATCTGCAGTGAATAGATCCATGGTGCAGGGAATGGCAATTGAATCTCAATGTAGACAAGTGTAATGTGCTGCGACTACATAGAAAGAAAGATCCCTTATCATTTAGCTACAATATAGCAGGTTAGCAACTGGAAGCAGTTAATTCGATAAATTATCTGGGAGTACGCATTAGGAGTTGTTTAAAATACACTCCTGGAAACTGAAATAAGAACACCGTGAATTCATTGTCCCAGGAAGGGGAAACTTTATTGACACATTCCTGGGGTCAGATACATCACATGATCACACTGACAGAACCACAGGCACATAGACACAGGCAACAGAGCATGCACAATGTCGGCACTAGTACAGTGTATATCCACCTTTCGCAGCAATGCAGGCTGCTATTCTCCCATGGAGACGATCGTAGAGATGCTGGATGTAGTTCTGTGGAACGGCTTGCCATGCCATTTCCACCTGGCGCCTCAGTTGGACCAGCGTTCGTGCTGGACGTGCAGACCGCGTGAGACGACGCTTCATCCAGTCCCAAACATGCTCAATGGGGGACAGATCCGGAGATCTTGCTGGCCAGGGTAGTTGACTTACACCTTCTAGAGCACGTTGGGTGGCACGGGATACATGCGGACGTGCATTGTCCTGTTGGAACAGCAAGTTCCCTTGCCGGTCTAGGAATGGTAGAACGATGGGTTCGATGACGGTTTCGATGTACCGTGCACTATACAGTGTCCCCTCGACGATCACCAGTGGTGTACGGCCAGTGTAGGAGATCGCTCCCCACACCATGATGCCGGGTGTTGGCCCTGTGTGCCTCGGTCGTATGCAGTCCTGATTGTGGCGCTCACCTGCACGGCGCCAAACACGCATACGACCATCATTGGCACCAAGGCAGAAGCGACTCTCATCGCTGAAGACGACACGTCTCCATTCGTCCCTCCATTCACGCCTGTCGCGACACCACTGGAGGCGGGCTGCACGATGTTGGGGCGTGAGCGGAAGACGGCCTAACGGTGTGCGGGACCGTAGCCCAGCTTCATGGAGACGGTTGCGAATGGTCCTCGCCGATACCCCAGGAGCAACAGTGTCCCTAATTTGCTGGGAAGTGGCGGTGCGGTCCCCTACGGCACTGCGTAGGATCCTACGGTCTTGGCGTGCATCCGTGCGTCGCTGCGGTCCGGTCCCAGGTCGACGGGCACGTGCACCTTCCGCCGACCACTGGCGACAACATCGATGTACTGTGGAGACCTCACGCCCCACGTGTTGAGCAATTCGGCGGTACGTCCACCCGGCCTCCCGCATGCCCACTATACGCCCTCGCTCAAAGTCCGTCAACTGCACATACGGTTCACGTCCACGCTGTCGCGGCATGCTACCAGTGTTAAAGACTGCGATGGAGCTCCGTATGCCACGGCAAACTGGCTGACACTGACGGCGGCGGTGCACAAATGCTGCGCAGCTAGCGCCATTCGACGGCCAACACCGCGGTTGCTGGTGTGTCCGCTGTGCCGTGCGTGTGATCATTGCTTGTACAGCCCTCTCGCAGTGTCCGGAGCAAGTATGGTGGGTCTGACACACCGGTGTCAATGTGTTCTTTTTTCCATTTCCAGGAGTGTAGAATGATCATATAAAGTTGATCGTCGGTAAAGTAGATGCCAGACTGAGATTCATTCGAAGAATCCTAAGGAAATGCAATCCGAAAACGAAGGAAGTACGTTACAGTACACTTGTTCTCCCACTGCTTGAATACTGCTCAGCTGTGTGGGATCCGTACCAGATAGGGTTGATAGAAGAGATAGAGAAGATCCAACGGAGAGCAGCGCGCTTCGTTACAGGATCATTTAGTAATTGCGAAAGCGTTACGGAGATGATAGATAAACTCCAGTGGAAGACTCTGCAGGAGAGACGCTCAGTAGCTCGGTACGGGCTTTTGTTGAAGTTTCGAGAACATACCTTCACCGAGGAGTCAAGCAGTATATTGCTCCCTCCTACGTATATCTCGCGAAGAGACCATGAGGATAAAATCAGAGAGATCAGAGCCCACACAGAGGCATACCGACAATCCTTCTTTCCATGAACAATACGAGACTGGAATAGAAGGGAGAACCTATAGAGGTACTCAAGGTACCCTCCACCACACACCGTCAGGTGGCTTGCGGAGTATGTATGTAGATGTAGATGTAGATTTCATTCGGGATACTCTACCTGTGCTGCTAGAACATGTGCCTTTACAAGTACGACACAACATGTGGTTCATGCACGATGGAGCTCCTGCACATTTCAGTCGAAGTGTTCGTACGCTTCTGAACAACAGATTCGGTGACCGATGGACTGGTAGAGGCGGACCAATTCCATGGCCTCCACGCTCTCCTGACCTCAACCTTCTTGACTTTCATTTATGGGGGCATTTGAAAGCTCTTGTCTACGCAACCCCGGTACCAAATGTAGAGACACTTCGTGCTCGTATTGTGGACGGCTGTGATACAATACGCCATTCTCCAGGGCTGCATCAGCGCATCGGGGATTCCATGCGACGGAGGGTGGATGCATGTATCCTCGCTAACGGAGGGCATTTTGAACATTTCCTGTAACAAAGTGTTTGAAGTCACGCTGGTACGTTCTGTTGCTGTGTGTTTCCATTCCATGATTAATGCGATTTGAAGAGAAGTAATAAAATGAGCTCTAACATGGAAAGTAAGCGTTTCCGAACACATGTACACATAACATATTTTCTTTTTTTGTGTGTGAGGAATGTTTTCTGAAAGTTTGGCAGTACCTTTTTGTAACACCCTGTATATATCTCCAAAAGTTCTGAAACTGATTTTATTCATGTTGTTGAAGCACATAAGCACATCTCTACAGGAACTGCGGTGGCAGGTTGAACTCACAACTGTAAACATCAAATGTGCATTTAGTCAGTCAGTGTGAACAGGTAGTGGTCAGTCATGGAGTGTGGCTACAGTGTATCAACTTTGTTGTGACACAGATCATAATAGAGCAACGTCTCTAAATCAAGTGTTTTAGGACATTTCCAGGATGTTTTGAAGAGGAGAAAAGCGTGTCCAAAGTATGTCCCGCACACATTGACTCCTGGACAAAAACAACTATACGTGCAGTCCTACCGAGACTTGATTGAAATGGAAAACATGGACAATTTTTTTGTGGAAAAAATAATCACTGCTGACGAGACTTGGTTTTATGATTACGAAACTGCCACAAAACAACAAAGTTAAGGGTGGTATTACGTACCGATACCCCTTAGTGGCGTCTCAAAATTGGCAACGTAGTTGCAAGTTTCCGTCAGACGACAATAGCGGTCGTGCGGGATTCCAGCAGCAGACCCAGTGGTGCACGCCCACTGAACCACACCTACAGCGCCTCCGGACTATCAACGACTTATGGCATCACAATATAGGAAATCCGGCGACAGCTACACTGCCCAGTCCCACTCGGAGCCACTTCGCTATGCACTATGCAGACGCCGCCTAGTCGTGGGTTCGACACCATCTTTCGTGCCTTCAGTTCAGAGAGTCTCGTCATTGTTGACTGGAGAACTGAACTTATTTCTTGTTGCATCATTTGTAATGAGTATTCGTATCTTTGGAGAAATACAAGTAAATTTTCTGTTTACTTTGTTAACTTGTTCGTTAATCATTTCTGATTCAGTACCCAACTCTATTCGCCCACCTCTCCTTTCTGTTATGTACGCTGTAACAAACAAAATTAAGAAATTCACATAAAAGGGAAACGCTTTGACACCATAACCGAGTTTCAAGCCAATGTGACGTGTGAAATAAACAACATCAAATAAGGATATTTTTTTAATATTGTTAATAATTAATGAAAACCACCTCAGCTGTACCTTTACACATTTACACACCAGTTTAGTTTCTTTGAATATGTTCAGGTTGCTGCTGTTCAAAGAAATGAAACCAATCCTAACACAATAAATTTGTAAAAATACAGCTGAGGTAGTTTTCATTCATAATTACTGTCAGCTGTCGGCTCACCATGATCACGATATTTTTGACTGTTTCACATGGTTGTTTGAACGTTCTATGAATTTTAGTCAAGTGGAGGAGGCTGTGCATAACACCTAAGGTACTGAAATCACCATCTTAGCTTTTCTCTGAATTTTATTAATTCACTCTCTAAGCTTTTCGCACTGACAAGATATGTCTACTGGTGTGTGAATGACAGTGCATGATACCAATATGTTGAAAAAAGCCACTCGCCAAAAAGCGATTCTTCAGGCGGGCATACCTCGGGTTGTATCGATCTCTGAGACAAGGAGTCAAGATATAATCATTCGCCTAACGATCATTTCTGTAATTAGCGGAAAAACTCCTTTCAGCTGTCATAGAGTACAGGGTCAAATTTTATATTTACGCACTTCATCCAGCCCAGGTAAACTCAGCAAATCTGTTGGTTCTTTTGCATTAGGTGTGGCCAAGGGTGAGTCTCAGAAGGCTTCTGGAACGACCATTCGTTCATGTGCGGTTCCTGAGAAAATCACGAAAAACCAAGATCTTTGGGCACCAGAACTACCAGTTATGGGGGTGGCCACATTTATAATTTCTGTTCAAAACAAATTGTCGAAATTTTCATGGTATGTTCTTAAGGTGATGTTCTCGGAATGAATGGAAATTTTTTTCGATATCGTTATCCGTTACTGGGATACAGAGGTTTAAAGTTGTCGTACTTATGCACGTAATATCCGGTGTGGGACGTAAACGTGATTCTAACTGACGCTGTGACAACATGGCAAAGATTCTAGGGTCATCGCAAGGGTTCCGAGGTCACAAAATTACGTTTTTAGTTACCATTTTTTCAACAATAAAATTATGTGACGCGCTGAATCTGTATAATTGGAACTTTACACCTATACATATTGTCTTGTCCTGTAAATTATTCGATGGTGGCACCTCGTGGCGTAAGCATATTACAAAAAATTTTTTTGTCTCTCGAAATTCCTTGTAGTAGCAAATCGAACATCGCATTTTTTCATACTTCAGATGTAGCCTAAAAATACTGAGCATTTTATGTAACGTAGTGTAAAGTGAAGTTGCGTTGGATGGGAGACAATTCTGTGCTAACCTTTTGCTCCGTATACTTACTTGTTGTTTATATGTGCCATAGTATGTAAATATGTCGAAGTATATGAATAAACTGTCAAAACGTTACAGGTCTACAGGATTCGTTTTATATAAGCAGCACACCCGGCTGTGACAGGAAAAGAAAGAAATAAGATGAAAAATGTCGCCGTGGGACCACAAAAACGCGAAAATGCTCCTCTTTAAAATATTCTGCCAGAAAAATTGGGAACCAGTGGCATCAATCTTCATTCCGCATTCCTCTCCAAAAATTTTGACGTGAAAACTTTTTCACGCTTCTTTGTGCTGAAAGAGAGTGACAGAGAGACAGTGACAGTGAAAGAGAGAGGAGTCAGTGTCAGTGGGAAAGAAAGACAGAGGAGACACTGATAGTGGGAGAGAGAATGTGTCAGTAGAAGTAAAACGCCTGGTTAAATCCGCAGGACAGAACGCTAGTTGGAATTGTGGAAAGGGGCCAAAAAAGAACGGCTGTCAGTTACACTCCAACACATATAACTTTATTTTTCTTGTCCAAACATTACAGCAGAAATTTCCGAGCTTAACTATCGACTGAATATGTCACACAATCTTATGGCTTAAGGGCACAACCTCTTTAATTTTTAAAACGGCTGAAGGCCCATGATTTAAAACACAACTACAATAATTTTTCAAAAGGCAGTAAGCGCAAGGTATTATCCGTAAAAAATAACATTTCAAATGAGGCTGAAGGCCCAAACAATCTGACTTGACAAGTAAGGAAATTCAATTTTAAAACGGCTGAAGGCCCATTATTTAAAACCCAACTAAAAGCATACAAATTCAAACCATCGGCTATGAGCCATTAAAAAACACAATCAAACATCAATAAGAAAAGGCAGTACAGCCAGCGGCGCTCAGAAGCTTCCGGGAGTCGGTCTGCACTTGAAATATTAACGTTCGCTTAGGGGTGACAGGTAGTCGGCCCAACTATATCCGATCCGCCGGCAACCCAACCAAGAGACAGTCACGGACCCACCGACAAGACGACTTGCTTTACACCCGACCAGTACACAAGGAACTCCAAAGCCAAAACGTCAAAAGCGTAGCCGCCCACAACCAAGTATGCATAAGCTGTCAAAACTACACACACGTATTGAACAGCGACAACACGGTGAGGAAAGGACACTGCCTGAATTTTACGTCAGCGGCCAGGGCAGGTAACCGGAACGCTAACGGCCACAAGGCAGAAAATTCCCCTGGTGCACTTGGACTTCAAATAACCAAAATACAGTTAAACTACACCGGATGGTGGCCAAACTTTCGCCAACTCGAACACTCGCTGTTGCCCACGGAAATACCCCCCAACAGCCAACCATGAAAACCAACGGCACAATGTGAACAGACTGGGTCCTGGGTCGGTGAGCCACGAATATCGCAGCAATCGGAACAGCTCACATACACTCCGACACTGCGTAGAGACCGCCAGCGGGCCCGGCCCACTGCGCCGCACGGAGATTTCCTGGCTGATCCACACCAGCCGACCGACTGCACGCACACAGCACAGCGACAGCACTAAAATAATTGAGCAGTCGACATCACAAGCTACACAAAATTTCACGAACACTTCACGAAGGACTACACAATACTAACCGCACCGACAGTGCAATAACAAGGTCGAATCACGAATCGGCACGCGCGGGCAACCCATAAGCGATCGCCGGCCAAGACAAGACAATCGACCAACGACCAACCAAGGTGGTCCGCACTCAAGTGATATGTATCGGCAACCGTGGGGCCAGTCATGGCTGTACGGATATCACTGCAGCCGCGCCCCAACTGAACTTCTGCCGCATCCTAAGTCAAACACTGCCAGGTCCGAACTGCACTGCTAGCGCCTGCCAACTCACAGCCAGATCTGAACTCTCTCCGAACGCCGGCCGATGTGGCCGAGCGGTTCTAAGCGCTTCAGCATGGAACCACGCTACCGCTACGGTCGCAGGTTCGAATCCTGCCTCGGGCATGGATGTGTGTGATGTCCTTAGTTAGGTTTAAGTAGTTGTAAGTTCTAGGGGACTGATGACCTCATATGTTAGGTCCCATAGTGCTCAGAGCCATTCGAACCTCTCTCCCAAAACACGACGAACTAGAAGTAATAGCAGTCAGCAGAGATCATACGCCAGGGCTTATATCGATAAGCACCGCTGCTGCCGCTCACGGGCAGGCAAGGCGGCAACTCAGTGACACCAGTGATTTAAATTAACATAACGAGGTGGAAGTAAAGTAAAAACATGATGTCACAGCTCAGGAAGAAATAGAGAGCAGGATGAGGACAATAACAGTGGGAGGGAAAAGGTGAGCACATAGTGATGGTTAGCACGAGGCAGTAGCAGTAAATGAGAAAGAGAGATGTATGGAGGTAGTACTGGGAGAAAAAGAGAGAGGAGACAGTGGCAATGAAAACTAGAGTGAGTGGAGACCCTACGTGGGCTTGGCGGAACTGGAAAATCCGCCCACAAGACTGCAGAACTTAAACACGAAAAAATTTGCCCAGTTTCCCCTATCCTCTTTCCTACCCAAGCAAACCGTCTACAAAGAAACGTGTGGGGAAGAGACAGTGGTGGTTGAAGAGAAAGACATTTGACTGTAAGCAAGGAAGAAACAGACAGTGGCAATGGGAGGGAAAGAGAATGTAATAAAGACAATTGCAGTGGGGCAGGGAGACAGTGGAAGTGGCAGAGAAGGAGACACTAGTGAGGAAGAGCGAGAGAAAGGGATGGAGACTGTGACAGGTGGAGAAACAGACAGGAGAAAGAGCCAGCGCAAGCAAAGGTACACAGTGGGAGCAGTGAGAGGGAGATGGTGACCATAAAGACTTCATTACAAAGAGAAAGAGGGGGAAAAGGATTTAGAATCTTCTGTGTTAAAATAGCACGAATGTGTTACCATTCCAAAATTTTTGGTGAGGAAGTTGGAATGAGAATTGACAATTTTTTTGGTGAGGAAGGTGGAATGGACTGGTTATTTTCTGTCAGTCTTTTAAAGAGGAACATATTCGCCTTTTTGTGCTCTGACAGGAGCATTTGTCAGCTTTGTGTGTGTGTGTGTGTGTGTGTGTGTGTGTGTGTGTGTGTGCATGTGTGGTGTCACCGCTAGACACCACACTTGCTAGGTGGTAACTTAAATCGGCCGCGGTCCTGTAGTACATGTCGGACCCGCGTGTCGCCACTGTGTAATCGCAAACCTAGCGCCACCACATGGCAGGTCACGAGACACGGACTAGATCTCGCCCCAGTTGTACGGACGACATAGCTTGCGACCAGACGTACGAAGCTTTCCTCTCATTTGCCGAGAGACAGATAGAATAGCCTTCAGCTTAGTCTATAGCTACTACCTAGCAAGGCGCCATTTGTATCAGTGCTAATAGCGTACTAATATTCAAGAGAGATGTATTCCAACAAGAGAATAAAGATAAGTATTAAACGCATCTACGTACTTTTCCTCTTATTCATTAATAAGTCTCATGCTCCAGAACTTCAAGCCCGTCTGCGTTAGTTTAGCGTGCACCTAGCTACCTCATTGTGTCTATGCTGTATGAAATAGACACAACAGTATGTATGTGTGTGTACGTGTGTGTGGTGTGTGTGTGTGTGTGTGTGTGTCTGTGTGCGTGGGTGTGTGTGTGTGTGTGTGTGTGTGTGTGTGTGTGTGTGTGTGTGTGTCTGTGTGTGTATGAAAGATCTAGTATATAACGTTGGAAGCTCCATGAGGGTGTCCGAACATCATGGGATCACCTATAAAGTGGTAGCAACGTCAGTAGACTGCAGCATATTGTAGGAAGGGAATCAATGATTATTTCAGGGACTGAAAGTTGATCGTGAATATAAATAAAACGCTTCATTTTTATCTGTTTTCTGTCTTTCCCTTAGCTGCAATAAATTCGTGTAGATATGTACAATCTAAGCAACTAAATGAAGGCAGTGTGTTTATTGCCATACGCGTTTCGCTTCTTTTATTTGCGAAGCATCATCAGTGTACTGAAATACATGTTTTCTTATATCTACCGCCGGCCGCGGTGGTCTCGCGGTTCTAGGCGCGCAGTCCGGAACCGTGCGACTGATACGGTCGCAGGTTCGAATCCTGCCTCGGGCATGGATGTGTGTGATGTCCTTAGGTTAGTTAGGTTTAAGTAGTTCTAAGTTCTAGGGGACTTATGACCACAGCAGTTGAGTCCCATAGTGCTCAGAGCCATTTGAACCATTTCTTATATCTACCACATAATTACATTTTGTCCTGTTTTTCTCTTGCTTTTTTGGTTAGAAGCAACGTATCGTTCGGTGTTACGATTTCCAGCGCTGCTGACACATGTATGTGGTTCTGGAGATGAATTTGTTAGTTGTCATACTCCAGCTGGCCGATTTCCGGCGCCATCCACATTTGTCACATATCGTGTTTCATTTTCACTTTCCATTTGGTGACCAATGTATGTGTATTTTTGGTGTGTGGTGTTACCATCTGTTGTTGTGTGTTTGTCTGGTTCAGATGGTTCAAATGGCTCTGAGCACTATGCGACTTAACTTCTGAGGTCATCAGTCGCATAGATCTTAGAACTAATTAAACCTAACTAACCTAAGGACATCACACACATCCATGCCCGAGGCAGGATTCGAATCTGCGACCGTAGCGGTCGCTCGGCTCCAGACTGTAGCGCCTAGAACCGCAAGGCCACTCCGGCCGGCTGTGTTTGTCTGTTTTTTGTTTGTGTTGTGTTTTATGTTTTTCATTTGTTGTATATAACGTGTGTGTGTTTTTAAATAGTAAATGTGTGTGTGTAAATGTACTTTTTGTGCGTGTGAGCGTGCGTGTGTGTTCAAAATGGTTCTGAGCACTATGGTACTTAACATCTTAGGTCATCAGTCCCCTAGAACTTAGAACTACTTAAATCTAACTAACCTACGGACATCGCACACATCAATGCCCGAGGCAGGATTCGAACCTGCGACGGTAGCGGTCGCGTGATTCCAGACTGAAGCGCCTAGAACCGCTCGGCCACACCGGCCGGCTGTGTGTGTTTGTGTGTGTGTGTATGTATGTATGTTTGTCTGAACTCGGAGAAAGTGCGTTTTTGTCAAGAGTTGCGTTCGCGGGGATTTTCGTGTTTCGAAATAACGCTAACTCCAAGTAAAAAAATAAAAAAAATAAAAAGTCAGTAAGGAATATATTAGATCAGGAAGGAGGGGCAATTTGGAGAAACAATTAATCTGAAATAGTTCTTTGAAGATCATCACAAGGGTAATGTAGACTCTTCCCGGTGCTCATCATGTCGTCAATGTGAAAACGTGTTATTAAATTTTTGAAGAGACATAAAATCTTGAAGGTTTCGTCGGAGAAGAGAGCCTGACTAAGGAGAAGTCGGAAAAGGGAAGACGGAAGAACCGAAAACCAAAAAACTGAAGACCAGTGATTTGTGAAGAAGATCGACGCAGGGGACGACAGATGAACGAAGAATTTAATGCACCGTAGTAACGACAACTGAGCTCTTTTCGTCGCGAGGAGAAGTAGAGAGACGGTAGACGATAGCGGACGAGTGGACAAAGTTTATCACATAACAGGAGACAAACTTAACATGCACAGAAAAAACCAGAACACATATTGTGAGGCCACCGCACATGTTAATCTGCAAGCAGAAGTCTTAAATAAACTCGCGCCACGCCACTTAAATAAGTTATTGCTTGGGTGTTCATTGTTGTGCATTAACTCACTGGAACACACTTAAATATTCCATCCAATGCATTTACAGGATTTTTAGTACCAAGGCAGGACATCAAAACACCAGTTTACGGTATTAAACGTTTTACAGCTAACTTTATGTGTTTTCTGAGATGAGTCGTTACTTTATAGAGGATTCCTTTGGTCAGCGGAATATCTGCCGTACCAAAGATCCAGCGACCGTCTTCTCTCGCAAGAATTACATCTCAGGTGAGTGAAAAGTTTCTGCACCTTTTAGCAGCCATTTTCACAACTCGCGGGCGAGTGTGTATACGTCAATTGATTGATTGGTTGGTTGATTTCGTGGCGGGGACCAGAGAACGAGGACATCGGTCACAGCGGATTAGGGAAGGATGGGGAGGAAGTCGGTCGTGCCCTTTCAAAGGGACCATCCCGGCATTTGCCTGAAGCGATTTCGGAAAATCACGGAAAACCTAAGGAAGAATGGCCGAACGCAGGTTTGAACCGCCGTCGTCCAGAATACGTGAACCGAATGAAAAGCTATGGACTGCATTTAAATATAGGTAACAAAAACAGTATAGCCGACCGTCAGGTCTTTCTTCACAAATTAGTCGTCTGTTCGCGTAAGGTGTACTCGTACCACCCATAGTGTAGATTCTATAATCTTTTCTGTAACGTTTCAAAATTTTATTGTTGTGATGGTCTACAGCCTTAACGTGATTCGAAAATGAAAACTTGGTCCAAGTGGACTGTACTCTTTTTACTATCCGTGAAATTGATCAGCTTCAACCGTGGATCAGTTTCAAGCACATACTTGAGCTTCCAGCCAATTTGACATTCTAATACATTGATAGTACATGCGGACAGATATTCTCTGTAATGGATGCCTTTACCCATCTGTAATGGGTGCCTATACATAATTTCTGAACTCGTAATTAGAACCTTGCCGGCCGCTGTGGCCGAGCGGTTCTAGGCGCTTCAGTCTGGAACTGCGCTGCTGCTACGGTCGCAGGTTCGAATCCTGCCTCGGACATGGATGTGTGTGATGTCCTTAGGTTACTTAGGTTTAAGTAGTTCTAAGTTCTAGGGGACTGATGACCTCAGATTTTAAGTCCCATAGTGCTTAGGGCCATTAATTAGAACCTTGAAAAAAAAAAACTGTCAGTCGAGACTGAAAATTTTGTTTATTTTTATGATACGGTAGCCGGTTTCATTCGTAAATGACCATCTTCAGACCATCAAGGTCTTTACTGATGATGCGCGGAGTAGATGTGTAGAGCCGTTCTAAGCACAAGAAGCACTTGTCGTCAACTGCTCTTGCACTTAAAACGGATCAATGTATTGCCTGCAAACGCCACCAGTGGAGACATCACAGGTCTAAAGATGGTATATGTACGACAGAAACTGGCTGTTGTGTCATAAAAATGAACACCATTTGCAATGTGAAATATTTTTTTCCATTATGATGCAAGATCACTGACGTTCCACTTACGAGGTAAAAATTATATATAAGAGGTAATTTTGAAATAGTACCCATTACAGATAAGAGTACAGAATCCAGATTGAAATCGTGTGAGCACCACTTACGCGAACAGGCAACTAAGTCGTGAATAAAAGCATCACCATTGGTACAGGTAAGAGATGGAGAGGCATATGTCTGACCACTTGGCTGCCAACCGTCGAAGAGAAAAATGGTTCAAATGGTTCAAATGGCTGTAAGCACTATGGGACTTACCATCTGAGATCATCAGTCCCTTAGACTTAGAATTACTTAAACCTAACTAACCTGACATCACACACATCCATAGCCGGTTCCAGACTGAAGCCCCTACAACTGCTCGACCACTGCGGCCGGCAGTGAAAGAGAACTCAGAGGAGAGGGATACTTACGAACAAAATGCTTATCAACGCAGCGAACAATGTCTGAGGTTTAGGTAAGTCGAACAAGTACAACGGGCCTCTTCGGAAGGTTAGATTTTAATTTAATTCCATTTTCTTGCAGTAGTCTTAAAATTATCTACTCATAACTGCTCACTCTGGTAATTCTGAAGACCAAAAGAAAATGTTTAAAAACGTCCAGCACCGTACAGTTTGGCTGTTTTACTTGGTTGTTATGACAATAGCTTTGCGTTCTACTTTGTTTTCAAGGAAGGGAAAATTGGTGCAGTTAGCTTGTCTAAACAGAAGAGCAGCGCTAAGCAGACATGCAGGAAAGTCCCTCAGTAAACATCGGCCGCGCTGCCTGCTGACGTCACAGCTGCCAGGAAGACAAAGGGGATGGGGAGGTTGCTGACAGCTACCTGACTTCTCTAGTTTTTAAGGAGAACAAGGCGCCGGTTGGGCTGCTGAGGCAAACACTGGCGCCGGAGCAAACACTGGCGCCAGTAGGTGTCTGGGGAAACTGACCACGCGCGCGCCAGCGACGCCTGTAGGCAAATATTACGGCAGCCGCGAGTGCGAGGATCGATGTATCGACTGCCACGTGGGCCGACGCACTAAGCGGCCGACACCCCGGCACAAATCACTCTAGCAGCTCAACGCAGTCGCACGTGGCCACCGGCGACGTTACCATCAGTGCGTGGAAGGTAGCACGCTGCAGATCTTGGCTGCGGAAAGGGGAGCGAAATCTCTAGAGGGCTACCGAAAAGTATTCTTTCTTGGGAGTAACTATAGTTGAATTCTTATATCTTGGCGGCTCGCGCATGCCCGCCCAGACACGGGAGATTGCTGCGTTGCCAGTTGCACACGACGCACGCGCCAAGAGAAGCAGCGCCATAGTATAGCATATAGTTCGCAAGCTTACGTTTAGGGGGGAGCGCGCAGTTTATGAAGTAAAGCCACCACGGCCGCATTAACCCTTTCGCTGCTACAGAGACGTGCTCCCGGCATTCCGCGCTGTGCGCGATTTTGTCACTGCACTGCTCGCCTCTGCTGACACATGGTGTTCCGACTGCTTTGACACACTTATCATTCGATTCCACAAAAACTATTTGGCCCAAAAATTAGATTTTTACACATCTTCTTGACTGATACCTTCCCCCCATAAATGACTTAATTTTGTTTCGATATTCAACGCAGCTATTATGCAGCATTAAATGTAGTAAACCATTGCACGAAATTTTGAAGAGTTTGCAGAGGTAAAAGTCCATAGAGTATACTTTCCGTATGGTCGATTTTAGTTGCCACGATGTTGAGAATGAAATGTGGACAAGATACCTAAATTTCATATAAAATTTACTGTATAACAATATCTCATTTGATTTAAGTACCACATCGGTGTCGTATGTAATATTGAGATATATTCAGTCTTTCGCGACTGTAACAAAAGTTTTATTTACACTAGGCACGTTTGGCTTTATTTTAAAGCACTTCAATCAAAAGGAAGTAGACAAAATACATTAAACAAAACTGTGGACTTACAAAAACATTAGGACTTGAATATACCGTCTATCAGTGAAGTGCTCTGAGCTATGTCAAATGTAATTTTTGTGTGTGGCACACACAAACAGCATTTATTTGCTAAAACACTGAACAGCCGACACAAACGTTGAATATTGTGTTACCGCAGCACAAAACTACGAAAGGTGACTTGGCAATGGAGAAGACAAAATACTGTCCACTGAAGATGCTTCAAAAGAGAGAACCGCGTCTGGTCTAAATAAATCCTTATTACAGTTGCAGAAGAGGGATATATTTCAATACCATTGGTAAAACTGCGACTGTGGAACAAAAACAAGAAAGAGATCATGAGTACCATTGTGTACATGCCATACCTTTCATTGATTGAATTGCTTTAAAATAAAGCCAAACGCGCCCGGTGTAAATAAAACGTTTATTACAGTCGCGAAAGACGGAATATTTCTCAATATTACATACGACACCGATGTGGTACTTAAATTAAGTGAGATATTGTTATACAGTAAATTTTATATGAAATTTAAGTACCTTGTCCACATTTCATTCTCAACATTGTGGCAACTAAAATCGACCATACGGAAAGTATACGCCATGGACTTTTACCTCTAAAACTCTTCAAAATTTCGTGCAATGGTTTACTACATTTAATGCTGCACAATAACTGGGTTGAACATCGAAACAAAATTAAGTCATTTATGGGGGGAAGGTATCAGTCAAGAATATGTGTGAAAATCTAATTTTTGGGTCAAATAGTTTTTGTGAAATCGAATGATAAGTGTGTTAAAGCAGTGGGAACACCATGTGTCTGCACGGGCGGGCAGTGCAGTGATGACAAAATCGCGCACAGCGCGGAATGCAGGGAGCACGTGACTGCAGCAGCGAAAGGGTTAATGAAGAGACAAAGCACTAGAAATTTCAAAAAATTGCATTCAAACGAGTAAAATTCGTGAAGTAAGACACTTCGATATTGTTTTTAAATAAAGAAAATATTTAGCATCGCACAAGGTTTGAACTCTTTACTTTTCGCTTACAAACCCAACGCCTCAACCGTTATGCTACCGCAGCTCGTACTGCAATGTACTTCCAGAAGGACAGCTCACGCAAAATTCTGACAAACACTGTTGGTATGCCTATAAATTACTCGCACTTCGTCGACGTACAACAGGAAATAAACAATTACCGCTGTTCTTTATTGCGAAAAAGCAGTTCGTGAAATTGATACAAACACCTTTCCTTGCTGTCGCCTGAATTAGGAGTCTTATTGCTTGTTTGGTTTCATTAATTAATAGAATATGAAGCAATTGGTATAAAGAATGGTTTTTCCAAACTTTCTATAAAACAAAGTCTGCTATCAAGACATTGCTTTTGTTCTATTACTTTGTTTATGACTGAACGTTTCTAAAACTGAAGACACTCGTCTGTGCTCTGCTCTGCAGTCGATATCTGGCAACGTCGTTCTCTGTTCATTGGCTGACTGCTGCCGGCCGCGGTGGTCTCACGGTTCTAGGCGCGCAGTCCGGAACCGTGCGACTGCTACGGTCGCAGGTTCGAATCCTGCCTCGGGCATGGATGTGTGTGATGTCCTTAGGATAGTTAGGTTTAAGTAGTTCCAAGTTCTAGGGGACTGATGACCACAGCAGTTGAGTCCCATAGTGCTCAGAGCCAGCCATTGGCTGACTGTATTTTTTGACGTCAGATGCGCAGAACGAACCTAAACTCGGCCGCCAACATAAATGACGCGCACTTTAAATACTACGTGCACCCATTGCTATGTGATGCGGTTCAACGCCTCTGTGAGCACACATCTGTCGTATTTTTCCCTTTACTCTTCCTTCATTCCTTGGCCCGTCAGGGAGAACGTAGGATGGCAACAGCCCATTGACTTTCTTCACCAGGGAGTATTAATGATGTATACAAATAAAATTTCTAAATAATTAAAAAAATAATATATGAAATCGTTAACACAGGTAGGTGTACAATGAAGATTTTGTAGCTCAGTATCCAGCATTGCCCTGGTATGTACCATCATAATATAAAAACGTGAACACGGAAACTGAAGTACCAGTTTTTAATATGAATTATACAAGGTGCCCAAGCTGCATGGAAATCCACTACTTCCGTGTGCATATTCTTTTACTGCTCAGACTTTGAGAGGAAAAAAAAAACTGCAATTTTACTGTGATGAATGATCAGGACTGTCTTTATGGACTGTGAGAAAATTTTAGCTTTTAACCAACATTGTATCGATAAGTGTGTGCATTTGATTTCTTTGTTATTGTAATTGTGAAAAAATTTTAATAAATATGTATTGGCCAGTGCCCAAAACAATTTTTAAATTTTTTTGTGGGGAGCATGGGAGCTATGTAAGTAGGCTGTTTAGGTTTTTATATTGGTAACGACATGTAGCGCGCTATATGAAAATCACTGGCTGTGCTGTGTGCAGTCTGAGGCTGGTCGGCATTGTTGCAATAGTCGCTATTGTAGTGTTGGGCAGTTGGCTGTTAACAGCGCGTAGCGTTGCGCAGTTGGAGGTGAGCCGCCAGCAGTGGGGAGAGAGATGGCGGAGTTTTGAGAGCGGATGATCTGGGCGTGTGTCCATCAGAGACAGTACATTTGTAAGACTGGATGTCATGAACTGCTATATATATATATATATATATATATATATATATATATATATATTGACTTTTGAACACTATTAAGGTAAATACATTGTTTGTTCTCTATCAAAATCTTTCATTTGCTAACTATGCCTATCAGTAGTTAGTGCCTTCAGTAGTTTGAATCTTTTATTTAGATGGCAGTAGTGGCGCTCGCTGTATTGCAGTAGTTCGAGTAACGAAGATTTTTGTGAGGTAAGTAATTTGTGAAAGGTATAGGTTAATGTTAGTCAGGGCCATTCTTTTGTAGGGATTATTGAAGGTCAGATTGCGTTGCGCTAAAAATATTGTGTGTCAGTTTAGTGTTGATCAGAATAAGTAAAGAGCGAAATGTCTGAGTATTTTCAAATAACGTAAGGTGTTAACCAGCATAGTAATTCATAAATTTTTCTAAGGGGATGTTACAGATGCTTTCATAGTCATAACTCTGATGATACATTCTCCAACAAGCATTAAAATCTCCAGTACGTGAACATCTAAAATTGAAATGCTACCAACTTCTGCATGGAGTGCCAATTTGTAGCTTTTTTACAAATGATACAGAGAAATAGCAAAGTTTAGTGAAGTCGCATTCCATGAAATTCCATTCTGCGGACGTTCATATTTACATAGTTCATTCATAGTAACACACGCACACCGTGGAGTTACAGTGCGATAACTGCTTGGTCGATGATGTTGTCAGCAGTGGAAATCAAAATATCGTAGTACCAAAGTCTGTAAATGACTCTTTGTATTGGCGTAAGTATTTCGCTTACAGAGCAACGTTGTGGTCATTTGATGCCCTTACCAGAAAATTTGTTGTAAAATCCTAATTTTTAATTTCTTCATTTTGAATAATTAAGGCTTCCGACTTCCCTTACTATATGGAAACTATATTTGTTTTAGGCTAAGACCAGAAGGAGAACACTATCGGATCTAAATAAAAGATGCAAAGCTAGTGAGACACAATTTTTACGCAGAAAAAGTAACAGAAATGTGAAGATTCACAATGATAACGCAACTGTGTCATTGAACGATACATTTAAATGTGCACTGAAAGTAATTCCACATGGTTTTGACAGTCACAATTACGGTTTGATGAATTTACAGTGTAGATTTTTGTAATACAAAACGTTTAGCATCAGAGGTTAGAGTGCATGATACAACAGCATTCACATTGTGTTGTCATGAGGGATAAGTTAATTTTTCCGCCGTTAAAACAAAATTTAATTTTCAACTAACTTTATCAAGGACGCTCTTCAAATTATCCTAGATTCAAGAGAAATCAAAGAACAATTTCAATAATATTCGTATCTACAATCAAGCATTTGCCACGGTCAGTTCTGAGGTCAAAATTTCAGACACAGTTTTACGTGAACTGTATCATTTTAAGATATGCGAGATTTTTTATCGTAGGTCAGGTCCAATCATTTCTACGTATGGTTGTTCGCCAGGTTATGCGCAGTTATTTTCAGACCCTGCAGTTCGCTAAAAGGCTAAATGAACAATCAAACCAGTCGTGTAATACTAATGACAATGTAATTCATGAAACTGCTACTGAATGAGAACTCCAGAATCATTTTGTGCATTCTTTCACTGCAATGAAAGATTATTGTGCAAGAGTATAAAATGAAAATAGAGAAATATGTGCGGTTATTACGGTCAATAAAAATTTTACACCACGTATCAGGTACCCTTCCGCGGGAAACTATTTAGGCCGCCGTCGGACCATAATGGAGCATTCATTATTCATTATTCTGCTGCTAGACTCGCTGCGATTCGCGTCATTGCTGCTCTACCGCTCGCCTACATCACTTCGTCGAAATGTCTGGACGCGGAAAGCAGGCAAAGTCGCTGCTATGGTCGAGTTCCTGCTGAAGCTGGGTGGTAACGACCGCAGCAAGAAGAAAAACGAGGCGAAGATGAAGTAACAGTGCTGTCACTGTCAGAAATGGGTCACATAGCCAAGACCTCGAGGGGCACAGTTTCGTATCTGAAATGTGCCAAAGCGCATGATACATGTTGAGCCGTGCTCTCTCCCAACTGTGAGTTTTCGTGAACTTCGCTGTCTATCTGTGTTTGGTTTCCCGCCCTTGTCGCAGCTACGTCGTGGTTCTTCTTCCTTCTACGTGTGGCAGCAGTAATGTGTATCGATATTTGCGCCGTGTACCATCTTTGGTTTTGTGCATATAGTTTCCGGAAAGGGGGTCTGGAGTCAGTCCGTCGGTTGTTGCGGACGAGGGAAGTGATCTCCGCGCAATGCAGTCGGTTGGGGCCGCTGGCAGCCCATGCACAGTGTCGGAGAGTGTGTGGAGCAGTCTGATGGCTACGAGCTTCGTGGTTCACCGACCCAGGACGTCAAAGCTGAGTAGTGGTTTAAACTACCCAAGCCACGTCTATTCATGTTGTGGTGGTTCGCTTCGGTGGTTTGCTGTTGGGGAGGTTTTCTGGTGAGCAACAACGAGTGGCGCAGTGGCTAGCACACTGGACTCGCATTCGGGAGGACGACGGTTCAATCCCGCGTCCGACCATCCTGAGTTAGGTTTTCCGTGATTTCCCTAAATCGCTCCAGGCAAATGCCGGGATGGTTCCTTTGAAAGGGCACGGCCGACTTCCTTCCCCGTCCTTCCCTAATCCGATGAGACCGATGACCTCGCTGTCTGGTCTTCCCCACACAACCCAACCCAACAACGAGTGGTTCTACTGCTGAGATTTAGCCGCCATGCGGTGCAATTAACTATTTTGGTCGACTACGGTTTAAGTGCACCAGCGGAATTTTATGCCTTGTGGCCGTTAGCGTTCCGGTTACCTTCCCTGAACACTGACGTAAATTCAGGCAGTGTTCTTTTGAGCGAAGTTAACTATTACCGTGTTTCAAGTTCAAGTGTACCAGCGGAATTTTCTGCATAGTGACCGTTAGTGTTCCGGTTACCTGCCCTGGCCACTAACGTAATTTTAGGCAGCGTCCTTTCCTCACCTGTTGTCGCTGTCCAACATGGTGTGTATTTTTGACAGCTAATACATACTCCATTGTGGATTATCATGTTTGTAACATTGCCGGTTTGAGTTCTCATGTACTTATTGACGGGAAGCAAGTCGTCGTGTCCGTCGGTCCGTGGCTGCCCCGTGGTTGGGTTCTGACGGTTCAAGTGTAGTTGGGCTCACCACCTGTCTCACCTAAGTGAACGAGGGCAGACCAGCCTCCCTGGAGGCTTCTGAGTGCCACCGGTGTTTAATTATCCGTTGTCAGCTATTTTCAATTTAGGCTTACGGTTTTTGGTTTTGTTTTCTTAAAATTTTTCAAAATTAACTTCAAATTTATGTTTCAAGCTTTAACACTTAGGCCTTCTGCCTTTGAAGATTATGGTAATATATTTTAAAATTTTGAAGTTTAATTGTGGCCCTCAGCCATTGGTATTGCACCTTGCATATGTTGCTTCTTTAAATTATTTTATTGCTATCTTAATTGGATTTTTAACTTGTTGATTTTTAGATTTATTGTTGTTAGACATGCTGGCCTTCTGCCTATAAAGCTCTATGGTAATATATCCTGAAATTTTGGAATTTAGTTGTGGCCCTCAGCCGTTTGTATTGGACCTAGCATATGTTGTTTTTTGAATTATTTTATTGCTATCTTAATTGGATTTTTATCTTGTTAAGAATTTTTGTTGGAGGCCTTCAGCCGTGAAACAGTTGCATTCGGTAAAGGTTTGGCTATGTGCCGCTTTGGTTGTAAAGGTCATTAAATTACAATAAATGACAATTAGAAGCAGAAACTGATCTCAACCCTTGGCCCTTTACACAATCCTATTACCTGTTCTGCCCAGCGGGTTTAGCGAGCGTTTCTCACGTGACTGTGACAAGCCGAGCAGTTTCGCTGCCACATGCGTTGAACTTAGGCTGCGCCCACATTGCCAATGCACGCAGCTGCAGCTACATAAAGAGCTGGAGCCGCGGAAAGCAGCAAGGCAGCCACACACGAAGAGGCGGTCTCACTTGAGACAGCGACCGCTCCGCCTATCCCTCTCTCCCCCAGTCATGAGGAGGAAGCGGGCCGAGCCGCGACGACGAAGAAGACTTCCGACGACGCGGCTGCCGCACTCAGATCCGCCGTAGCGGTGGGGAGGCGGCCTTTAGGGCCGAGGTGGTGAGGCGCTTCGTCAGGTGCGCCACTTACCAGACGCCCTGGCTCGCTGCGTCTCGCAAAACGCGTGAGGAGACGCTCGCCCGCACTAGAACGAGGGTAGACGCGGAAACTGAGACGGTCGCCTCCCTGGCCGATGCGAAAGCGAAGGCTGCTGAGGAGGTGGGCATGGAGCTGGAGACACCCGCTCCAGCGTCGGAAGCGTCCATCACGCAAACGGTCACCTCACAGGCCACAGCAGAAATGCGGGGGGGCTGAGAGTATTTCCATTGACGTGGAGTTGTTGGCCTCACCCCAGATCCCCCTCCCGAAGCGGGGGCAGAGAAGCCCGATGAAGAAGAAGACTTCGAGAATATGTCCCTCCCAGGCAAGAACTCTGTGAGGGAATTGCTCACCAAGATTACAGACTCCATCCGTGACGGCAGGTACCCCCACAATAATTTTTCCTGACACTTTTCTCCTCCAGGCACTCCTGACCTCCCACATAAACCCTATTAGTTCCAGTGGGTGTGCGAACCCCTGAACTGGAAATTCAAGGGCAAGGAGTTCATCCGGCGGCCCTGTTTGGTGCTCGTAAATTCCTGTCCATCTTTACCTGTTGGGACTGGACACACACGGCGGAGGTAGCTGTCAAGTATATCCAAGCAAATTCGCCACCAGCGGATTTCTGCTCCCTCATGAAAACCAAGTTCGGGGCACTGTAGAATAAGAACAAAAATAAGAAGAAGAAGAAAAGAAGAAGAGGCCCAACTCTTCTGACGCTCGCTAGCTTGTAGCAGAACACGTTTCATTTGTTTCAGACACTTTACAGGCCAATTACACTAAGAGAGGACGTCACAAATCATCCAGCCAGGAATGTGGAGGGTTGGGTTGGGTAGTTTGGGGGAACAGACCGAACTGCGAGGTCATCGGTCTCATTGGATTAGGAAAGGACGGGGAAGGAATTCGGCCGTGCCCTTTCAGAGGAACCATACCGGCATTTGCCTGGAGTGATTTAGGGAAATCACGGAAAACCTAAATCAGGATGGTCGGAATCGGGATTGAACTGTCGCCCTCCCGAATGCGAGTCCAGTGTGCGTATGTGGAGGAACAGAATCTAATGTGCTTAAACTCCTGCTCCTAGTACCAAGGATACGGTCCGCCTGTTAGCGACAGTGCCGTCGTCAGCTGCTGGAGCACTTACGTCCCACGGCTCCTCACGGCCCTCACCAGCAGCTTCCCCTATACAGCCATGGACCTCACCCTGACAGGTGTCGCTGGCCTGTGCAGGACCTCCGTCTCGGCCCTTCGTCCCACCGGCAGCTATCGTCGTCGTCTTCGACAACTACAGACTCCCGACACCCCAGAAGTACCGGATCCAAGTTGGATTCAAACGTAGATCATCCTCGGCTCCTCCGGCTCCACTGTCCACCACGCCTCGCGGGCTTCATTATGTAGTCCCATCTCAGGCAATGTCTAAGAGAGATCTTCCTCTTTTTATTTTAGTCGTGTGGACATTCATCCATTGACGTTATATTACACTTTCGTTTTCTATACCGACAGTAAAAAGTCTAATTTCAAAGTGTCTTTCCACAATTTCAGTACGAGGATACACTTTAAAAAAGCGTTGCTGCAGTTTAGCGTCAAGTTATTTTCTACAAGCCATGAAATTATCTCTTGAACTTCGCTATTTGATACATTATCTATGTTGCACTCAAGATCTGGCACTCTCAAGATAGTGTCATCAGCAGACTGAAATATTTCAAATGACATGTCATATCAGAAGGCATATCTTTTATGTATGAGCGGCGTTCAATAAGAAATGCAACACATTTTTCAGAAACCAGGTTTCTTTTATTTATGATTCCGATACATCATGTTATTCCCAGCGCTTAAGGCTACAAAACGATATTTTCCAATATAATCTCTGTTCAATGTGACGGCTTTACGTCAACTTGCTGGGAGGGTCTGTAAGACCGCGTGGTACATCTTAACTGTTCCACGTATGAGCCAGTGTCTTGCCGCATCATCAACCCGTCATCCACGAACTGCTTCCCGCGGATTGAATCCTTCATTGGGTCGAACAGATGGAAGTCGGGAGCTGCGAGATTCGTGGATGTAGGGTAGATGTGGAAGAACAGTCCAGTGAAGTTTCATGAGCTCCTCTCGAGTTCGCAGACTTGTGTGAGGCCTTGCATTGTCGTGGAGATGCAGAAGATAGTTTGCATTTCTGTGGGGACGAACACTCTGAAGTCGTTTCTTCAGTTTCCTGAGGGTAGCACAGTACACTTACGAGTTGATCGGTGAACCATGCGAGAGTACATGCAGCAGAATAACAGCTTTAGAGTCCCAGAAGACCGTTGCAACGAACCAGCTAAGGCTGCGGCTTAAAACTTTTCCTTTGGAGGAGAGGTGGTGTGGCGACACTCCATGGATTGCCGTTTTGTTTCCTGTTCGAAGTGGTGGACCCATGTTTCATAGCCTACGTTTATGTTCCAACAAAAATTGTCTCGCTCAGTCTCGTAACGCGCAAGAAATACCTCACAGGTGTTCAATTGTTGCTCTTGTTGTTAGGTGAAGAGGTACCCAGTGGGCAGACGACTTTGAGTACCCCTCCTGGTGGACGAATGTGTCAGCACCATCAAGAGAGACGTCCAGCTGAGCAGCGAGGAGTTTGCCTGTGACCAGTCCATCACCACGAATGAGAGTGTCCGCACGTTCCAACACTGCAGGTGTCAGAGCTGTGCGCAGCCGGTCGGCACGCAGGAGGTTGCACAGGTTTGCACGACCTTGTTGCGATGATGACAGACGCCTCGCCCCAGGTTCAAATGGTTCAAATGGCTCTGAGCACTATGGGACTTAACAGCTATGGTCATCAGTCCCCTAGAACTTAGAACTACTTAAACCTAACTAACCTAAGGACATCACACAACACCCAGCCATCACGAGGCAGAGAAAATCCCTTACCCCGCCGGGAATCGAACCCAGGAACCCGGGCGTGGGAAGCGAGAACGCTACCGCACGAACACGAGATGCGTCGCCCCAGGGATCACCGTGCTTTTGTTCACTGCCAGATCTCCGTTGACATCATGCGAGAGCCTTTGAATATCTGTGATGTGCCGCTTTTGGCCAGAAGAAACCAAATGATAGCTCTGCTTTTGGAACGCACCTGCGTTACTGGCGCCATTTTGAAGGATACGTATAACGCCGCCAACTATCGGAACTTGAAGGAACTAATAGGAGCTGAAGCGGGCTTATTTCACCATGTCCCATAACAAATTCCGCATTTTTCAACCGAAACTGGCCGAGAAATATAGTCTTCCTTTCCTATTGAAAGTCCTTCCTATGTACGAAGCCGTAGTATGCACCTCCTATTTAACCATGCTCAATGAGACGCCATCTCATAGGCATTATCGTGGAGAATGAACCTTTTTCTTTCTGTTCCTAAAGTATGAAAGGAACAAATATTATATAACATATAATGCATAATATTTTGTGAGGAGCACATCAAACGCCTTGCTTACATCAAGGAATTTGCCTAGCGTTCGCAGTTTTTTAATTCGTCAAGTGCCTCATAGAGAAAAGAATATATACAGTGTTTAGTCGTTAAACCTCTTCTGAAACCAGCTGTACGTTTGACAGCAACTTAAGTAACCTGAAGTTATAAATGACGCGTATATATATATACAAGCCTATTCAACAACTTCAGCCACCATCGATGGCATAGAAATTGGTCTAAAATTGTGTAAATCATCCCTTTCTTACAAAGCAGTTTCACTATTGAGTAGTATAATCGTTCAGCAGACTGACTAATCGTAAGGAAAAAATACAAATGTGGCTAAGTACGAAGCTAATGTTTGCAGCACAGTGCTTTAGTATCCAGTTAGATTGCTATCGTATAAATGAGTGTTGTTAGTCTTCAGCGATTTTATTATTGACTCAAGCTGCTCCCCCCCCCCCCCCTCCTTCCGGTCCACAGCTGTTAATATACTTCAGATAGCAGTCTTGGAAATTAGCCTGTGTAAACTTTTTAATTGTTTCACCAGGTGTATTCAGAAAGTGATTGCTGTGTAACGACGCAGGATTTTGCCACCATACATTGAATTCTTGAAGATTTATATTTGTATTTGTTCACTGTTTACGATGCACAATCGGATATTAACCATTTCAATGGCTGAGAGTGACTAACACCATGTACTAACAATTTCTGTAGTACAGTATGCCTGGGAGTTAATTAGAGCTGAACACTGAGAGAAAAGGCGTCGTGGGTTAAACGTTCCTCAGATGCCGGTATCAGCTAAAGAAGAGATGGGAAGAGACCTGCCCTGAGAAAGAGAGCAGAGCGTGGGGAGATCGGGAGGGAGGTTCCTCTCTTGTGGGACAGAAAAAAATTCAGAATGGCGAAGCTGGAGAAACAGCGCCTGTGGCGGAAGAGGACGAAACGACATTCTTTCGGTGCAAAGGAATGCGCAGGGTGGAGTTGTTATTCTGCTCACCTGAGTGACAATTCTTTAGCTCTCTGTGGAGTCTGACACACACCGACGGGATTGTTTACGGGAGAATACTTTGGTCGAATTTCTGTTCCTCGCTAGTGAGCAAGGTATCGAGCTGACCTTCGAGGAATCTTGGAATCTTCTCACGTGAAAAACCGGCGCACGACTCCCGCCGAAAAGTGGAGATGCGTCTTTGATTGGCGGATGCTGTAAGAGGGGAAATGGAACCTATCAGAACATCTGCTGAAAGGAGTACGTGCTTCAGTTGATTGGCTGGCAGATTCATGAGTCATGTAGTGAGAGGTAATGTTTTTGTATCGGCCTCTAGGATTCGTCGCCTGGGCGCAAATGTAGACGCTGTGTGTCCAGGAGGAATCAGGGTATGGAGTGAGCGGGGACTTCCCTCCGAGGATCGATCAAGATCACATCCCTGCCAGGATCGATCGAAGGCAGTTTTCTCTGGGGATCGAGCTGTTGACTGCGTGAGCCACTGTGGAGATTCTGACAGATTTTGAGAGGTGTTGCTTTCGAGACAAGGATCGCGTGAAGTCGGTTTTCCATGGCGGAGTTGTTATTCTATTTACTTGAGTGGCGATTCTTTAGTTCTCTGTCGAGTCTGACACACAACGACAAGCTGGTTTACGGGAGAATGCTTGGGTCGAATTTCTGTTCCTGGCTAGTGAGCAAACGCAAAACTTGACTCGTGTTCTGTCTTGTACTGAGGTAATTTGAGCCCTAGGAATTTGTAAACGGCATTCTGTGACCAGTGTGTAGGTGGAAAACTGCAGCTATGCCACGTACGTTATCTGCACAGCGGCCAGTGTCACGACGAGTGGAGCATCGGTGCAGTACAACTGCTGGCCGTACATCAACGGGTGATACGTGCACTCCGGTTCGGTGGATAAGGGAACACTCACAGTAAATGTGTTGAGTTCCATTTGCTTGTCCACTGAGCGTTTTTTGAAAAGTGCCAGTCAGGGTGTAGGTCTTCCGTTTGTCATCGCTAATCAGTATTAGCCAACATTGTTCCGTCCGATAATGGGAGGCGCTGTCTAAAGAAAGCCAAACATATGTTCTGCCAATCTCGACATTACATGTACGATAGAATCCAAAGTTTATATGATTTTTTTGCACTCTACATGTTTTTTGAGAATAAATAATTCACGGTATCTACGTTGTGATTCATTCTAACAGCATCGCAGTAGGAATCTTTATTTGATGTGCTAAACTGAAGTGCATTAAAACCACAACACCATACTTTGTTTTATGGAAATCCCTAGGTGACGGTGTCAACGGCAGTGTCATCGTAATCATGTGTAAAAGTGCGAATTACACTGCAAAGACAACATTAGACAACCATACATAAATACGCCATATGTTACACACACCACGAGGTTTTACAGTTAAATACTGTATATATATATATATCTCATTTATCTGAAACAAAAATACTTTTACTGCGTATTGAATGTATATCCTTGACCTTTAGTCCAGTGAAACTGTCAGAAAAAAGCCTGTACCTTGCAAAAGGTGGGGTAGAAGATTTTTTTTTTAACTCGTTCATATTGTTGGAAAGGTCAGAAAACCGAGTTTTTCCAACAAAATTTCTCTTGGGAAAACTTTCTGCAGTAAAAAAACTTCGAAAATTTCGGACTTTTTCAGTTTTTTCAAAATATCTCAGTTTCATTTGCTCCTATCGCTTTGACGTCTATTTTCTTTTTTAAAGAGCACAAAATTCTCTACAAATTCTCACCATTTTTCTACTCCCAGTATCTAAGGCGCTACAGCGCATCAAAAACTACCAATTTTTCAAATTTCGAGCAAAGTGGCAAATTACCTAATTTTTGAACACTGTTATTTCAGTTTCTATTTGTGTAGTATAAACATATTACTAATCATGTTATTCATTGGAATTTACCATCTCACTCTGCTGCAGGGCCAGGACAAACAGCATCATATTCAGTAATTACGAACACATTCACGTCGGATTGCGTGAAGTTTATTTGTGTTACAATATGTAATACGATTGCATGCAGGCGCCGTACATTTTCTACAGTTGATTGACGTTAATGATCTGTTATAAGAAAAAGTATGTAGAAATTGTTCTTTAGCGGACAAAAGCGTATTTATTCTTTGGCGGGCGGAAGGCGATTATCTCTGGTGATTGTTCACAGCGCGCTGACAGCTATTAGCACACAACAATAAGGGTCCTACAGTTTGGAGTCGCTTCCATTCAGTATATGTTGTGGTGCTGAAAATGAGTATGTCTGACATGAATTTGTGTTTCATTTGCGAAAAAACTGTGGTGAGTGGTGGACGCAATGTGAAAAAAAGGACTGAGCACACTTATCGATTGTAGTGCTAAACGCAGGGAGTCTGCTCACACCTGTTTTTTGAAAACGCTCAGTGAAGTGATGGTGCATGAAGCATGCTACAAGAAGTACATTAATGATAGAATAATAGCAGCTAGCCTTCGACATCCTCAGGAACCAACAGGCGTGCTACGTCGGTCGCAGGAAAAAGGTCAGTTCAATTTCAAAGAGAAATGCTTCTTATGTTCAAAAGGGAATGCTGATGACTTTTTAACCAAGCAGTTAATATTGCCATATGCCAAACGAAATTTTGTTTACAAAGTAATGAAATTGGAAGTGGAATCGACAATATTAGAACAGGCTAAACGACGTGGTGATGAATTTGGTCAACAAGTGGTAGAGCGGATTCAAAATGTAAATGATTTGGCTGCTGCAGATGGGTGGTACCACAGATTTTGCTACAGAAAGTTCTTTCATAGTGTTTCAGCTACTGGACAGAAACGAGATTACCGACCTGCAACACAAGTAGATGAAGGCATGGAGGCTATATTTGCCTACCTGGAAACCAATACGGAAGAATGTCAGTTTTCTATGTACGATCTGTTAGAGCAAATACCCACATCACCTCGTCCTGATATTAGAAGTCAAGGCTTGCCTTTTCCAGAAATATGGTGACGATGTGGTGATAGCTGAAACAGCTTCAAAGCCAGCAGTCGTATGTTTCAAGAATGTTGGGCACCAACTACTCAGTGAAAATTGGTACCCCAAAAGAAATTCAGATCCTCAGCAAGAAAGACTGCGAATCGTCAAAGCAGCTGCAAATATCATTTTAGACGATATAAGATGAGTAGCGTACGATGTAAAACAGTACCCTCCCTCTGATAAGTTTTTGTGTGATGTAGAGTCTGTCATACCAGAAGCTGTAAGATTGCTCTTTGAAATTATAATTTTGAAACACAAGCGGTCTCCCGGAAAATGGGGGAAAATATGTGTTTCTCTTGCTCAAGCACTCATAAGTGCAGCGAGGCCACGTTCATTTATTTCATAACTTTTGACTGCTATTAGTGCATACTTGTACCGGAAGTTTGGCTCAAAACATCTTATCCAGGTTTTGTCTTCCCTTGGCTTTGCAGCAAAAAAAAAAAAAAAAAAAAAAAAAAATAATGGCTCTGACTGCAGCGCCAGAACCGCACGGCCACCGCGGCCGGCGGCTTTGCAGCATCTTATACGGAAGCTGCCCTATTGGAAGTGTCTTCAATCCTTCAGCTTGACAACGAAAGACAACGAAGTGTCGCATTTTGCCAATTTGTGTTTGATAATGCAGATTTCAATGTAGCCGGCCGCTGGTGGCCGAGCGGTTCTGGCGCTACAGTCTGGAACCGCGCGACCGCTACGGTCGCAGGTTCGAATCCTGCCTCGGGCATGGATGTGTGTGATGTCCTTAGGTTAGTTAGGTTTAAGTAGTTCTAAGTTCTAGGGGACTTATGACCTCAGCAGTTGAGTCCCATAGTGCTCAGAGCCATTTCAATGTAAACACCCTAGACGGAACTGGTACTTTTCATGCAGTGGGAGGTATAATGTGTGTTACTCCTAATGATGCATTGTTTGACGTTATGGTTGAATCGGAGATGGTGAACCAAGTCCCTCAGGACAAGTTCTTGTACAATAAACGAAACAAGATGCGTTTGATCACACTTCTTAAAAAGGAATTTCTAGACTGTACCATTGAAGTGCACCAGGCACAAGAAGATGCTGACGTTATGATTGTAACATCTGCCATTTCAAGAACCAAAGATTTTGGAAGTGTTGCCATTGTAGGAGAAGATGTTGACCTGCTTGTGCTCGTGACCAGTTTGGGGCAAGGCATTGAAAACTTATTTTTCTTAAAGCCAGGAAGAGGAAATGCAGAAGACAAGTGATTTTCCACTGCATCTTACAAGTCTGACAGTGAATATATTCTGTTCACTCACGCCTTTAGCGGACGTGATACAACATCCGCTTTTTTTGGTCAAGGAAAAATTAAGTGCTGCAATACTGTTGCGAAAAATGAACACCTAACCTCAGCGCTTTGCACGGTCAATAAACCACATGCTACGCGTGAAGAAATAATAACAGCAGGAGAACTGGTTACTATCGCATCGTATAGTGGAGGCGTCAGCAGTTCCCTCACACTAGACCATTTGCGGTACCAGCTATTCGCGAAGTCTTGCCACAAAAAGCACACTGAATCTTGCACGGTTGCCAACTACACAAGATGCTGCACAACAGCCGGCCGCGGTGGTCTCGCGGTTCTAGGCGCGCAGTCCGGAACCGTGCGACTGCTACGGTCGCAGGTTCGATTCCTGCCTCGGGCATGGATGTGTGTGATGTCCTTAGGTTAGTTAGGTTTAAGTAGTTCTAAGTTCTAAGGGACTGATGACCACAGCAGTTGAGTCCCATAGTGCTCAGAGCCATTTGAACCATTTTGCTGCACAACTTACCAAGTCCAAAGTTGGATGGGAAACTGGAAACCTCCTGAGAAATGGGGCTGGAATCACAGTGACACGGTCCAATACCCGTTATAATGAGCCAAGATACAGCACCTGAAGCACTTCTTCACATTGTTTCATGCTCATGCAAACTGAACTGTGGTGGAGCGTGCTCCTGCAGAAAAGCGGGTTTGAAATGTTCTTCAATTTGCAAGAAATGTATTGGGGTCAACTGAGAAAACGTACCAAAATTTTTATATGAAGACAGTGAAGAAGATGTTATGGAGGATGTTGAGGAAACCGCTGACGAAATCAACGAACTTGCTGAGGCTGACTCGCTGTTTAAAGAAGAGGTCAATCTGGGATCAACTCTATGTACAGACCCTGAATCCATAACTTAAGGTATTTCTGGTGACACTAAGGAACCTGGCCCATCAAAACGTTGGAAGTAATGCTCATATCTGTCTCAAGAGCGCTAAAATGCGATATTACAAATATTACACACACAGAACTGTCAACATTTTTATTAACTGACAACGCATTTTAATTGTAATAAAGCTACTTGTTTTTAATGTCAACTGTGTGGCTTTTATACACAAGAATAATTACCTACCTAATTAGGTTGCCTATTGCAGCTAATAATAGTTCAGTTTCCTGAGACAATTTATTTTGCGTGCGTGTGTATGTACGTATGTGTGTGTGTGTGTGTGTGTGTGTGTGTGTGTGTCTTAATGATGTATTTTTATATTTATAGCTTTACAAATACCAGAGCTGAGGTGGCCCATAGCGAACTTCAGGTAGTGATGTAAGAATCACAATAGTTGAGGGTGCCCAGCAATCTTCATGTTGCATACAGAGAAATTGAATACCTGAAAGTGAGGTGGTAAATTCCAACATATAACATGATGTATAATGTATTTATACTACACAAACAGAAACTGATGGTAGAGCACTTGCCCGCGAAAGGCAAAGGTCCCGAGTTCGAGTCTCGGTCGGCGCACACAGTTTTAATCTGCCAGGAAGTTTCAGAAACTGAAAAAATAGTGATCAAAAATAAGGTATCTTGCCACTATGCTCAAGATTTGAAAAACTGGTATTTTTTGAGGCGCTGTAGCGCCTTAGATATTGGGAGTAAAAAAAATGGCAAGAATCAAACTTGTAGAGAATTTTGTGCTCTTTAAAAAAGAAACTAGACGTTAAAGAGATAGGAGCAAAAAAAAACTGAGATATTTTGAAAAAAGGCCGAAATTTTCTAAGTTTTTTGACTGCAGAAAGTTTTCCCAAGCGAAATTTTGTTGGCAAAACTCGGTTTTCTAATCTTTCGAACCATATGAACGAGTTGAAAAAATAAACTCTTCTACCCCACCTTTTGCAAGGTATATCTGCTATTTGACTGGACTACTTGTGCTGCTGGATAGACACTTCCTTCATGACTGAGCAAATGGTTTTAATTTTTTCTTCAGAATTAGGTGTTCTATTTGCATACTACGTGTTTTCCCCTTTCCTAATGACATTTTTGAGCACCTTACAGTACTGTTTGCAATGCAGTACAGTAGCTAGGGTCTGACAATTCGTAACGTTTTGATATAATTTTCGCTTTGTGCTACACGATATCTCCACCCCTTTGGCCAGCCAGCCAGGTTTCTTGCTCGCTCTAGTACCACGTTTTAAATGTTCTACTGAAAAGTAACTTTCTAATAGCGTGTGAAATGTATTGGAAAAACCATTATCGTATACGTTATGTGCGCTATAAACTTCCTACCACTGTTGTTCTGTAATGAGCTTTAAGGATCAACATTTCCAAATACTGTGTACTTATATTTAACAAGCGTGTGCACACAAATTCCTTTTAGTGTTTAAATTAGTGCATTATAGGCTGAAGTGCAATTTACTAACAGAATGCCACTCTAGCAATGAAGAATGAACAAAATTGTTGCCTATAGTTGTGCTGCCCCAACTTTTGTATAGAAATTGTAGAGTCTGCGTGTGACGATATAAATTTAGAAAATCTTCGAACATCTTTTGCTTGCACAGTCATTTATAAAATTAATAATTAAGTCACCGGACACAACTAATTTTTGGCACTTTCCACAAAGTGAACCAAGAACTGTCTATAGTTTGAACAAAAATGTTTTGAAATCATATGTAGGGGACCTATAGACAGCTATGATTAAAGGTGCAGTTTTACTAATTTCAGCTGCTCTAGTTCTGTGCAGTGTTTTTATACGTCAATAGATTGAAATGGGAAAACTATTTTTCACGTACGTGGCCACCCCCACACTCCGCAAAATGCTCCTCGAAAAATACACAGCTATTTTGTATCGCGGTATAAGAATCCTCTGAACTGTCACATTCTTTCAGTTGCGCTATGATATCCCAATAATGCCAGAGTCAGCATCAACAAGCAGTTCACAAACTTTACTTCTAACACCTTTCATATTTTGATGAACGGTGCTAATTCCTTCATCACGTAGATACGTCACCTTTTGTGGAGGCGGTACCTTCGTCAGAGGGACTACCTCTCAGCATGGATACCAACTGATCTGAAGAGCAACATGTACTCTAGCTTTCGAGAAAAATGATTGCAGAGTTTCTTATATTCTTAAAACAACTTTTCCTGCCGATAGAAATATTATTTGCTTTTTCATGCCTTTCGGTGCAACCAAATACTGCACAAGATTTCACCATTATAAAAAGAAAACTTTACTCAAAATAGTATTGCTAAGAAAAAGATATATTGAACAGTATTTCAGAATTCATCTGTAACTGGGTGCCGCCTCTAGTCAGCCAATCGAGACGTTGGTTTCAACATAATGACATCATGCGCGGTTTGTATCATCTATGGTCTAAGCTGTCACCAGAGGAAAAAAGTAGACTATGAACACGTATGTCTTCAATGAATATCTCACGTCTCAAGGCTACAAAAATTTTTATTCAGAGTGGAGAACTTCTGAGAGTACAATAGAAAAAAAAACTTAACAGTATTTCACAATCCGTCTGCAACTGGATGCCGCTTCCATCCAGGTGATCTAGATGGTTTCAACATACGCGGTCTGTATCATGTATGGTCTAAGGTCGCACCAGAGAAGAAACGTAGACTGCGAAAGGTATATCTTCAATCAATATCTTTAGTTTCAAGAGTAAAGTGTTTTGTACTCGGAGTGGAAAATTCCTATTATGAAGAGTACAATATTCTTGTTCCATGAGACAAGAATCTCCATTTCCAGAGTTACAGGATAATGATAGAAGAAAGGGGGAGAAAAAGGTTAGCGTTGTTGGCTACTGTCTCGGAGGTACTTCTATCCCAAATAGCTTGCCCTACCTTACGTTGTCAGGCAAAATGAGTAGCTGCGCGCTGCAGCGAAACCGACACGCAGTCCGTTGCAGTGGAGTTGAACTGAAAAGCACCGTCCATAAATTTCGCGAACTTTCTCTACAGTTGTTGTATACGACGGAAATTCACCTCGAAATTCTGCATGTTTTGTGGAAACCCGTGAAGCGAGAGCGGAGCCTTACATGTAGGGGTTTGAAGGGCCCGCGGTGAGTGGATAGTAGCCATGGCAGAAGGAGCCGCTTGCACGCAGTCCTTTCTCTCGGCTGCCGTGTGCTGCATGCTAGATTGATCCACTGCGTTCAGATGACCCCTAGGCACTACGTTCCTCTGCCACAGCGAGACCGCTAGATTCCTTTCAACGCTGCGCTGAACCACTTCCGTATCTTTTATTTCAAGGGTGAGATGTGTTTCGTGTTCTGCAGGTAGCAGTTGTTTTGGAGACGGGCACAGACGAAAAACACGAAAGTATACACGGTGAATTGCTGATAGAGACAAAGGTAACACGAATATTCTTCAAGGAGCTGTAATAGAATCCCTGAACCCTCTAATGGTCTCGAGATGGTTACAGGATTTAACATACAGCGTCAGCAGCATTCTCAAATTGTTCACCGACGGTTCAGTCGCCGAAGTATTATTCGTGAATCACTGTAGGGAGATGATATATTCCACTTGGTGTATTGAATGGCAACTACCGTTAATTGTACATACATGAAAATTAATGCAAGTTTCAAAGAGAGAGATGATATAATTGTTGGTAAAGTTCTGGAGCAAAAGACATTACTACGAACACTTCTACGAAACAAGTCGGGGAATAAACACGTGAAAGCACTAGTAGGGACGGACAATGGAAGACTAAATCAGTTTGAGAGTGTCGTTGGAGTGTGCTGCGCATCAATATCGAAGATAGGGTACAAGACGTCTATGCAACTTAACCTAGAGCACTGCCCTACTAAACAGCGAGAAAAGATCCGGTTGGCATTGTTGGGGAGACCTCGAGATCGTTCAGCTGACTAACCGCATTGTCATTAAATCCATATTCAGATTCAACATTAAAAGTGTTAATAAACACCATCCTCTACCTGCAGTACGACCAAATACAGATAATGTTAGCTTATAATTTTTACGAAAACAACTAAACCACGATATTTGATCGATAGCCCAGGTAAGGAAAAGTTTGCTTCAGGTATTGGTACTCATATATATATATATATATATATATATATATATATATATATATATATATATATATATATATATATATAAAAACTCCTGGAAATTGAAATAAGAACACCGTGAATTCATTGTCCCAGGAAGGGGAAACTTTATTGACACATCCCTGGGGTCAGATACATCACATGATCACACTGACAGAACCACAGGCACATAGACACAGGCAACAGAGCATGCACAATGTCGGCACTAGTACAGTGTATATCCACCTTTCGCAGCAATGCAGGCTGCTATTCTCCCATGGAGACGATCGTAGAGATGCTGGATGTAGTCCTGTGGAACGGCTTGCCGTGCCATTTCCACCTGGCGCCTCAGTTGGACCAGCGTTCGTGCTGGACGTGCAGACCGCGTGAGACGACGCTTCATCCAGTCCCAAACATGCTCAATGGGGGACAGATCCGGAGATCTTGCTGGCCAGGGTAGTTGACTTACACCTTCTAGAGCACGTTGGGTGGCACGGGATACATGCGGACGTGCATTGTCCTGTTGGAACAGCAAGTTCCCTTGCCGGTCTAGGAATGGCAGAACGATGGGTTCGATGACGGTTTGGATGTACCGTGCACTATTCAGTGTCCCCTCGACGATCACCAGTGGTGTACGGCCAGTGTAGGAGATCGCTCCCCACACCATGATGCCGGGTATTGGCCCTGTGTGCCTCGGTCGTATGCAGTCCTGATTGCGGCGCTCACCTGCACGGCGCCAAACACGCATACGACCATCATTGGCACCAAGGCAGAAGCGACTCTCATCGCTGAAGACGACACGTCTCCATTCGTCCCTCCATTTACGCCTGTCGCGACACCACTGGAGGCGGGCTGCACGATGTTGGGGCGTGAGCGGAAGACGGCCTAACGGTGTGCGGGACCGTAGCCCAGCTTCATGGAGACGGTTGCGAATGGTCCTCGCCGATACCCCAGGAGCAACAGTGTCCCTAATTTGCTGGGAAGTGGCGGTGCGGTCCCCTACGGCACTGCGTAGGATCCTACGGTCTTGGCGTGCATCCGTGCGTCGCTGCGGTCCGGTCTCAGGTCGACGGGCACGTGCACCTTCCGCCGACCACTGGCGACAACATCGATGTACTGTGGAGACCTCACGCCCCACGTGTTGAGCAATTCGGCAGTACGTCCACCCGGCCTCCCGCATGCCCACTATACGCCCTCGCTCAAAGTCCGTCAACTGCACATACGGTTCACGTCCACGCTGTCGCGGCATGCTACCAGTGTTAAAGACTGCGATGGAGCTCCGTATGCCACGGCAAACTGGCTGACACTGACGGCGGCGGTGCACAAATGCTGCGCAGCTAGCGCCATTCGACGGCCAACACCGCGGTTCCTGGTGTGTCCGCTGTGCCGTGCGTGTGATCATTGCTCGTACAGCCCTCTCGCAGTGTCCGGGGCAAGTATGGTGGGTCTGACACACCGGTGTCAATGTGTTCTTTTTTCCATTTCCAGGAGTGTATATATATTAAGAATAATACCCAGTATTTCTTGGAAGACATTAGGAACAAAGTTAACTGGTGGTTTGGAATTGATGATGGTGTTTTTGACGTACAATCGTGCAAGAGCAGAAAGACAGTTTTGATAAATACTGGGTGAATCACTAACTATTGCCACCAAGAATAACTACGAAAGTATGATAGAAGCTGAGAAGTTCGTGGGGAAAAAAGTTGCATGGGACAACGGGGGATATAATATGACGTTGGTTTTTTGTTGCTAGGTGAGGTCGCTCCAGGGATATGAAGGTCAATGGGATGGGATACTATAGTTTGGTACTTATTTTCTGACAGCAGCTATCGAAACGAATCCAGTGGTGTGTAACAGTAAGGTCTTTGAAGGTTAACGAAGGTCACAAAGGTGCCTTGAACGTCCGTTTACAGAAGGTTTTCGTACTGATGACTATTGGTATTAATCATCATCGATTGAGTGGTATTCCTTATCACATCGGCACTTATCGAAGCACATGCTCTGACAATTCTCTCTCGCATATCTTCATCTATGGTTGGAACGTCTTTATAGACAATGTCTTTTACGAATCTCCACAGCCCGCATCTCGTGGTCGTGCGGTAGCGTTCTCGCTTTCCACGCCTGGGTTCCCGGGTTCGATTCCCGGCGGGGTCAGGGATTTTCTCTGCCTCGTGATGGCTGGGTGTTGTGTGGTCCTTAGGTTAGTTAGGTTTAAGTAGTTCTAAGTTCTAGGGGACTCATGACCATAGATGTTAAGTCCCATAGTGCTCAGAGCAATTTGAACCATTTGAACGAATCTCCACAATAAAAAATCCAGAGGCGTCAAGTCTGGCGAACGAGCCGGCCACGACGCATCTCCTCCGCGTCCAATCCAACGATTTGGGAATTGTCTCCGCAACACATTTCTAGCCATCAGTGTAAAATGTGCCCTACACCCAACGTGTTACCACATTCTGTTCCTTGTTCCTAAAGGTATTTCTTCCAATAACAGACCTAATGTTTCTTGCAGGAATGTGGTGTACTTCCTACCATTAAGATTTCCTTCTATGAAGTAGGGGGCCTATAATTCTGTCCTCCAGAATCCCACACCATACATTCACTGTCCACGGATTTTGGTGTGCAGCTTGCCGCAACCAACATGGATTTTCAGTTGCTCAATAATGCATTTTATGAAAATTAACATTTCCGTGGTTCGTGGATGTAGCCTCGTCAGTAAACAAAATAAAATTAATAAATGTCTCATCACTCTGAATCTGAAGTTGAGCCCATCGGCAGAATTCAATGCCACGCATACAATCCGTACCAGTTAATTCTTTGTGGAGACTGATACGATAAGAATGATATTTATGGCGATGCATAACACGAACTACACTACTCTGGCTCATGCCAGATTACCTTGCGATTTCACGTGAACTAACACGAGGATCTCGAACCACAGAGGCAAGAGCACCAATTTCCGTGTCCTCGTTAGTAAATTTCCTATTTGGTGATGCCAGATCGTCGTTTGACCGTGTGGGAGATTGCCCAAGAGGTTGGAGTGAGTAAAAATGGTTCAAATGGCTCTGAGCACTATGGAAATTAACTTCTGAGGTCATCAGTCCCCTAGAACTTAGAACTACTTAAACCAAACTAACCTAAGGACACCACACACATCCATGCCAGAGGCAGGATTCGAACCTGCGGGAGTGAGTAAAGATTGTGCACATGAAATTTTGCGTGATGGTTTGAACATGCACCGAGTGGCACGTTTTGACGTTGCACATGACTTTCTGGACACCACCAAGACTGATCCTGTGTTTCTGGACAACTTGGTAACTGGAGATGAGTCATGGGTGTACGGGTACGACCCAGAAACACAAAGACAGTCGTCGCAATGAAAGCATCCCGAGCCTCCAAGGCCGAAGAAAGTGCGGTAGGTGCGAAGCAAAATCAAGGTGATGCTGAATATGTCTTCTTTGATGTCCGTGGAATTGTGCAGCACGAATATGCACAGGAAGGGCAAACAGTGACAAAGGAGTACTATCAAGATGTTCCCCAGCGACTCTGTGACGCACTTAGGCTCAGAAGACCAGACATGTGGACGGTGAAAAACTGGCAACTGCATCACGACAAGCCCCCCCCCCCCACATTCATCCCATTTGATCCAAAATTTCTTTGCCAAACATGGAATTACAGCCATTCGCCAACCTCCCTACTCTCCAGACATGGCTCCTTGCGACTTCTGGTTGTTTCCAAAATTGAAGACCCCTCTGAAAGGATCCCGTTTAAGAGTAGAGAAGAGATAATGCCGAACACGACGACGGAGCTGAACACAATTCCAAAAGAAGACTTCCAGTGGTTTCCAGCAGTGGAAGTATCGGTGGACTACGTGTGTGCAAGCACAAGGGGCCTACTTTGAGGGGATTAGGATCCCAATCCCGTCAGGTATTCGAAATGTTTTTTCTGGCCAAAGGTCGAATACTTTTTAGACAGGCCTTGTAGTATTCTTTCTCTGCTCTCTTCTGTTCTGCATTCACTAACGCCAGTTTACACGGGGGCGATGTTATTAAGGCAGGTTATACAGACTTGGTTGCGTTTGTTTGTCATTTTTTGTTTGGGCTTCGGAATAGGCTAAATGTCTCCTGGTGAAACAGCTGCTTTCGGATTCATTGACATAGAAAGTCCGGAGTACTTCTGGTTGGAATATTTTTTGTGGTGCCGACAGCATAATTCGTGGATTTCAACACTTCAGAAGAAGCAACAGCAATTGTATCATTTAGAAAAAGCATTCCTCTGTTGCGTTGGAGACTTTGTAGATCTGTGCCATGCTTCCCCCCCCCCCCCCCCCAACCCACCGTCCACCCCCACCCCCTCCCCCGAGAAAACAAAATCGGCTTCACCAAAATGCAGCTGGTTACAAGAGTAAATACCTGTTGCTCTGAAACAAGTGACATTAATCATTCCAGTTTGACACATTAGCTATGTCTTGCCAAATAGTTCTGAAACATCATATGGCCCAAGTGATCTGTCATTACTGCGCATACGTTGTCGAATATTTTCACTGTAGTAATGTTTCAATGGGCCCATAAATGACTTGGAAAGCCTTGCATTTTGTGCGTTGTAGACTACGTGTGTATAATTCATTGTCGGCCAGCACAAATTACCCAGGAAGGCGCGACGGCAGCCTGCTTTGGAAATACATTCATTGGTTCCCTGTCTGCAGGCGCGAAATACTTCGGTGTGACAGTTCGGAGCACAGGATTTGTCTGCATGTTCTGACACGCCTATCCTGTAGTGTAAAGAAGCCAATAAATTTGTCGAACAAAGCAGTAACATCATTTGTCAACTGCTGCTGTGAAAAATGAAGTATTAAACATCTGCCTCACAGTGATCGTCCACGGTGAACAATACCGACTGATGACCTCTACCTACAAATTATGACTTCGTAGGTACGATGAGGAGAACGCAGCAATACTGTGCGCTGCCCTTTTGGGGGCAACTAGAAGGGCTGCGTTGACCTAAACGGTACCTAATTGAATTTTCTCATGCTGATAAAACAGAAGGAGCGGTGTGTTTCACTTGGTAAAAACTTTCTGAAGTTTTATGCGATATTGGCTTTGGAAAGTTTTACTCTAGGAGTCCATCACGAACAACAATACAAACCACCCACCTTTATAGTGTGGGAATAAGGTGGGCAAAGAAATAATTGGAATATAACTTGAGTCAATGACTTACGATTCTCTTCAGCGACGAATACAAGATTCGTCTGACGCCTGATGATCGTTGTGGGACAAAGTGGACGGGGCCACGCAACAAATTGCGTCTCGGGCATTCTGTCTGACGGGTTTGGCAATCAGTTGAGTCTTATATTCGAGTACTTTATGCAGGGTGTTTTAAAGTTTCGTGACAGGCTTGTAGGGGTTGAACATGGGACTTAGTAGGCAAAGTTTTGTTCAGGAATCCGTGTTCATTTGGATGTAAAATAAATTTGAAAATCGGGTCAATTTCAAATCATCCCTTTCACTGTACAACACACACTGACAGGGAGCATCGTCGTCGGCCCGTGTCATGATTATGACATCACATACGTCTTTCGCCAGACTGCAACAAAGGCTACGAGAAACTGGTACATTCTCAAGTAGGAAGGTTGCTTCTCATTCTCCACGAACGCACCGTTCTCTTGATTTTAAAGAGCACATCCCAAGAGGGTGTCCTTCATCAGGTTGAAGACAATCTGACGACGAGTATTCGTAACATTGCCCATGGCCTAGACTCTTGTAGGACACAAAGGTCAGAGCTCATTGTGTCCGCTGCATGTGTGCCATGAAGCGGGGTATATAAAAGTGATCTGATCTGCAAACTTACTTTACACCCAAATGATACATTTTCGAAAATGGGTTTCTTATCGAAACTCATATACTAAGTCCCCTCTACAACCCCTAGAAGCCTATAATATGAATGTTACAGAAATAAATCCAACTGCTGTGATGGAAGAATGCAACGAACAGAAAAAAGTACTGTAAGACAGCTGTGCAAACCTGAATGGACAATTGGTGTAATAAAGGTCCACAAGGACAATTTTTGTGGTGATGAATGGGACATTGAATAAGGAAACGTCCTGGCTGCATTTAATTAATGAGAGCTGAAGAATTAAACAGAAGCAGAACAGGAGCAAGCCGTCACAGTGACTGGTATAAAAACCAGAATTTAGAATCAGCTGATGGCTAAAAGTAAGAACATCGGAAACGAAAGACTGCCGAAGCAATCGACCTCATTCGGAGTTGCTGCAAAAGCATCGCACAGACGGTCTAGAAGCAGAGGCAACTGCGCGAAAATGGTACAAGAGGAAGAGATTATGTATTGGGAAGACAATGACCGCATGTTCGGAATGACGCCGTTTCAAATCAACGCCATGGAGAATGGATGGTAAAACAAAACGAAACCTCTGTACTATAATACGTAAAGGGGGGCTTTCCAGGAAGTAAGTACAATGTATGGAGCACATGTATGCGTTGAACTACGCAATCACAAAATCTTTGTTAAAGTTTAGGACGCATCTATAAAATGTTTTGTAAATTATGAATGAGAAAAATTTTGTTTGTTTTAGCACAGGAATGTAAAACTTAGAAGGAAGTGAACGCTAACACCTGACGATGGGCTAGCCAGGAATCTAGTAATGGTCTAATAAAATAATTTCACTTGTGGCTGGTTGCAGTATTTCCTGCAGTGTAATTTACGAAAGCAGCTGCGATGTTCTTCAACCAAAATGCATAAAATAATCTCAAAGCTCATTAAAAAAACGTAGTTAACGTCCTACATCTTTAATATTCATGTTCACGTATTTATTTATCAACATCGTCGCTCTGGCGTCGAACACATTTCTCCCAACGAGAGACTAGTTTATTGATACCGTTACTAAATGGCTCTAATCACTATGGGACCTAACATCTGAGGTCGTCAGTCCCCTAGATCTTAGAACTACCTAAACCTAACTAACCTAAGGACATCAAACACATCCATGCCCGAGGCAGGATTCGAACCTGCGACCATAGCAGCAGCGCGGTTCCGGTCTGAAGCGCCTAGAACCGCTTTGCCACAGCGGCCGGCGATACCGTTACTACAGAATGCTTTACTTTGTTGACGGTGGCACAGCATCACTACTGTTTGCACCGCTTCATCAATATCAAAGTGAATTCCTCGAAGGTGTTCTTTAAGTTTTGGAATCAGATGAAAATCGCATGGGACCAAGTCGGGACTGTGTGGAGGATGATCGATGACAGTGAACCAAAGGCGTCGTATTGTTGCAGATGTCGCAGCATTCGTGAGTGGTCTGACACTGCCACGCCGAAGGCGTGTTCCATGTGTAGACGAACTCTTCGATTTCGAAACTCGATAAGCTCATTGTTTCTCATGTAGTGACGTACTTACTTTACAATTAAGAGCCCTCTAGAGCAGAGGCTGCAGACACGGAGACGTGAAGAATAAAGATGTAGAGCATTATTAAAGTTTGTTTTGTTATAAAAAGCAGTAATAGTTTTCACATAAAAAATCGTAGGTATTACTTTTCAGTATGCCCTTATATATCGTGAAGAACCGAGTAGCTGTGGTCTCTACAGACGCAGGCTGCCGAGCATAGACAGCGGAGGTTTGGTCCAGTGAAATGACTGAGGGCGTCGGTGCGACAATGTTAGCAGTAAATACAATTATTTTCAGGATTCATACTAATCAAATAGCCTCCTGGTGGCGATAATCAAAGGTGGTAGGACGGCGCACTGGCCTGGAGTTACTGACTCGTCCAGCTTAGCGACATCTACACTGTACAGAATCTCACCTACAGCAGGGGTGTCGTCATGCAGGATGAGCACCTTGGAACTGCAGACGATGACCGCCCAGCCGGAATGTGGGCAGCATGCCTTGATGCTTTACTAGGGACCTCTGAAGACATTGTAGTTAGCGGTCAGGTCAATGGCCAGTAGCTACACACATGATGGTTGTAGCCAGTCAGATGTGAGTCCTGGCCTCTCAGCAAAAGACAGCCAAGACTGTGGTAATTGCTTGGGAATGGAGAACACAAGGCTGGCTGGTATATCGTAGCTGAAGTCGCCAGACAAGTGGTGGCGCATCATGGAACGGCCTCGAGGTTGATTCGCTATTACTCACTAGAGTGTCACACCAACTCATGACTGACTGCAAACAACTAAACACCATGGAAGAAATAACATGTGTGCTTTGGAAGTCCCAGCGTTTATGCTGGTTGGCTTGTGCTGAAGATGTTATCAAGCTGTGGCGATAAGGGAATTTAGTCCCATTTTCTAAGGTTGTCTGTTCTTTACAATACACTGTAGTGTCCCACTTGCAACTTTCAGCTCACCGTTTTGTGCCATACCAGTGGCCTGAAAGTCGTTTTTGCATATGGTTTACGTGTTCGTACAGCATCTTTCAGTACTGACAGAACGGCGCTATGATACAGTCATTGTGCTACAGTCTCACTCTGTACTCTCTGCGCGAGTGTGGTGTGGCAATGTCCCAATTTTGTGCCTTGCTAATTGCTACACTGGCTTTCCTTACTGGTAACATTCTGATTCTTACACTGCACTCGAGCCTACCTCGATGCTCTGCACTTTCCAGGCAAAAAACTTTCATTCAGAATTCTTTTCTGCAGAGTGACAGAATGTTGTATACATTCCATCCGAGTTTCCCTGCACAGTTCCTTCTAGAACTAGAGGAGTTAGTAGCTGATTTCTGAATACATATCCTATCACCCTGTCCTTGTCAATGTTTTCTGCAAATTAGATTCTGATTCTATGAGAACATCATTTCCTACCTTATCAATCCACTGATTTGTCAACATCAACAACTAGCATAACGTTTTCATCGCTTCGATTCTCATCTTTCCTGATATTCCCACAGTTAATGATTCACGTTTATACAATGCTATGCTCGGAAAGCAAATTCTCAGAAATTTATAGCTGAAATTAAGGCCTGTGTTTGACATCAGTAGACATCTTTTATCAGACAAAGACTTTTTGATTTGTGCTACCCTGTTTCATATATTCTTGCTGCTTCATCCATCATGGTTAATTTCGCTTCCAACATAGCAGACTTTCTCCACCCTGCCCTCTTTGAGGTTCGAGTCTCGGTCGGGCACACAGTTTTAATCTGCCAGGAAGTTTCATATCAGCGCACACTCCGCTGCAGAGTGAAAATCTCATTCTCTTGATGTTTAGTTTATCGTTTCTCATTTCCGGTACTCCTCATTACTTTGGTCTTTCTTTGCTTCATCACCAATCTGTATTCTTTGCTCAATCAACTGCTCATTCTATTTAACGGCACCTGTAGTTATTTCTCTCTTCCAAAGAGGATAGCAAAGTCATAATCGAATCTTATCATTGAGATCCTTTCAGAATGAATTTTCTGTTTTGGACTGAGGCATCCACTTTGATGAAAATCTTGCTGCCACTGAAAAAGTCAGACCACAGAAAAAGTCAGACTGACAACTTGCAACTGACAACTTCTGCTCTTGTACGATTGCGTAGGCGCGCATCCCTCTTCCCGGTTGTGCTGCCGCTCCAGTGCGCGTGATTCTCGCTGGCAGCGTTGATTGATTTGCGCGCAGCGATGTTCCTACTGCGGACGGACGTCCACGATACGTCTGGTACCAACTGTTGCAGACTACTCTTGTGCCCTGTCTGGTACACCACATTTTCTCTTTGCAGTAAAGTGTGCGCCGATTTCAAACTTTCTGGCAGATTGAAACTGTGCTCGACTGGAACCCGAATCTTTGACGTTTGCCTCTAGAAGTTTGGTAGATACGAGATGAAGTACTGGCAAAAGTACAGCTGTGAGAGCGGTCAGTCGGTCGTGCTAGGGTAGGTCAGTCGGTAGAGCGCTTCCTAAAAAACGCCAAGTTCTCATTTTCGAGTACCAGTCTGGTACGCAGTTTTAACCTTTGTCTACTGTTGGTATGTCCTACTTTAGGTTATTTGAGAACTAGTGGACTTTTGTTGTATATCCCACAGGGAAGCCTGCTAACAGTTTGCAAATTTCTTATGATTACGTACTGCGCCCTTAGTTTGTGCTGTCATCAAGTTTCATTGTTAGTCCTATGTTCCAGATTGCCGCATCGAATTAGTTCGCGCCTGCAGCTAGTCAACCCAATAAATAGGCTTGCAAAAGCGTATTGCTGCCGCGTTCCCAGTCAAATCGCATCAATGAACTGCACGCATGCATTGAAGTTCGCCGCATCAAAACGTCGCCCATATTAAGCGCCTGTAATTTGAGTTAGAAACTTCGAGGGATCTCTGTACTCTAAGGTGTGTCTGTTTTCCGTATGTCTTATAGTTTTGCACAGTCATGCACTGGAACCAGGAGGCACTAATGAATGATCCTTTATATCCCACCCGTCACCGTGTTAATAACAATATGAAAAAGTATATCTTTCCGTTTGCTTATTTCTAACTATCATATTAATTAAAATAAACATAAATTAACATCGTTCACTCCAAAAGAAATTGGTAGGCAACGGTTTACTGAAAATTTCCTTTCACCCTGTATTTTAATCCATTCCTGAATACTTTTTATATGCATCTCTGTTTCTTCAACTAGACTGAACAGCTGAGGAGAAAGACTACATAAGAAGTGTTGCGCTGAAGGTGAACCTTCTTTTAGAAGGTGCAACAGACCTACTAAAAAGAAAGCCTACACTACGCTCTTCCGTCGTCTTCTAGTATTACTGCGTGGTATGAAACTCTTACGAGGTAGGATTGTCGGAGGATATGTAGAGGCAGCTTGCTTTATATTATAGAGAAATAATTGTGAGAGTGTCACTGATGTGACACGCGAGCTGGGGTGGCGATCGCTAAAACAAAGGCGTTTTTCGTTAGAAGCTGATCTTTCAGGAAATTTCAATCGCCAACTTCCTCCTCCGAACGCGTAAAAATTTTGTTGACGCTCACATATACAGAGAGAAATGATCATCGTAATAAAATACGAGAAATCAGAGCTTGCATGGAAAGATTTAAGTACTTAAGTACTGTTCAAAAGTGGAACGGTAGAGAAATAATCTGAAGCTAGTTGGATGAACCTACTGCCGGGAACTTAAGTGTGAATTGCAGAGCAGTCATGTACATGTAAATTTAGGCATCTCTGTCTCATACTCTTTTTTAATCAGAGAATTTTTTCTTGGTTTTCCATTCTTATTGTTGCCTCTTGCTTCTTATAGATACACTACAGGCCATTCAAATTGCTAGACTAAGAAAAAATGCAGATGATAAACGGGTATTCATTGGACAAATATATTATACTAGAACTGACATGTGATTACATTTTCAAGCAATGTGGGTGCATAGATCCCGAGAAATCGGTACCCAGAACAACCACCTCTGGCCGTAATAACGGCCTTGATACGCCTGGGCATTGTGGCAACTAGAGCTTGGATGGCGTGTACAGGTTCAGCTGCCCATGCAGCTTCAATACGATACCACAGTTCAATAAGAGTAGCGACGCGTATTGTGACGAGCCAGTTGCTCGCCCATCATTGTCCAGACGTTTTCAGTTGGTGAGAGGTCAGGAGAATGTGCTGGCCGGGGCAGCAGTCGAACATTTTCCGTATCCAGAAAGACCCGTACAGGACCTGCAACATGCGGTCGTGCATTATCCTGCTGAAATGTAGGGTTTCGCAGGAATCGAACTAAGGGTAGAGCCACGGGTCGTAACACATCTGAAATGTAACGTCCACTGTTCAAAGTGCCGTCAGTGCGAACAAGAGGTGACCGAGACGGGTAACCAATGGCACCCCATACCATCGCGCCGGGTGATACGCCAGTATGGCGATGACGAATACGTGCTTCCAATGTGCGTTCAGCGCGATGTCGCCAAACACGGATGCGACCATCATGATGCTGTAAACAGAACCTGTATTCATCCGAAAAAATGACGTTTTGTCTTTCCTGCACCCAGCTTCGTCGTTGAGTACACCATCGCAGGCGCTCCTGTCGGTGATGCAGCGTCAAGGGTAACCGCAGCCATGGTCTCCGAGCTGATAGTCCATGCTGCTACAAACGTTCGTGCAGACGGTTGTCGTCTTGTAAACGTCCCCATCTGTTGACTCAGGGATCGAGATGTGGCTGCACGATCCGTTACAGCCATGCGGATAAGATGCCTCTCATCTCGACTGCTAGTGATACGAGGCCGTTGGGATCCAGTACGGCGTTCCGTATTACCCTCCTGAACCCACCGATTCCATATTCTGCTAACAGTCATTGGATATCGACCAACGCGAGCAGCGATGTCCCGATACGATTAAGCACAATCGCGATAGGCTACAATCCGACCTTTATCAAAGTCGGAACGTGATGGTACGCATTACTGCTCCTTACACGAGACATCACAACAACGTTTCACCAGGCAACGCCGGTCAACTGCTGTTTGTGTATGAGAAATCTGTTGGAAACTTTCCTCATGTCAGCACGTTGTAGGTGTCGCCACCGGCGCCAACCTTGTGTGAATGCTCTGAAAAGCTAATCATTTGCATATCACAGCATATTCTTCGTGTCGGTTAAATTTCGTGCCTGTAGCACGTCGTCTTCGTGGTGTAGCAATTTTAATGGCCAGTAGTGTATTATATATCATCCATCTTTCCCTGTAGATTACCCTCCTTCGACGTCATCGTCGTCGACCGAACAGGATGCACCGCTCGCAGGTCGCACCTACGTGAGATGCGGCACTTTTGAACCTCCACCCAATGCTCCGCCGGGAGGGGCCGCCGTTCCATCGCTCACCGTGCCCGATGACGGGAGCCCAGCATACACATCAACAGACGACGCGGAATGCAAATGATCTCACTGCTCGAAGTCCTGACTGGGCAGCGCTTCTTTTTAAGCAGCCGTAGTTAAGAGCTCGCCACCAAATACAGCGCAACTTTAGACTTACCAGCATTAGTGTGTAGGACAATACACGAACCTAGCACGACGCTACTGAACGTTGCTAATAGAGAGTTATATAAATGTATCTGCATTCAACACTGTCGAATTCTTTCAAGAACATTACTACCTGAACCCGTGATTTATTTTCAAAGAATATTCTTAAGAATTTATTTTATTTACTTGCGATTCGTCAAGAACATTAACAAATTTAATCACACTATGTAAGCATGGAAGTAGTTGCCAGGAAATCATAACCAAATTCCTTTTAACAATTTTATTCTCTTTAATAGTGCCTACAAGATATTTTTCAAAATAAACATTTAAAATTATAATCAGAAATCACCCTCTAAATATCAAAGTTACAATTTATTCAGAGGCAAAAAGAAACAAGTTTTGAGTGTATGAGCTTTCGGGCAGAGAGCCTTGCCGCTCCCTTTTGACATGGCCATAGTTACGACCGCTCACAACAGTCTCTGAAAGACTACACTGGTGTAACTCTGCAACACACTATATAACATTAAACTAAGAGTTTTAACAATTTACACAAGCACACAAACTATGCACCACACGTAGGAGGGATGGAAATGGTACAAACACTAACAATTAAAATATTAACCTTGCCACCGAAGGTGCAATTTGATTTTAACTTCTAAGAAAAGTCTTACGGTGAAAGGGTGGCAACTTTATATACTAAAATGATCATCTAAATAAAAGCCCATGAAATGCAATCTCATATAAAATTCTACAAGGTTGGCCAAACAATAGTTAAGATGCTCTACAGTACACAGATACCGCCTCTCAAGATCATAGGCAATAATATCAAAGTTTCCAAAGATCAAAATATATTTCAGGCATTAGGCCGTTACACTCCAAGCAAAAAATTAGTTCACACACCAAATCCGACAAACATGACAGAGGCAACTACTAACGTACGGTAGATTGATAGGTAGATTATCGAACAACCTGAACCGCAGTTTGCTCTAACCCGCCCCTACTCCACAACTGACCATCCAATTTATAAACAACCACCTTCCCGCGGGTGGGCAAACGGAGAAGAATAGTGGGACGACCTCAAAGCAAAACGGCTGGTGACCTCGCCAAGAAAACAAGTAAAAGTTAACAAGAGTAAATCAAACAAGATATCACCAATTACTTCTAATAAACTTCTAATAAACTGCGATTTCTCGAGAAGCCCTGACGCAGCACCCCCAAATCGCTCTCCCGAACCGTCCGCTGCCAGCCGCTTCAACGGCCGCAGGATGGCGCGCCGATCTCCCGTCTCACGGCGTCGTAGCTCGCACCGGCCAGACCGATGTCGTGGGTTGACTCGTGTTGCTCTCGTGTCGACCGCGAAGTCACTACCCCTCGCTATACGGCGCGGCCGACTGGACTCACGTGGCGACCTCACATGCTCCGACGCTCAAGACGGACAAGTCATCTTGTGTCTCAGTGCGCGACCCACCAACCGATCGATCCAACCGCCAATGACCATTGCCTGAGCAAACTCGAGCAGACTGGCGGCCTAATGCGCAGACTCAGATGCAGGAACTAAGCCTCGACCGGGCGACCACTCGCTGAGTTCTCTTACTGGCGGAGTCGAAAGACTCTCATTCTGCCGGCTTTAAAGTTTGATGCGAACGACAGACATACTAGCACTCCGAACGACAGACAGACACTAACTGCCTAACAAATGCGGACGAGAGACAGACGAGCAAGCTGGGGACGAGAGACTGACCCAAACTGACCCACTGGCGAATTCATAGCGCCCCTTAAATGCACGTGAACAGGCAACCTTTCCCCTTTCCCACCACAGGGAGACACCAAAGCTGCGATTGCCACAACGGCGCCACGGCCGGAAACGGAGGGCGACTTCTTCACACTACGCGCTGCGGCGCGCTCTTCGAAAAGCAAATTTTCACCACGGCTCACTACCATTCAGCACTATAGAAATTTAAGTACAGCTCAGTTATTGAGTGTAAATAGTGCAAATAAACTTATTGATGTTTCACCTTCTTTTACATGTATGATTGTATTTGTTGCCCATTTAACTACTGATATAAATGCTTATATCTCTTTTTCTAAAAATTTTAAATCTTGAAACACACAGAGCGAGGTAAAACGGCATTTACAGAAAACCACACTCTGTGGTTGGCATGCTTCATCTGTGGATACATCACAGTGGACTGACTACTTACGTGGTTTCTGTGTAGTGATGAATTTTGAAATCCAACTTAGTGATCTCGTCTTTTATGTAAATAAACAACAAAGTAAAAGTGTACTGCCGAACACTCTACATTTAGTGACAGCAGCGCAGAGCCTGGCCTAGCCGGCTCGTGTTTTCAGTGCGACAAGAAAAAGTCGACTTCTTCAGGGAGAAATAACTCGCTTAAGACACCGTGGCGAGTGCGGGCAGCAGCAGGTGTGCGGCGAACAACCGCACAAAGGCACGCAGAGGCAAACTTAAATTGAACCGCCCTCTGCAGCTCTCGATGCCCTCACACACAGGCTTCGCCCGCAGGAACGCCTCTTGAGATGAAAGGATTTTTCTACTGGTATCCGATTTGAGAAGTAATTCACGTTCACATCTGGAACTTTCATAGTTAAATCGCTCTGCCTCCCCACCACGTGTAGGGCAGGCGTACAAGTGTACATCTTCCACACGAATAAAGACTTAGAAAGTATCGCTCATATGAAAATTGGATTGCTGTATATCGCACGATATCCTGCGGACCATGGATGAAGGGCAACACGCAAACTCATTTCTAAATCTCCCGAAAATCTTTGATAGGAAACCAGACGGCAGACCTAACTAAAGTACGATACGGAATAGATTCTCAGATTCGTAAGTGGATCGAAGAATTTGTAGGTAATAGAATTCTGGATGGTGAATCTAGAACGCTCCAGGGAAATTTGATAACACCAACCTTGTCCTCTATATATGTCAACGATATAATGGATAGGACGAGCACCAGTCTCCGACTGTTTTCTGATGACACTCCAGTGTACGGAGAAGTGTTGCTGTTGAGGGGGATACAGGACGACAGGAATGCTATTTATATTCGCTGTGATGAATGGTAGCTTGTTCCAAATAAGGCGAGATGTAAGTTGATGGAGATAAGTAGGAAAAATAATACTGCTTGATACAGTCGCAACGATTGAATCTTAATGCTAACATTACTAAGTGACATGAAATAGAACAACGTAAGGTTTGTTGTAAGGTATCCAGATACTCAACTTTCGTTTGGTGAGAAATTTTCAGAAAATTTTGGTGCATGTATGAAGGAAACCGCGTACAGAACACTTCAGCAATGCTCGAGAGTTTCGGGTACCAATAGGTCGGATTAAATGGAGAGGTCGAAGCGGTTAGCTTCGTCGACTCTAGGTTCGACCAACATGTAATTATTGTGGCAATTGCCTCTGAACTGAAATGGGAATCACAGGAGCGTACACGACGTTCTTTTAGCGAAACACTGTTGAGAAAATTTCGAGAACTGTCATTTAAATCTGACTGCAGAACGATTCTACTACCGCCAACGCACATTTCTCGTAGGCACCGCAAAGACTAGATCAGAGAAGCAAGAACTCGTACGGGGGCGTATATGCAGTTGTTTTTCCTTCCCTCCATTTGCGATTGGAAAAGGAATAAGGTGAAGTAGTAGAAGGGGCGCTCTGTCATGTACAGTATGGCGGCTTTGAGGAGTATGTATGTAGATATAGAAGATGAAGACGTGGCGTAAATTTTTACTCATAAATATATAATTTTTATGTTAAAAAGAAACCATCCGATACTTATGGATATTTGTTACATGCATGCACTTACAACATTCAAGTTTGCTTCAAGTTGGGTTCACAGTTTTCATTCGTTATTGTTGCTGTGTCCTCAGTCAGAAGACTGATTTGATGTAGCTCTCCATTCTAGGGTATCCTTGTCAGACTCTTCACTTCTTGATGCATACTTTTCAAAGAGATCACATCACTTAGGCATGAGCCTCGGCCTCCCTGTACAGATTTATCCCGAAGCTTTCGTCCATTAACAAAATGATTATTCAGTGATGCCTCGAGAAGTATCATGTCAATTTATTTCTTCTTGAGTCAAGTTGTGCCATAAATTTATTTTCTCTCCAATTCCATTCAGTATCTCCTCATTAGTTACGCGATCTGCCCATCTAATCTCCATCATACTTCTGTAGCACTACATTTTAGAGGATTATTTTCTGTTCCTGTCTGATCTATCATTCCAGTTTCACTTCCATACAAGGCTACATTCCAGTCAAACGCGTCAAATCATTTATTTTTACATTAAATACTGACTAATTTATATTTTTCAGGAACTATTTTCTGCCGGCCGGAGTGGCCGAGCGGTTGTAGGCGCTACAGTCTGGAACCGCGCCACCGCTACGGTCGCAGGTTCGAATCCTGCTCGGGCATGGATGTGTGTGATGTCCTTAGGTTAGTTTGGTTTAAGTAGTTCTAAGTTCTAGGGGACTGATGACCTCAGAAGTTAAGTCCCATAGTGCTCAGAGCCATATAAACCATTTTTTTAACTATTTTCTTGCAAGTGCCAGTCTGTATTTTATATCCTCTCTCTTTTCGTCGTTTATTTGGCTATCCAAATAACAAAACGCATTTCGTAACCAGTTTCCTTTGTATCGAGTGATCTAGTTCACCTACACCCCATTAACCTTGTTTTCCTAATTGTGAAGCATTTGAACATCATGTTTTTTCAGAAGAATCTGAGTAGCACAGTCACCGTGGTGTAGTCGTTATGTTACTAGACTGTTGGCATAGCGGGTCGTGAGTTCAAAACTAACCTGAAATGTAAAATTTTAATCTCTATATTCGGTTCGAATAGATTCTACAAGTATCCACAAATGTCAAGAATCATTGTGCTGGAATGTTCTGTAATTATATATACCGTATGTGTTCTGGCCGGAGGCAGTTCGCTCCGCGCCCTTGTATGTGAAAGTGCTGAATAAACCCTCGTTAAGTGAATTTAGTGTTCGTCATTCATCTAATTACACCTCAAGATTATCCGTTCCGATCAGTTGTCCTTCCAACTCCTTTGACGTCTCTGACAGAATTACTATATCATCGGCAAACATGTAGATGGGAAATTCTTGCTCCTGGATGATATACTTACCAAATTTCTCCTTGGTTTCCTTCACAGATTGGTCAATATGTATATCAATTACACCGGGTATAAGTTACAACACTATCCGACTCCATTTTTAATTACTGCTCTCCTTTGATATCCATCGACTCTTATAAAGGTCGTCGGGTTTCTATACTAGTTGCAGATAACCATTTGCCTCTAAATTTTATCCCTGCAAGCTTCAAAATTTCAAGAACTGGTCGTATGTAAAGTATGCTAGAGGCAAAACACAATCAATGCCTTCCCTGCGCTGTTGCAGTGGAAACGAAATCGATAACAGTGCCACTAAAGCAGGGTTACTAATCACCGTATTCCGAAATCCCCTCACTAAAGACGACGAAGTAGATAGTCCAGAATTAGAATCAAGAAGAGCTGCCAACATGAGTAACTTAGAAGTAGATATCCTCGGAGTAGTGAAGCAACTTAAATCACTTAATAAAAACAAGTCTTCCAGTCCAGATTGTAGACCAATTAGGTTCCTTTCTGAGTCAACACAGGTTTGGGAAACATCGTTCTTGTGAAAAAAAAAAACTACCTCTTTACTCAGATGAAGTGTTGAGTGCTATCGACGAGGGACTGTTTCTAGCTTTCCAGAAGGCTTTCGACACTGCACGTAGTAAGCGGCTTGTAATCAAATTGCGTGCTTAGGGAATATCATCAAAGTTATGCGACTGGATTGGTGATTTCCAGGCAGAGAGGTCACAGTTCGTAGTAACTGACGGACAGTGATCGAGCAAAAAGTGATTTCTGGCGTTCCCCTACGTAGTATTATAGGACCTCTGTTGTTCTTGGTCTATATAAACGATTTAGGAGACAATCTGAGCATTCATCCTATGTTGTTTGCAGATGATGCTGTTGTTTATCGTCTAGTAAAGACACCAGAAAATCAAAACCAATTTCGAAAATATTTTAGATATCTATATCGTGTAAAAATTAGCAATTGAGCCTAAATAATGAAAGTGTGAAATCATCCACATGAATGCCAAAAGAAATCCCTTAAACTTCGGTTACATCATAAGACAGTCAAATACAAAGGCTGTAAATTCAACTACGAAGGTTATTCGGAAAGTAAGGAACAATCGGTCGCGAAATGGAAAATACAGTGAAAATCTGATGAAGCTTTGCAGAGATTCGTTGGGCACTGTGTCTAGTACGCCCGTCGATCGCATAATGTCACACTTTTCAGTTCTGAGCTCACAGTGAGAACATAAAGATGGCTAGAAATTAGCGTCTCCCGCCAAATATGAGGGCCTGGGTGAAGATGTCGCGTGAAGCTATGCAATCCACATAACATAACTGTCATGTGGTTCGTTCTACACGACAATCCTCGGCCGCACTCTGCAAGGTCAATGAAGATGCTCCTCCAGCGTTTTCGTTTGGGAAGTGTTTGATCACACATAATACAGCCCGTAATTGGCTACCCCTGAGGCTCATCTCTGCTCAAATGAACCGCTGGCTGCGAAGACAATATTTTGACACAGACAACGAGCTGCAGTCCAGAGTAGAAAATTGTCCAAGAGTACTGGCGGCTGTCTTCTATAACAAGGGAACTGAAAAGTTGCTACCACGTTACGACAGATGTCTAAGTCTGAGCGGCGACTGTGTAGAGAAGTAGCTGGAAGGTGTAGCTAACAGTTGACAATAAAATAGTTTTGATTTTCACTGTGGTTTCCATATCACGACCTAATGTTCCTTACTTTCCGAATTGCCCTCATAAATAGCTAAGAACTACAATTACAAACAACTTAAATTGGAAAGAAGACATAGAAAATGTTGTTGGGGATGCGAACTAAAGGCTGCGTTTCATCGGCAGAACACTTGGAAGATGCAACAGATCTATTAAAGAGACTGCCTACACTATGCATTTCCATTCTCCATTGGAGTACCGCTGCATCTTGAGGCATCATTTGGAGACTGAGTTAACAGGGTACATCGGGATCGTTCAAAGAAGGGCAGCAGATTTTTTAATATCGAGAGATAGGGGAGAGTGTGTCACAGGCATGCAGAAAATAGGGTGTACCACACTAAAACAAAGACGTTTATCGGAGCAGCGGGATATTTGCACGAAATTTCAATCTCTAACTTTATCCTACGAACGAGAATTTTTTTTACACCAACTACAAGGGGAGAATGATCATCGTAATAAAACACAGGAAAGATACAGGTGTTCGGTTTTCTCCGCACGCTGTTCGAGAGTGCAATAACAGATAATTATTGTGAATTTGGTTCGATAGCCACATAGATGAATTATGGTCTACAGTGTCAAGAGCATCAACCTATCTTCTAAGATAAGTCATCAGGTCAATATTGCCTCCCCCGTTTGCCGGCCGGTGTGGCCGAGCGGTTCTAGGCGCTTCAGTCTGGAACCGCGCGGCCGCTACGGTCGCAGGTTCCAATCCTCCCTCGGGCATGGATGTGTGTGACGTCTAGGGGACTGATGACGTCAGATGTTAAGTCCCATAGTGCTCAGAGCCATTTGAACCATTTCAACCTCCCCCGCTTCTATATATTTCCTGAACCGGAACTGATTTTCCTTGAGTTACATTCTATCACTGTTTCCATATGTCCTATGTGCCATCCAGACGATAGTCAATATGACATAATTTTGCGAGTGTGTCAAGTAGTGCACTGCTGTTCCAATGCGGTGTTGCAATTCTCCTAAGATTGTTAGAAAAGGGGGGCCGTGAGATATTTATTCAGACACCCTCTCCCCAACCCCGCCCCACACCAAAAAAAAAAAAAAAGGGTCACATACCGAGAAGCCAATGGTGCAATGGGAGAGCCTGTAGTATCTGACCGTTCTCGACGAAAATCATGCCACGCAGTTGTAACTGAATTGCATCTTTTGAAACACGAGACGATTTTTGTTGCTATGTTACTAGGCTAATGTAGAATACCGAATGAGCGAACTACCCCAATCTGTGTACCGGGAAAGTATGGCCAGCTAGTCGGCGACCGCCATACAGTGGGCCGTCGTGCTGTTGCTCATACACTTTCTTGTGAAAATTGGAAGATTCCGAAGGATCTGTCTCACTCTCTTCAAAATCGGAAGATCTGTTGAACAATGAAACCATAACAAGTAATTAAGGCTACAGGGAGATGTCGTGCACGTAAGCGCAGCAGCACTGTGTTTTGTTCGACCGGATACATGGGCTTTACGCCACGTTCAGTCTGTGGAGAGACGTCAAACGAAGTGGAAACGTTTAAGTACGCGTAAGTGGTCAGTATTCTGCGTCAAAGCGTGCAATATCTGCATCTGACAAGAGGAAGGACTCAGACTCGGCTAACTGATTTAGCTCATATTTGATAAGTCACTTGAATACAACCTTAAATGAAAAGCTTTAAGATATTTTGGCTCAACAACCCCCAGTTTTTGAGAAAACTGCTCCTAAATTTCAAGACGTGGAAGCGACTCGGAATTTACGGGATCGATATAAAGGTTGTCTCAAATCTTTTGAGTCAAATTCACACAGTGGATCCACATCCGATTATACTGAGATACGGAACCAAATTTCGTCACTTTTAACAATTATGTGGTATACGCTGTATATGTCCACAACACAATAAATATGCATTTCCGACAGTTAGTTGCCTGTCTCAATATTGTCGGTTATGGATCCACTATCAGCCGTTTTAATTTCATCCAAAAAATTTGAGACACCCTATATAATCGAAAATTGAGCATTTTTCATCAACATACATGGGGTCTGCAAAAGCACATTTTCATATAAATCGAGGGAAGAAACTTTTCCGACTGCCGGTTATGCATCCATAAGGTAAGACCTCCTACATGGGAGCGAAACTGGAGCAGCGGCCAAGGCTCCTGGCTACGGACCGGAGCAGAGAACTGTATTTTACTCCCAGGTAGTTAGTTATGTCATGTTCCATAGATCATTTCCCCGATTATTTTATCGATATGATGTTGAACAAGTCAGATTACAAGATACACTCCTGGAAATGGAAAAAAGAACACATTGACACCGGTGTGTCAGACCCACCATACTTGCTCCGGACACTGCGAGAGGGCTGTACAAGCAATGATCACACGCACGGCACAGCGAACACACCAGGAACCGCGGTGTTGGCCGTCGAATGGCGCTAGCTGCGTAGCATTTGTGCACTGCCGCCGTCAGTGTCAGCCAGTTTGCCGTGGCATACGGAGCTCCATCGCAGTCTTTAACACTGCTAGCATGCCGCGACAGCGTGGACGTGAAACGTATGTGCAGTTGACGGACTTTGAGCGAGGGCGTATAGTGGGCATGCGGGAGGCCGGGTGGACGTACCGCCGAATTACTCAACACGTGGGGCGTGAGGTCTCCACAGAACATCGATGTTGTCGCCAGTGGTCGGCGGAAGGTGCACGTGCCCGTCGACCTGGGACCGGACCGCAGCGACGCACGGATGTACGCCAAGACCGTAGGATCCTACGCAGTGCCGTAGGGGACCGCACCGCCACTTCCCAGCAAATTAGGGACACTGTTGCTCCTGGGGTATCGGCGAGGACCATTCGCAACCGTCTCCATGAAGCTGGGCTACGGTCCCGCACCCCGTTAGGCCGTCTTCCGCTCACGCCACAACATCGTGCAGCCCGCCTCCAGTGGTGTCGCGACAGGCGTGAATGGAGGGACGAATGGAGACGTGCCGTCTTCAGCGATGAGAGTCGCTTCTGCCTTGGTGCCAATGATGGTCGTATGCGTGTTTGGCGCCGTGCAGGTGAGCGCCACAATCAGGACTGCATACGACCGAGGCACACAGGGCCAACACCCGGCATCATGGTGTGGGGAGCGATCTCCTACACTGGCCGTACACCACTGGTGATCGTCGAGGGGACACTGAATAGTGCACGGTACATCCCAACCGTCATCGAACCCATCGTTCTACCATTCCTAGACCGGCAAGGGAACTTGCTGTTCCAACAGGACAATGCACTTCCGCATGTATCCCGTGCGACCCAACGTGCTCTAGAAGGTGTAAGTCAACTACCCTGGCCAGCAAGATCTCCGGATCTGTCCCCCATTGAGCATGTTTGGGACTGGATGAAGCGTCGTCTCACGCGGTTTGCACGTCCAGCACGAACGCTGGTCCAACTTAGGCGCCAGGTGGAAATGGCATGGCAAGCCGTTCCACAGGACTACATCCAGCATCTGTACGATCGTCTCCTTGGGAGAATAGCATTGCTGCGAAAGGTGGATATACACTGTACTAGTGCCGACATTGTGCATTCTCTGTTGCCTGTGTCTATGTGCCTGTGGTTCTGTCAGTGTGATCATGTGATGTATCTGACCCCAGGAATGTGTCAATAAAGTTTCCCCTTCCTGGGACAATGAATTCACGGTGTTCTTATTTCAATTTCCAGGAGTGTATATATACACACACATGAATAGTGCTATTAATATTACTGAAATTTTTAGTTCTACAAATGCAACTAAAATTAGAGATACATTTTTTTACCATTTCTGAGACATAAGTCCATGGAGTAGAAGGAGTTGTCCAAAAGAGCAAATGATCAAAGATTTTTGATGCTGAATAATGTACTCCTTTTTGAGCAACTGACAGCTTCAATAATGGATAGGAAGGGTAATTTTTTCCTCTAATGTTGTACGGATGAACATCACTGTTCTTCGTGAATCGAGATGGGTTATTTGTAACGAATTTCATTAGCGAATAAATGTACTCTGATGGTGCAGTTAAAATACGTAACTCCTTGAAAAGGGGCCTACATGACGTCCTTGGGTGAACACAACTAATTATTCTCACTGCTCTCTTCTGTGCAACCAATACTTTATTTCTAAGTGGTGAGTTACCCCAGAAAACTATTCCATAACACATTAATGAGTGGAAATATGAAAAGTACGTTAGGAGGCTGATCTGTTTATTACCAATACTAGTGATTATACGAAGAGCGAGAGAAGCTGAATTTAGTTGTTTGAGAAGCTCAGTAATATGATTCTTCCAGTTCAAGTTGTCATCAATATGAACACCTAAAAATTTGGAGGAATCTACCCTGTTAACTGAGCCCTGTTCATATGCTACATCAATTGTCGGTATGACTTTATTCGGTGTACAGAACTGGATATATTGAGTTTTTCCAAAATTAAGGGAGAGTCCCATTTTCTGAGAACCACTTAATAATTCTTTGAAAAACATCCTTAACAATATCTTCAGCTGCTTTTTCTGGAATGGAATGGGATGGCACGAGTGTTATAACACTAGTGTCATCTGCAAAAAGTACTAGTTCTGCTTGCTGAACGTTAAGTGGGAGATCACTCACATGAATAAGGAACAGCAGAGCACCTAAAATTGACCCTGTGTGACTCCCTTTGTGATAACTCCCCATTCACTAGAATTTACCACCCTCCCAACATTATTTGTGCTATTCACCATAACTTTTTGCTTTCTGTTAAATTAGAACAACACTTCAAAATTCTGTTAGAGACTCCATCAACACCACATGAGCTCTTGTTTTTCAGCATATCTATAATTCCCTTAATTTCAGTGGGGGATATTGGTACTAATTCTAAAGGCATTCCGCAATGTTTTTAATTGCATTTTTTTTGTTTCGAGTTGGTAGGCGTACGAGGGTTAATCAAAACGGAAAATAACAAGGTAGGGAAACAAATTTCTCAAACGACTTGGAATAGTTCAAAATGTTATCGTGGTCGTTTTGAAAAGGTTCTTTCACTCGGATCGTTACACGTCCTCAGTTTACTTGAACACCTAGATGTACGGTACCTGCCATGCAAACAGTTCGAAACAAACACACTCGCGGCACCGAGAACACCTGACGGACGCTGCGTTCGAGCAACTACATCGTTCGTTCCGAATATTCGGAGGAAAACAAACTTGGTTTACATTTAAAATATTTATTTTTCGCTACTTAATTTTGACGAACACCACGCATACGATAACACTGTCTGAAAAATCGGTGCTGAAACTTGATAATAAATTACCCTGAGAATAATTTTTGCATCCGCTCAGTTGTGCAATTCCCGCTAGGTTTCCATAAGACAGATGTATTTTTGAAGCCTCGAAATAAAGTTTTTAATTTGGCGATAAAAACAGATGGCTGACACACAGGAGTGCAATTTGGCGGTGTTTTTTCTACCGTGCACATCGGTTGCCCTCGTCACCTATAAACATGCTGTCACATATGACGAAATTTGTTTGTCCACCACAGGAAAACAATATCAGACGAAACTTGTTGCCACCAATGTATGATTTTAAATTGTTCTCAACTTCTCAGATTTGGAGCCACTGACTAAACCGTAATTTATTTTCAAAGCATATTCTGAATTTGTTTTATTTACTATCGATTCATCAAGATCAATAACACATTTAATCACACTATGTAAGCATGGAAGTAGTTGCCAGGGAGTAACTAATGAAATCATAACCAAATTCCTTTTAACAATTTTATCACTTTAATAGTGCCTAAAAGCATTTTTTAAAAGAAACAGATTTAAATTATAATCAGAAAGCACCCACTAAATATCAAAGTTACAATTTATTCAGAGTCAGAAAGAAACAAGTTTTGACTGTATGAGCTTTCGGGCAGAGAACCTTGCCGCTCCCTTTTGACACGGCCGCAGTTACGACCGCTCACAACAGCCTCTGAAAGACTACACTGGTGCAAATCTGCAACACACCAGATTACTTTGGCGGCCGGAGTGGCCGAGCGGTTCTAGGCGCTACAGTCTGGAACCGCGAGACCGCTACGGTCGCAGGTTCGAATCCTGCCTCGGGCATGGATGTGTGTGTTGTCCTTAGGTTAGTTAGGTTTAAGTAGTTCTAAGTTCTAGGGGAGTGATGACCTCAGCAGTTAAGTCCCATAGTGTTCAGAGCCATTTGAACCATTTTTGTACCATATTACTTTAAACTAAGAGTTTTAACAAATTACACAAGCACACAAACAATGCACCCTCCGTAGGAGGGATGGAAATGGTACAAACACTAACAATTAAAATATTAACCTTGCCACCGAAGGTGCAACTTGATTTTAACTTCTAAGAAAAGTCTTACGGTGAAAGGGTGGCAACTTTATGTACTAAAATGATCATTTAAATAAAAGCCCATGAAATGCAATCTTATTTAAAATTCTACAAGGTTGGCCAAACAATAGTTAAGATGCTCTACAGTACACAGATACCACCACCACTCAAGATCACAGATAATAATATCAAAGTTTCCAAAGATCAAAACATATTTCAGGTATTAGGCCGTTACACTCCAAGCAATAAATTCATTAACACACCAAATCCGACAGACATGACAGAGGCAGCTACTAACGTACGGTAGATTGATAGGGAGATTACCGAACAACCTGAACCGCAGGTTGCTCTAATCCGCCCCTACTCCACAAGAAACAACCACCTTCCCGCGGGTGGGCAAACGCAGAAGAATGGTGGGACGACCCCAAAGCAAAACGGCTGGTGACCTCACAATGAACACAAGTAGAATTTAACAAGAGTAATTCAAACACGATATCACCAATCAATTAACTGCTAATATACTGCGATTTCTCGAGAAGACCTGGCGCTCTCCCGAGTCGTCCACTGCCAGCCGCTTCACGCAGGAAGCACGGACGCAGGAAGGTGCGCCGATCTCCCGTCTCCCGGCGTCGCAGCTCGCACCGGCCAGACCGAAGTCGTGGGTTGACTTGTTGTGTCTAGTTCATACAGTCTAGACACAATGAGGTAGCTAGGTGCACGCTAAACTAACGCAGACGGGCTTGAAGTACTGGAACAGGAGACTTATTAATGCACTAAAGAAAAGTACGTAGATGTTGGTTACTTAACTTTTATTCTCTTGTTGGAATACATCTCTCTTGAATATTAGTACGCTATAAGCACTGATACAAATGGCGCCTTGCTAGGTAGTAGCTATGGACTAAGCTGAAGGCTATTCGATCTGTCTCTCGGCAAATGAGAGGAAAGCTTCGTACGTCTGGTCGCAAGCTATGTCGTCCGTACAACTGGGGCGAGGTCTATTCCGTGTCTTGTGACCTGCCATGTGGTGGCGCTAGGTTTGCGATCACACAGTGGCGACACGCGGGTCCGACATGTACTACAGGACCGCGGCCGATTTAAGTTACCACCTAGCAAGTGTGGTGTCTAGCGGTGACACCACATGACTCGTGTTGCTCTCGTGTCGACCGCGAAGTCACTACCCCTCGCTATACGGCGCGGCCGACTGGACTCACGTGGCGACCTCACATGCGGCGACGCTCAAGACGGACAAGTCATCTTGTGTCTCAGTGCGTGACCGACCAACCGATCGATCCAACCGCCAATGACCATTGCCTGAGCAAACTCGAGCAGACTGGCGGCCTACGCGCAGACTCAGATGCAGGAACTCAGCCCCGACCGGGCGACCACTCGCTGAGTTCTCTTACTGGCGGAGTCGAAAGACTCTCATTTTGCCGGCTTTAAAGGTTGATCCGAACGACAGACATACTAGCACTCCGAACGACAGACAGACACTAACTGCCTAACAAATGCGGACGAGAGAGACTAGCAAGCTGGGGACGAGAGACTTACCCAGACTGACCCCCTTGGCGAGCTCATAGCGCCCCTTAAATGCACGTGAACAGGCAACCTTTCCCCTTTCCCACCAGAGGGAGACAGCAAAGCTGCGACTGCTTCAGCGGCGCCACCGCCACAAACGGAGGGCGACTGCTTCACACAACGCGCTGCGACGCGCTCATCAGAACAGCAATTTTTGCCACGGCTCAGTGACGTGAATATTTTTTAACTAACCTGTTCAACGACGAAGCTATTCTATTCCCCGAGGACCGAATTAATTATTAATTTCCTAAAAGCACGGGAAAACTTCGGACAACACTGTTCCAGATATTGCCATGAAATACCGCGCCGAGTACGCATCCGTTATTTTATGTACACTACCATCTGCGACTACGTTTAGTTTTTCTCCACTATACAATAACGTGCGTCGAATTGTTTTCATACAACGAGGCTTAAAATTTTTATTCATTGCTATTCCAAATCGTCTGAGAAATTTATTTGCCTACTTTATTGAATCATTTTCGTAGAATGTCTACTGTCTGGGTCGCAAGAAGAATTAGGGGAAATGGCTGACGTTCTGGAAACAACAGTGAGGAAAACTGGACTTCAAATCAATCGGGACAAGACGAAATACATGGTTATACACCGTAGACATTATGAAACTCAAGAACCACTTCCACCCTCACAAACAACTGAAGGTTCTTATCGTCAGGTCAGGGAGTTCAAATATCTAGGCGCAGTATTCAGAGATGAACCATCCAATAAAATAGAAATACAGGCAAGACCACAGGCAGGTAATCGCTGTTACCACGGCCTTAATGCTCTCCTTAAAACCAGAAGTTTGTCAAGACATTTCAAAATAAACATCTACAAAACACTCCTACAGCCGTCAGTACTATGTGGATTGGACACCTAGAGTGCAACCAATCAAGATCAGAACAGACTGATGATATTTGAAAGGAAAGTCCTTCGGAAGATTTTTTGACCAATTTACGATAATGACAGTGTAAAATGGCGGATTAGTCACAATAAAGTGTTGTATGATATTTACAAAGAGCCGAACAAATGGTTCAAATGACTCTAAGCAGTATGGTACTTAACATCTGCGGTCATCAGTCCCCTAGACTTGTTGTTGTGGTCTTCAGTCCTGAGACTGGTTTGATGCAGCTCTCCATGCTCCCCTATCCTGCGCAAGCTTCTTCATCTCCCAGTACTTACCGCAACCCACATCCTTGTGAATCTGCTTAGTGTATTCATCTCTTGGTCTCCCTCTACGATTTTTACCCTCCACGCTGCCCTCCAATGCTAAATTTGATGCCTCAGAACATGTCCTACTAACCGGTCCCTTCTTTTTGTCAAGTTGTGCCACATACTCCTCTTCTCCCCAATTCTATTCAATACTTCATCATTAGTTATGTGATCTACCCATCTAATCTTCAGCATTCTTCTGTAGCACCACATTTCGAAAGCTTCTATTCTCTACTTGTCCAAACTATTTATCGTCCATGTTTCACTTCCATACATGGCTACACTCCATACAAATACTTTCAGAAACGACTTCCTGACACTTAAATCTATACTCGATGTTAACAAATTTCTCTTCTTCAGAAACGCTTTCCTTGCCATTGCCAGTCTACATTTTATATCTTCTCTACTTCGACCATCATCAGTTATTTTGCTCCCCAAATAGCAAAACTCCTTTATTACTTTATGCGTCTCATTTCCTAATCTAATTCCCTCAGCATCGACCACATTCCATTATCCTCGTTTTGCTTTTGTTGATGTTCATCTTATATCCTCCTTTCAAGACACTGCCCATTCCGTTCAACTGCTCTTCCAACTCCTTTGCTGTCTCTGATAGAATTACAATGTCATCGGCGAACCTCAAAGTTTTTATTTCTTCTCCATGGATTTTAATACCTACTCTGAATTTTTATTTCTTTTGTTTCCTTTACTGCTTCCTCAATATACAGATTGAATAACATCGGGGAGAGGCTAAAACCCTGTCTCACTCCCTTCCCAACCACTGCCTCCCTTTCATGCCCCTCGACTCTTATAACTGCCATCTGGTTTCTGTACAAATTGTAAATAGCCTTTCGCTCCTTGTTTTTACCCCTGCCACCTTTAGAATTTGAAAGAGAGTATTCCAGTCAACATTGTCAAAAGCTTTCTCTAAGTCTACAAATGCTAGAAATGTAGGTTTGCCTTTCCTTAATCTTTCTTCTAAGATAAGTAGTAAGGTTAGTATTGCCTCACGTGTTCCAACATTTCTACGGAATCCAAACTGATCTTCCCCGAGGTCGGCTTCCACCAGTTTTTCCATTCGTCTGTAAAGAATTCGCGTTAGTGTTTTGAAGCTGTGACTTATTAACCTGACAGTTCGGTAATTTTCACATCTGTCAACACCTGCTTTCTTTGGGATTGGAATTATTATATTGTTCTTGAAGTTTGAGGGTATTTCGCCTGTCTCATACATCTTGTTCATCAGATGGTAGAGTTTTGTCAGGACTGGATCTCCCAAGGCCGTCAGTAGTTCTAATGGAATGTTGTCTTCTCCCGGAGCCTTGTTTCGACTCACGTCTTTCAGTGCTCTGTCAAACTCTTCACGCAGTATGGTATCTCCCATTTCATCTTCATCTACATCCTCTTCCATTTCCATAATATTGTCCTCAAGTACATCGCCCTTGTATAGACCCTCTATATACTCCTTCCACCTTTCTGCTTTCCCTTCTTTGCTTAGAAATGGGTTTCCATCTGAGCTCTTGATATTCAGGCAAGCCGTTCTCTTTTCTCCAAAGGTCTCTTTAATTTTCCTGTAGGCAGTATCTATCTTACCCCTAGTGAGATAATCCTCTACATGCTTACATTTGTCCTCTAGCCATCCCTGTTTAGCCATTTTGCACTTCCTGTCGATCTCATTTTTGAGACGTCTATATTCCTTTTTGCCTGCTTCATTTACTGCATTTTTATATTTTCTCCTTTCATCAATTAAGTTCAATATTTCTTCGGTTACCCAAGGAGTTCTACTAGCCCTCGTCTTTTTACCTCCTTGATCCTCTGCTGCCTTCACTATTTCATCCCTCAGAGCTACCCATTCTTCTTCTACTGTACTTCTTTCCTCCATTACTGTCAATTGTTCCCTTATGCTCTCCCTGAAACTCTGTACAACCTCCGGTTATTTCAGTTTATCCAGGTCCCATCTCCTTAATTTCCCACCTAGACTTAGAAGTGCTTAAACCTAACTAACCTACGGACATCACACACATCCATGCCCGAGGCAGGATTCGAACCTGCGACCGTAATGATGGCGCGGTTCCAGACTGTAGCGCCTAGAACCGCTCGGCCACCTCGGCCGGCCATAGAGAATCCTATAGGTTAACGAATGATGATGATGATGATAATAACTGATGGAATCTGATGGCAAACAAAGCTTATCGCAAAGCTAACTCAAAGGCGTAGCTGCAGATCGTGCGATAACATGTTTTATAGGTGCGGAGGAAAACAAAACAGACATCCAATGATGAATTCGTCTAGTGGTTCCAGGTTGTATGAATTGCAATTTCATTCACTTTTCAGGAGGGATAGTTTCCTCTAAAGGAGTACGATTTTTATACGTAGAACACGGATCAAGCAAAAGCAAGTTATTTTGACCAGCTATTGACCGAAAATAGTGTACTTCTCTTACGCCCATTTTGCCGCTCTTGCTTGGTGTGACGTAAATATTGACTACTGTCTTTGCAAGATCACACACAAAAGAAAGTTTCATAGGAGCCAGAGAATCTCCAATTTCTAGCAGCACAACAAGTAACTTTCCAGATAATTAAACACCCAGATTAACAGTTGGCATAATTGTATACGAAAGCGTTAAGCCATTGATGTTAGTTATCTTGATATAACTCTCTTCGTACCTCTTATTTCCAGGTTTCCTTCCATAAGAATTCCCTCTTCAAATCCCGATTGGTTGAAGTTGAAAACAAATTTCTTATTGGACTATGTGATAAGTTTGTTTACCTCATCTACAATCTTTCGGGCCAATTCCGCAATTTTCTGTGCATCGTCAAGTTAGACGTTTTGTTTGAAATTTGGTTGTCTTTCGTCTTCCAACACTGTAGCACTCTTTGAGGTTATGCAACCACTCACTGCTTCTCTTGAAGTCAGTGTAATTTAAGTTGCTCGCACTCTAGTGTATGTAACGTAATAGGTCGCTGACATACACATCCTGTAAATCGTATCGAGCAACCTTGAAACGCGCTAACACAGTTTTTGTAACACGTGCTACTTATCTCCCTTGAATAATCGCAGTTTTTCTTGTACAGTACACAGTCATATTGTTGCGGACATATTCGAAATCTACACATAATTGTTTTTTTGCTAAGCTACTAATGATGTTCCATATTCGTAATTATGTTTAGTAGCCGCTCCTGGGACAACGATTGTCGTCTACCACGTGTCACTGGAGACGGGATTTGTGCTTCTCCCTCCGACAAGGTGATGAACTACATGGCTCGACATCTCTTTCAATATCACTTTCACTTTTTGGGCACGTATATTGTTCGCACAGTCGAGCATAAACCACACCACACATTCCACTGACCCTTATAGCAGGAACGCTAATATTTCATTTGGCATTTATTTTCAATTTGCGAAATTACTTGGGTTCCTTTCTGACGAAATGTCAACTTCGACAACTGTTGTTTTAGGTATAACACAATGTTTGCTTTGTTTATCGTTGCCATTACCCTGCTTTGTATAAACACCACTTGCAGTATATGGCTGTTGTTATCAGTTACTCGTCGGCTAAGCAGTTCAACCACGCCCCGTAGCCTCACGCTGTGCTCACCGCTGCATTCCTCTAATCCCGCCCTGTTACTTTAGCAGACAATACTATGATTGTTTGGTAGACATGAGGAATTGTAATGCGATTGGAGGGAAATTAGTAGAAGGAAGCGGTAAGAATAATATGGGCTTGGTAGTAGAAATGAGGGACAAGAAACATTAATTTTCATCAATACATTTCAGCTGTTCAAAAGATCAGAAAGGAAGGGGGTATACGGAAAGGCCGAGAGATGCTGGAAGATTTCAGTTTGATTACAACATGGTCAGTCAGATAATAGACTGTAAGGCGTACCCAGGGGCAGATATAGACTCGTATCACAATTTAGCACGGATTAACAAGAGGGTGAAATTTGAGAGACTTTCGGGATGAAACGATGCGCAAAGAAATGGGATACGAAAGTGCTAAGGAATGAAGAGTAGACTAGAAATTATCTCAGGATATAGATACTGCTATGAGGAATAGCTCAGTAGGCAGTCAGCTGAAGAGGAATTGACTCCTCAGTCAGAAGCTGGAAAGAATACTATAGCCGGGTAACTGCGAAGAAACAATAGGTAACAGAAGAAATACTTAAGTTGATCGATGAAAGAAGAAAGTACAGACATGTTGTACCAAATTTGAGTAATACCGAAATACATGTCACTTAGGAATGAAATAAATAGGAAGTGCAAGGAAGCTAAGACGAAATGGCTGCATGAAAAATGTGACAAAATCGGTAAAGAAATTTTCTGAAGGAGTGATTCAGCACGTAGAAAAGTCAAAACAGCATTCGGTGAAATTAAAAGGTAATGCGGAAACGCTAAGAGTGCAACAGGAATTTAACTATTATGTGCGGAGGAGAAAGCAGATTGGTGGAAAGTGTACACTGAAGGCCTCTGTGAGAGGGAAGATTTGTCTGATGTGGTAGAAGATGAAACAGGAGTCGATTCAGAGAGATAGGGGATCCGGTAATGTAATCAGAATTTAAAAAGAGCTTTGGAAAACTTAAAATCGAATAAGGCAGAAGGGACAGATAACATTCCATCAGAATTTCTAAAATCATAGGGGGAAGTGGGAAAAAAGAACGACTATTCAAGTTGGTATGTGGAATATATCTGACTTCCGGAAAAACATCATTCACACAATAAGAGTGGAAGACCAAGAACGAAATGCTCGGATTAAAAAACATGTGATAGGGATGTAGTCTTTCGCCCCTATTATATAATTTATTCATCGAAGAAGCAGTGACGGAAATAAAGACAGGTTCAAAAGTGGGACTTAAAGGAGTGGAATTAAAATTCAAGGTGAAAGGGTATCAATGGTAAAATTCGCTGATGACATTGCTATCTTAAGTGCCAATGAAGAAAAATTACTGCATCTGCTGAATGGAATGAGTAGTCTTATGAGTACCGAATTTGGACTAAGAATAAATCGAAGAAAGACGAAAGTAATGACAAGTAGCAGAAATTAGAACAGCGATAAACTTGACATCAGGGTTGGTGATTACGAAGTAGGTGAAGTTAAGAAATTTCTGAAATCTAGGGAGCAAAATAACTCGTGAAAGATGGTGCAAGCAGGACATGAAAAGCAGACCAGGTCTGCCAAAAAGGGCATTCCTGGCCAGAGAAGTCTGGTAGCACCAAACATAGGCCTTAACTTGAGGATCAAATTTCTGAGAAAGTACGTTTGGAGAACAGCATTCATTGTATGGTTGTGAAAGATGGGCTGTGAGGAAACCGGGAAAGGTGAGTATCGGCGCGTTTGGGATGTGGTGCAACAGGAGAATGTTGAAAATTAGGTTGACTAATAAGGTAAAGAATGATGAGGTTCTCGCAGAATCGGCGAGAAGAGGGATATATGGAGACACTGACAGGATGAAGGAACGGGATGGTAGGAGATCAGGGAATAACTTCCATGGTACTAGAGGTAACTGTAGACGGTAAAAACTATAGGGGAAGGTAAAGAAAATAAGCGGGGATGTAGGTTGCAAGCGCTACTTAGAGGTCAAGAGGTTGGCACAGGAAAGGAATTCGTGCCGCACCACATAAGACCAGTGAGGAGACTGATGACCATGTGGGGCGTCGGATACTGTAAACAGCATGGGCTTTCTGTGACGGCGGACTCAAGCGGTCCCTTGTGAGGCCTTCCTCTTGTGAGTTTAACCAGTGGGTGTAAGGGGTCCGTATACAGCGACGAGCGTGTGCTGGGCAACACATTGTAATAACAGAGCGAAATGAGCGCACCATCTTGTTCAAATGGCCGTAAACAATAGAACAACTTCGCCCATAGCGTTGTCTTGATATTACAGTACTGGAAAGAGCACGGACAAATCTGTGCTGACGACTCGACGTCGTCTGCTGCGGGCTGGGCTGGATTGTTGGCACGTCTGCCATTGTTCAATTTCCAGAAATGCCAACGCCTCCCGCTGCGGTGGGCACATGGACGCCTTCACTGGCGAGCTGAGTGTGAAAATGGTTTCCGAGCTAGTCCCGCTCCTATTCGCCCTACAATGATGGACGCATAGGTGCTAGTCGCTGCAGATAATGATAAAACTAGGGCAGCCACAGCTAAAGTAGTTATACATAATGACAAATATAATAAAAATGACTCTAAAATGCTTGTAGGTTGCTGAAGAACTCTCCTAGCTGTTTTTGACTTTGACTTAGTTCCTGTCGTTCCCTCTGGAACGTAGGGACGGGACGAAATTCCTCCACCCGGTACGATTTCTAGCATGTCTCTTCACTCCAGGTTTTTCCATTCTCTGCAGCTTCTCTCTCGATCGTCCTCTTCCATGTTCGTAGCTTGTTTTGGAGATTTTTTTATTTCCACATTCACAACATGTTGGGGCCGAGCCCATCGTCTAGTGACCTATCATTAATTATAGTTTGGTATTACAAACTCTTCCCATAATACAATAGCAAGTATACACTGGTGCAAGGTTAAAAAATGCACAAAAATAATAAAAACTCGAAGATGTCAAAACAGGCAAAAATGTACATACCATTTGCAATTACATAAGCACAAGAGGCAGCTGTAAATTCCGTACACCAAGAAATGCGTATGGAATATTAGGTGCAATAACCTTTCACTCACACGGACAGAAACCAAATACCCTATCATTGCCAGAGCGGAAGGTAACGGGCGCCATGTCCGATAGATGGCACCTTTGGCTAGCATAATGCCATGTGGCGGAACCGCCAGTACCATAGGGACATTTAATAGAAGTTGTATATGAAGACTACTAACAAATGACGAAAGTAAAGCTCAGAGATATAAACTCTTGTAAGATATGACGGCAACTATTACAGTTGTGAAAATTACAACATATAAAAACATATATTCAAAATTGCGGCACACGGCATCGAAGATTTGGTGTTAGAAACGGTGGTCGCAAAGAGAGCACGATTTGTAGTTCCAATGGCTATTGAAATTATCAAAAATATCAAAAAACAATCTCTTGTTCCACTGACCTACTCGAATCTGAATCTGAAGAACCTATAAATTGTTTTCGGTGTCGCGAAGCTGATGACTGCACTGACGTAAATGAGCTTCTAGTGCACAAACCCAGTTAGGATAACCGTGCTCGCTACATCGTGTTTTGAACTATCTCCTAGTCTGTCTGATGTAAAACTTGTCACAAGCTCCACCCTTATTCTTAGAGACCCCCCATTGCAAAACGTATAACAGTCTTCTCTATAGGAGCTTCCCCAATTTGTTAACAGCATTAAAATCTACCACTATACTATGTTTTATTTTAAACTTATTACTAATCTTCACGGAGGGTGGGCCAAGATACTTATAGCAGCATGTCAAACTATTATCTAATGCCGCGCGGGATTAGCCGAGCGGTCTCAGGCGCTGCAGTCATGGACTGTGCGGCTGGTCCCGGCGGAGGTTCGAGTCCTCCCTCGGGCATGGGTGTGTGTGTTTGTCCATAGGATAATTTAGGTTACGTCGTGTGTAAGCTTAGGGACTGATGACCTCAGCAGTTAAGTCCCATAAGATTTCACACACAACTGAACATTTTTTTAATTATCTAACTATTATGTCGGCTTCCGGTAAGATTCACTGTCAGCATAATCTTCTTCGTGTCGATCATTAATGGGAACTACAATTAATTTCCCCTATTATATAAAGTACAAAATTTCACGTACGTAATGGAAATTGTTATAAAAATGCCATGTTGCTCTACATGAAGACAAAGATTAAAAGGCACTTTATGTAGAATTTTTATATCACGACTTATTTCTACTACTCTATGCTTAGATGCGCGAAGATGGTCGACGATGGTAGTTCTGTTATGTACACTTGTGTGTGCTCTGAAGTCAGCTGAGTCTCACGTCGTTTTTCCGTATGGTGACTCTTTTTATATGCGATACTTTGCGGGACCCCTCAAGGCTTAGCATTTGCGCAAGCGTCAGTGCGGTTTTTTCTCTCTTTTCATCACGTTTCTTTGTTAATCAAAAATATATGTAATTAGTAATTAAAACTTCCGGGCTAAGAGGCCGTGGTCCAATAGTAGAAATACTTCTCCCTGACGTTTCGTTGCCAGCTGCGGGCAACATCATCTGAGGTGAGTCTACGACTGGCTGCTAGGCCGTGGAGGTCCTGTTTATATAGAGCGCGTAGAGGGCGCCACCACTCGTCACGTGTTGTCAACAGTAAAACTATCTCTGGCTGGCGTCATTACTCTCGATCGAAGGTAATCGATTGTCACATCTTTGGTACAGAGTCGATCGCCATATCTTATCTAGTTTCAAGCCTTCTTCTTTCCTGTATGTGGACGACACTTTTGTCATATGGAATCACGGTGAAGAAGAACTGAACCGTTTTTTGAAGCATTTGAATAGCATTAATTCAAAAATACAATTCACTATGGAGACAGAAAGTAATGGACAGATAAATTTTTTGGGCGTCTCAGTAATTAAACGAGAAGATGGGACTCTGGGTCACAAAGTCTACAGAAAAGATACGCATACCGATCGTTATCTTCATAAGCATTCAAACCATCATCCCAGGCAGAAGAGAGGTATTATCAAGACATTGGTGGACAGGGCTAATAAAATCTGTGAGCCAGCTTATTTGCAACAGGAACTAAACCACTTGCGAACCGCTTTCCAGAAAAATGGGTACGCTGGCAAGGAGATAGATAGAGCACTCCATCCCAGAAGAAAAATGTCCGAAACCCTGCAACAACAACAACCATCGGTGGGGAAAGTTTTTCTTCCATTCATCCACAATGTTACGGACCGTATCGGGAAAGTGCTGGCCAAATTCAGAGTTGAAACAATCTTCAGACCCACCAAGAAGATTAGTGAATGCTTAAGATCGGCGAAAGATGCACGACACCCTCTAGCTACTCCTGGTGTCTGTAAGATTCCGTGTAGTTGTGGGAAGGTTTACATTGGAACCACAAAAAGAAGTATCAATACTCGCCTAACTGAACATAAAAGGAACTGTCGACTGCGACACACGGACAAATCGGCTGTAGCGGAACATGTTTTTGAAACGGGTGACCATGAAATAAAATTTAGTGAGACGAGCGTGCTAGCTAAGACATCGCGTTATTATGCACGTATGTATAGAGAGGCTGTAGAGATTTTTAAACACCACAATAATTTTAACAGGAAAGAAGAAGGCTTGAAACTAGATAAGATATGGCGATCGACTCTGTACCAAATATGTGACAATCGATTACCTTCGATCGAGAGTAATGACGCCAGCCAGAGATAGTTTTACTGTTGACAACACGTGACGAGTGGTGGCGCCCTCTACGCGCTCTATATAAACAGGACCTCCACGGCCTAGCAGCCAGTCGTAGACTCACCTCAGATGATGTTGCCCGCAGCTGGCAACGAAACGTCAGGGAGAAGTATTTCTACTATTGGACCACAGCCTCTTAGCCCGGAAGTTTTAATTACTGAAGACGCCGGCCGTGAAAGCCTACACGCTATGATTATATGTAATTACTTTAATTTTTTTATTATTACTGTGATTTCCTCGCTGTGCAATAAGCAAACAACACGTAGCGACGGCAGATTTTATATGGAGCATAGGCCCATGGTAATTTTAAAAGTATGGTCAATCGACATTGCTAATTGTTAAATCGGGCACTACGAAAATCCACGTTTAATCCTGGTGCACAGCTATTCATTGGTTGTAACCATAGCTTGAGGCCATTTAGCGGTACTGCATACACCAAGCGACGGTCGTAGAGAATGAGCCACGTCTATGGTAGCACTCCTCCTGTAGCGTACTGTTGTGCAGCAAACTTGGGAGAGTCGTTTTCGACGTCGATATGCGTGGATCGTACAAGGGTCTTGTCAACTGTATACGTTTCATCAACTTTGTGTCTTTTATCAAGATATGTACACGCACGGAGTGGATTTTGTGCATTGACTTCATGTAATGTAACACGGCGTTTTTATAACAACTTATGTAACGGATGTGAATGTTGCAATTTATATAATAAAATGGTTCAAGTGGCTCCAAGCACTATGGGACTTAACATCTGAGGTCATCAGTCTCCTAGACATAGAACTCCTTAAACCTTACTAACATAAGGTCATCACACACATCCATGCCCGAGGCAGGATTCGAACCTGCGACCATAGCAGCAGCGCGGTTCCAGACTGTAGCGCCTAGAACCGATTGGCCACTCCGGCCGACCCGGCCATACAGATCACCCCACAAGACAAGATGTGTATCTTCCAATATAATATAATTGATGCATAATTCATGCATTTGGGCTCAGAAGTTCCTGCAGAAATATGGAAAAACGTTATTTGATGCACATATTGAACCAAGTATTTGCATTTGAAATTACTTTACCATAGAAGCAGCTGTAAAATACGGAAGATTAAAAAATCGACTTACCGTTCCGAATACATTTGCATTTTTTTCCGATCTCGATGGCATTTTTGTCGACCGCACCCGGAAAGCCGCGCACCGCTCACAGCTATGCGAGACGCGGCAGTTCTGTCTGCCACAACGCGCTGCTGGGAAAGCTAACAGTTCCACTGCTCGCGGTCTCCGACGGGAGGCGACACGCATACACGCCACCAGACGATGCTGAATTGACAGTATCTCACTGCCTGCGACTCTGATTGGCCGGCGCGTCTTTTCAAACAGCTGCAGCTCAGAGCTTCGCCCCAGATTCAGTGTGTCTACAGACTTCGTATCATCGTTAGTATGGAATAGTGGCAGTGAGGACAAATATACAGATCTAACACGACGCTACTAAACATTACTAATATTCAGAGGCTATCTACATGTATACCGTTCAACACACCTCTTAAGAAACTATGGCTGTTCATATTTAGGTATAATATCTCAGTTATTAAGTGTGCATATTGTAAATACAGCTATTAATTTTACCCTTCCGTAGATATATGTCTTTATTAGCCCCCTGTAATCCACACTACTGGCCATTAAAATTGCTACACCACGAAGATGACGTGCTACAGACGCAAAATTTAACCGACAGGAAGAAGATACTGTGATATGCAAATGATTAGCTTTTCAGAGCATTCACACAAGGTTGGCGCCGGTGGCGACACCCACAACGTGCTGAAATGAGAAAAGATTCCAACCGTTTTCTCATACACAAACAGCAGTTGACCGGTGTTGCCTGGTGAGACGTTGTTGTGATGCCTCGTGTAAGGAGGGGAAATGCGTACCATCATGTTTCCGACTTTGATAAAGATCGGATTGTAGCCTATCGCGATTGTGGTTTATCGTATCGCCACATTGCTGCTCGCGTTGGTCGAGATCCAAAGACTGTTAGCAGAACATGGAATCGGTGGGTTCAGGAGGGTAATACGGAACGCCGTGCTGGATCCCAACGGCCTCGTATCACTAGCATTCGAGATGACAGGCATCTTATCCGCATGGCTGTAACGGATCGTGCAGCCACGTCTCGATCCCTGTGTCAACAGATGGGGACGTTTGCAAGACAACAACAATCTGCACGAACAGTTCGACGACGTTTGCAGCAGCGTGGACTCTCAGCTCGGAGACCATGGCTGCGGTTACGCTTGACTCTGCATCACAGACAGAAGCGCCTGCGATGGTGTACTCGACGACGAACCTGGGTGCACGAATGGCAAAACGTCATTTCTTCGGATGAATCCAGGTTCTGTTTACAGCCTCATGATGGTCGCATTCGTGTTTGGCGACATCGCGGTGAACGCACATTGGAAGCGTGTATGCGTCATCGCCATACTGGCGTATCACCCGGCGTGATGGTTTGGGGTGACATTGGTTACACGTCTCGGTCACCTCTTGTTCGCGTTGACGGCACTTTGAACAGTGGACGTTACATTTCAGAAGTGCTACGACCCGTGGCTCTACTCTTCATTCGATCCCTGCGAAACCCTACATTTCAGCAGGATAATGCACGACCGCATGTTGCAGGTCCTGTACGGGCCTTTCTGGATACAGAAAATGTTCGACTGCTGCCATGGCCAACACATTCTCCAGATCTCTCACCAATTGAAAACGTCTAGTCAATGGTGGCCGAGCAACTAGCTCGCCACAATAAGCCAGTCACTACTCTTGATGAACTGTGGTATCGTGTTGAAGCTGCATGGGCAGCTGTATCTGTACACGCCATCCGAGCTCTGTTTGTCACAATGGCCAGGCGTACAACGCCGTTATTACGGCCAGAGGTGGTTGTTCTGGGTACTGATTTCACAGGATCTATGCACCCAAATTGCGTGAAAATGTAAGCACATGTCAGTTCTAGTATAATATATTTGTCCAATGAATATTCGTTTATCATCTGCATTTCTTCTTGGTGTAGCAATTTTAATGGCCAGTATAGTATATTATCCTTCTCTCTTACCGACACATTATTTTTGATGATTTTCTAATCACCTTTTATATCTATGTATGCTGTAGCGATATGGTAAACAGAAGTAAACAAATTAGAAAAGTTCCAAAAATAGAACATAATCCCTGTCGCAATAGTCTTATTGATGATAACTCACTCCGCGCGATTAGCGCATCTTCAGATTACCTGTAATTCTTAATAACAATCTTCTTAAATAAAACGTTATTCGCGAATCTATCTATAACCGACTAATGGGATAGCTAAGCTAAATGTAGAAGTGAAATGATTCACTTTCCTTAAACAGCGGAGACCTCATTAGTTACATTTAAAAGCCACTGACATGACGGCGTTAAATCGAAGACAGCAGTCGTCAAATCTGGACATAGGATAAGCCTGAGATGGCTGGAGAATACCTCTAAATTAAAAGCATGAAATTACAACATTAACAAGAAATTATATGTGCGTGAGCGCAGCATTTAGGACCAAAAATGAACTCACCAAACCACGGAAATATTCACTGAGAATATAGGTAGGCGATCAGCAATGAATCACAGTGGTAAAAAAATACCACTCTGGACAACGTACGTGCGGTAGTGAGTCGGCCGCGCAGTAGACTGTCGTGACAATGCTGGGTGATAGCGGTGATAGCAAAAAGGGACTGACATAAAGTAAACGGTGAACGGAGTCACATTGAGTGGAGTAGTTTATAAACCGGAAAAGCATGTAGCAGTCTTCAAGAAACTATAAAACAAAACAGTAATCAGATATGTTGGCCTAGTCATCAGTAATGTTTATTTGAATGTTTCAACCATGTGCTGACAAATAGAGATCGTCGGTCGTCAAGAATGTAACATTACATCTTACTGCTGCAACTTTTATCACGAAACTGTTGAAGTTAAAACACTGCAGCTTGTTAGATGATATAATCGTTGGCGAATCTTAAATCTTAACATGATTCAAGTGAAAACATAGAAACTTTGCTCGCTACATATCTACCTTCAGCAGGAATGATATAAAATTACCTCCCCTTCTAGTCTCAAAAAGTGTTGCCAAAAGCACAGCTCTGTGAATATTATTTCACTCGAAAGTGTCGAAACGAAATCTCGCATATTATGATTCACATGCAACAGGCGGGCCCATTAAGGCCGGCAGAATCATCTGACGTGACTTCAGCCATCAAGACCTTCAGTGGCAAGCGTACGGAAAAAGGATGGCTACACTTTTCCTGTACAGAGATTTAGAACTATCATCATGAGGCAATCACATGGACTGCAAATTATGAGTGCCGCCAAGGTAAACACTTAGTTCAGCACTCCCTACGCTAACACTGTAATGCCGCTGAACATTAGGACGCACGTACCGTCCATCTAAATTACAATGAACAGCAAAATTCTAGCTAACAATTTAGCAGCATGTCCATCCTCAAGACAGACTTACACAGATGGGTCTAAACAAAATGACACGGCAGGGGGTGCATGTGTAAATGGTACGACTAATCGAGGGGCATACTCAAGCTCCCTCAAGTAGTGTCTGTACTCACTTCAGAACTTATAGCTATTTTAGAGCGACTTTGTGTAAGGAGATCAAGAATAAACACTAATTACTCGTGTTTTATTAGTTTCACACTCCGCATTGAAGCTGTTAAAATGCTAGAATATCAATAGTACCAAAAATGATCTGTTATACGTATGACATTATAGAAGCAGCTCAAAAGCTTTCCCGCCTAAATAGGACAACGATTACGTTCTAGGTAAAGGCGTGCAGAGGAATAAAGGGAACTGAAGTAGAGACTCTGGTTAAGGACGCGATATACACTGGTTTAGTGAATACACCATAAGTACTGGAATCAGGGCACAATGGAACGAAATACGGTATCGAAATTGAAGGAGAATACTATACTGAAGTGGCACTTGATAATCTGTCACATCCTTGGTACCAAAATTGCAATTACAGCAAGAACTTTATAGTGACAATGGCACATCTGCGATTTAATCACGGGATATTCCGGCCACATTCGCACCACCTCAAGAGATCACGTCTTCTCCATGTGAATGCGACAGTGACTGAGATGTTAACATTTTCTTCGGCTGCGACAGATCATACGAAGAAATCGCGAAACTATTGCCGTTTGTTATATCGTCCGGATATGCGCTCCCGACGAACATTCAAATTAATTTAGTGACAGACAAGCTACAGGTACGTAAACTCCTATACGATTTAATAACAGAAGGTCAAACAAGAATATAGCAAAAAAGTTACCTTTTTGCATTGTAATATAACAAACGAATAGTTATGCTTCTTGCTGTGAACTCTCATTTTGTATTAATGAATCTATTTCAACTTTCCTAGACCATGGAGTTAATTTCACTTAAAATGGATGTAACTGTTAGTTGCTGTAACGGCGGTACTTGTATCGAATGTTTCATTCCAACGGTTTCAGGTGGCTATGGCCTTAAATGTTACGACTTATAGTGAGATTTCCGCACAGGTGATGTCTAAGAGTTATTAATAAATGAACTAAAATAAACACTTTTAGTTTCAATGCATAAGTTAAAATTCACTCCAAGTTTCAATCTTCATTCATTCAGAAGGTACAATCTTGTGAAATAAATTGAACTTTTCTAAACATGCCATCGATTGAGACAACATATTGAGCACCAAGTGTGAAATGTAGTAGGGGTTTGTAAACTGACGGAATACTGCAGGCTAGTGGACGTTGTGGTACGAAAGAACAGATACCATCTGCAGGCTCACCGGCCATTTGACCATCTTCTTCTTCTGTGCGGATGCACAGAAAGTGCCCGAACTCTTACGGGAATCGGCAAAAAGCAGCGAGTAATGGGTATAATGGGCAGGGGCGGTATGAATATAGTGCCGGGCAATAAGTTGGGAATGTGGGTCTCACGGGAGGCGTGCCAGAGATAAGTCCCTGCAGTCGCAGTATCCTCTGTGTCCTCGGTGGCTCAGGTCGCAAAATCAGTGGTATGACATCCTTCAATTTTGACGTAGACCCACAGACCCCGCATACAGCGGGAAAAGACGAGTTTCGAAAAGTGAAAACGCAGACGCAACAGGATGGCGAAACGAAACAGTCCACAAGTAAAGAAACAAAGAACAGAACTCCATCTCAACGTGGGCCAGAGATAGAGTTGTCTCAACGCAGTGATACGAAAAATTGGGCAGATGACACTGAAGAATTTCCCGCAGATGAGGAAATGAAGGAAGTGTCACACCTACCAGGAGGAAAGATTCCAGTGCAGAAAGACAAGCAAATGAGGGACGAGACATCGTCTCGGCCATTACAAGGAAAACCTTAGGCTTTGTCGACAGTGGGCCATAACGACTTGTATACTTACTTAATTAATCATGAATTCATTACAAGCTTATAGAATCGGGACTTTGAATCTAAACAAGATCCGTAGTGAATTAAACCTTAAGAACTTGCAAGACATGCTCTACGCCGCTGATATTGATGTTATTATGTTACAAGAAGTAACAGATATTAGACTGGATGCCATCACAGGTTACAATGCAGTCGTAAATCCAGGGAGCGACAGTAACCTCGGAACTGCGATACTCGCCAAAGAAGGAATTATCATCAAAGATGTCGAGAAACTGGTAAACGCCAGAGGTCTAGCTGTCACCATTCACAATACGCGTTTTATAAATATTTATGCACCATCTGGCACCGGGAACAGGAGGCGAAGAGCTGAATTTTATAAAGATGATATAGTTCCCCTTTTCGGTGGCCGCGAAGAGCATATCATTTTTGGAGGTGACTATAATTGTGTGCTGTCTCCAAAAGACCAGACGCCGCATTTCAATAACTGCGCAGAACTCGGAGCCGTAATTATAGAACTCCGCTTAATTGATACCTGGGAGCTCAAGAACGGTGCATTGCCGGGTTTCACTCATGTTACGAATCATTCCGCTTGTCGCATCAACAGGATCTATGTAACAGTCGACCTGGAAACGCACATTCTCCAGACAGAGCTATGGCCCACTATCTTTTCGGATCACGCTGCATACATATGTACCATGAACTTAAAACGGCAAGAAACGTACAGGGGACGAGGATTGTGGAAGATGAACGTGGAACATCTAAAAGACCCTGCATACCACGAAATATTTAATAACGTATGGAACGCGTGCGAGAACAAATTCACTTCATATACCTCGGCACTGGCATGGTGGATGAAATGTGTGAAACCCGCGATAAGAAAATCGCTGATGAATTACTCCCGCGAGAAAAGTGTTTGGCAAAAACGGACGATAGAATATTACTTCCAAGTTCTTCGTGACCTATACCAATCTGATGCGTCCGTAATCGCCAACTACGTGGAAATAAAACGGATTCAGGCTAAACTTCTCGGACTGAAGCGGAAACAGCTGGAAGGTCATCAAGTAAGAGCAGGACTTCACGATGCTGTAAAAGGAGGACAAACATCTATATATCATGCGATTAATGAGAAGAAGGGGCAATGCAGGAAAATAATAACGGAACTAAGATCTTCTGACGGCAGATTACTGACGCAGCAAAGTGACATCCAGAACGAAATTCACAAGTACTTCACAGAGTTATTAGGCAAAACGACAATGGATATCCCGGTGGATAATGACCTCATGACGGGATTCACACGCAGGCTCGACCCGGTAGAAGCAAACAACTTGTCAACTGAAATTACAGAAGAAGAAGTCGAAGACGCTATAACACGAAGCCCGAAAAATAAGTCACCTGGGCCTGACGGAATCCCGGCGGAGTTTTATCAAATGTTCAGAAGTTGATTCCCAAATTAGCGTGTATCTGTAACGATTTAATGAATCCCACCAATGGCGTCCCACACGACTTCCTAGAAGGAACCATTGTTCTAATCCAGAAACATCCTGCAGGAAAATCTGTAACAAATTTTAGGCCTATCACTCTCCTAAATTCGGATTATAAAATATTTGCCCGCATCATAAACGAAAGATTAAAATCAGTATTGAACACAGTCACTGGATCATATCACTCGAGCGTAGGAAAAGACAGATCAATTTACCAAACACTTTGCGACTACAGAGATATTATTTCCATTGCCGCAGCCTGTAAAATAAAATACGCCATCGTATCATTGGACTTTGAGAAAGCGTTCGATAGAGTCGATCATGCTTACCTTTTCAACACCATGCGTGCCATGAACTTTTCGCAAGGTTTTATCAACATTATTACAAATCTTCTGCAGAAGTCAACATCGACAGTTATGGTAAACGGTCAGTCCAGTAGGCCCATTGTAATGAAAAGTTCGGTGCGACAAGGGTGCCCGATGTCTATGTCACTCTTTGCAATAGCAATCGAGCCATTACTTTTTCGCCTGAGCCACAACCTACAAGGATTCGCTACACGCGGCCGTAGGATTGTCTGCAGGGCATATGACGATGACGTTGCATTTATTGTCAAAGACAACGACGAAATAGAGAAAGCACTCGATATAATAAACACATATGAACAAGTATCTGGTGCGAAACTGAATAGAAATGAGCCTGGCATAATGAATATTGGAAGCGGATTAGGAGTTCCCATTCATGGGCCAATAAAGGAAACTGTCACCATGACGTGTCTTGGGGTGGAGTATACAAGGAATATTCGGCAGACCATCGCAGTTAATTACAGAAGAATCCTCAACACCATCCGTGCCTGTATACGTCAGCACAATCTCCGTACTCTTGATGAGATACAAAGAGTGCCTCTCGTCAACATCTATTTGTCCTCTAAATTAAATTACGTGGCGCAAGCCCTGCCAATTCCAAGGGAAGTGGCGAACAGGATTTTGGCTGCTTTTGGCCACTTCGTCAGCCGCGGCCACATCTTTATAGTCAAGTACCAAACGTTGACTTTACCGACTGGGAACGGTGGATTGAATCTCACAGACGTGTACAATAAAGCACATGCATTGTACGTCTGTAAAACATATAAACTGTGGAAGCGGTCAGTCAACAGTGTCGCCGCATTCTTGTTAAATGAAATAGCGCCGGCCAGCCAGGACGCCCCAATAGACGTTCACCACATCCCAAATGAACTTTACCACCTAAAACATTTCTTCGTAGAATATAGCTGCATTAGACTGGGAACACCCGAGAAAGATGTCATCAAAGTCAAGAAAATATACCAAAACTTACTGAACTTCCAGACCAAGAACATCATAGAACAAAAATACGTCGGTCACTCTTGGCATGATATCTGGAGGAACATACACCACCCGTATTTACCAACAAAAGTGCGGTCATTGTGGTACTATTTTGTGAATAGGAAATTTCCAACGAACTCCAGACTATATTCCATTCACCTGGCTGATTCCCCTTTGTGTACCACTTGCAATCTGATTGATACAGATGAACATCAATTTGTCTGTGGAAATGCGAATAACATATGGTTGTCAATCAGAAAAAAAATAGCAACTATGCAGAGAGAACCGCCGTATTTGATAACGCCAGCGTGCCTTTTATACCCGTAAGAAGAGCTATACCCCACCTGGAAGAAAAATGCCGTCAACTGGTTGAAGGGACACGCGGTATTTTACCTGCTGTCCAGTAAAGAAAGGAGCGAAGGAGATTTTTGGACGTACATTTCCGACCAGCATCACAAGCTACTACGCATGAATAATTATTATGATACATACGCCAATTTCCTCAGAAGAACAGTCATGTGAACTCCATTTTTGATGATGCGATTCAGAACATGAAGAAACGAGAGACAATTTGATCTTTGAAAAACAAATACGATCAAGTGACGAACATCACTATCTGGTTTAGACTTTGAATTTTTTCTAAAATGCCAACGAACCTGTAATTAATTTTAGTTTGTTTTATTGCTTTTAAACGTCAGTTGAAAATTATGTACTACTGTGGAATGTTATGACTAAAAAAAAAATGGATAGAGCGTCTGCCATGTAAGCAGGAGATCCCGGGTTCGAGTCCCGGTCGGGGCAAACATTTTCAACTGCCCCCTTTGACTTATATCAACGCCTGTATGGAGTTAGGGGTATTCATTTCATTGCAATTGTAAAGTATGTGTTTGTGTTTCAGTTAATATCTCTTTTCGACAGTATTTTGTTTTATCAAATTGGTGAACTGGGAGTACTTTTCTTTTCCTCCTCCTTTTGTTTGGACCGTCCAGCGAATAGGTCATGTATTGAACAGAGCTACATCATTCACGCATTTCAGCATTTGCGAGTCGAGTCTACAAGTCCAATTAATATTGTTATCATAATGCAAATCACTGCATCACACTAAAATTTAATATAAACACGGCCTTTTGTCACCAAGCTACCCATTTAAAACGACGATTTCTGGCACTGAAGTATGCACATGCATGGTAAGAGAAGTATACATGCAGTAAAGTCAAACAGGCTGCAGAGAAAGCATTCCATTTAACGATTCCATGCAACAAATTTAAATTACTCATATATATATATTTTCATTATCCTCTTGCTGCAGAAGTATAATGCTGGCTGCATTTTCATGCTTACAAATTAAAATCACTACAGTTAACGTTCAAATTTTATTGTAACTACCTTGGACAAGTATTTACGAGCGTTATAGGGTTTCATACTTTTTCAAGAGGACTGGTGTGTGTGTGTGTATGGCATGCACCACGAAGGAATTTTCCGAACAGGACTGAAATGGGTAGATGTACGTTTACAGACAAAGAATGATTACAATTGCAGAAATTGGAAGATTTTCTCAAGAGAAAGAGCGTCACAAATTGGTAAGTCAATAACGCGTTGGGTCACCTCTGGCCCTTATACAAGCAGTTATTAGGCTTGGCATTGGTTCATAGAGTTGTTAGATGTCCTCCTGAAAGATATTGTACTAAAATCTGTCCAACTGGCGCGTAAGGTTGTCACAATCCCGAGCTAGTTAGAGAGCTCTGCCCATAATGCTCCAGACGTTCTCAGTTTTGGAGAGATCAGGCAACCTTGCTGACCGAGGTAGGGTCTGGCAGAAACGAAGATAAGCAGCAGAAGCTCTAGACCTGTGCAGATGGGCGTTGTCTTGGATGGCTTGCCATGAAGGGCAACAAACCCGGGCGTAGAATGTTGTCGAAGCTCCGCTGTACTGTAAGGGTGCCGTGGATGGCAACTAAAGGGATCCAGCTATGAAAAGAAAGGCTCCCCCAGACAATTAGGCTACTAATGGTAGGCGGGCTGCATGGCGGGCGACACACCGCTGTCCAGAGTGTCTCATGACACGTCTGGGGCCTGTAATCTCATTGGCTGGAGTGGAATTGCCCGCTTGTAACTAAATCCTGCTGACCAGCCAAGAAATGTCTCCCCAAGACGCCCCGGGCAGCGGTGCGATACCAATATGAATGTTGCCCGCCTTACGGCCTGAAAGCGAGCAGAGCCCCTTCGGATGTTATCCGCGGCACCCTTACAAAGCAGCTGTTCTTCGGCATTATACGCCCCGTTTTGTTGCCCTTCATGATAAGCCATCCTGTGTGTACATTTCAGCAAGACAATGCCCGGCTGCACATGGTGATGTTTTCTACTGTTTGTGTTCGTGTTTACCAAACCCTACGTTAGTCATCAAGGTAGCCGTATCTCTTCCCAGTAGACGAAAGTCTGCATGATGATGCTGATGATGTTTGGTTTGTGGGGCGCTCAGCTGCGCGGTCATCGACGCCCGTACAAAGTCCCAATTTTTACACGAATTTTTTTTACACAGTCCAACCTAGCGACTGCCATGAATGATGTTGACGATTATGATGATGAAATGACGAGGAAAACACAAACACCCAGTCCCCGGGCAGAGAAAATCCCCAACCCGGCCGGGAATCGAACCCGGGACCCCATGATCCAGATGCAGCAACGCTAGCCACTACACCATGAGCTGTGGACAGCGGAAGTCTGGAGCGTTATGGGCAGGGCCCGTCACCCACCAGTTGGACAGAATTTGGCTCTATATCCCTCAGGACATTCATATTCAAGCGGTAATACATTACATAAAGGCAGTGAAAATCTAATAGTCATGGGGAGACTGGAATGCAGTTGTAGGGGAAGCTGTAGAAGAAAGGGTTACTGGAGAATTTGGGCTTGGGACAAGGAATGAAGAGGAGGAAGACTCATTGCATTCTGTAACAAATTTCAGCTAATAATAGTGAATACTCTGTCAAGAATCACAAGAGGAGGTGGTACACTTGGAAAAGGGCGGGTGATGCGGGAAGATTTCACAGGTTACGTCATGGTCCGATAGAGATTCTGAAATCAGATATTAGATAGTAAGACGTACCCAGGGGCAGATACAGAATCAGATCACAATGTAGTAGTGATGAAAGGGCTGCGTTTAAGTGATCAGTCAGGAAGAATCAGTACGCAAAGAATTGGGATGCGGAAATACTAAGTGATGACGAGATACGCTTGAAGTTCTCTAAGATATGGATACAGCAATAAAGAACAGTTCAATAGGCAGTACAGTTGAAGAGGAATGGCATCTCTAAAAAGGGCAGTCACGGAAGTTAGAAAGAAATACATAGGTACAAGAAGTTAGCTGCAAAGAAACCGTGGGTAACAGAAGAAATACTTCAGTTGATCGATGAAAGAAGGAAGTACAAAAACGTTCGGGAAAATTTAGGAATGCAGAAATAAAAGTCGCTGAAGAACGAAACAGATAGGACATTCAGGGTACCTCAGACGAAATGGCTGCCTGAAAGACGTCCTCAGACGAAATGGCTGCCTGAAAGACGTGAAGAAATCGAAAAGGAAATGATTGTCGGGAGGACTGACTAAGCATATAGGAAAATAAAATCAACCTTCGATGAAATTGAAAGAAAGGGTGGTAATATGAAGAGTGCAATGGGAAATCCACTGTTAAATGCAAACAAGAGAGGTCGGTGGGTGGAAAGAGTACATTGAAGGCCTCTGTGACGGGGAAGATTTGTCTGATATGATAGAAGAAGAAGAAGCAGGAGTCGATTTCGAAGAGATAGGGGATCCAGTATTAGAATCAGTATTTAGAAGAGCTCTGGAACACTCAAATAAGGCAGAAGGGATAGATAATAGTCCATCAGAATTTCTAAAATCGTTGGGGGAAGTGGCAACAAAACGACTATTCACGTTGGCGAGTAAAATGAACGAGTCTGGCGCCATACCAAAATCTCATCCACACAATTCCGAAGATTGAAAGAGCTGACAAGTGCGAGAACTATCGTACAATCAGCTTAACAGCACATGTAGCCGAGTTGCTTGCGAGAATAATATAGAGAAGAATGGAAAAGAAAATTGAGGATGTGTTAGATGATGATCAGTTCGGCTTTAGCAAAGGTAAAGTCGCCAGAGAAGAAATTCCGACGTTGCGGTTGATAATGGAAACAAGATTAAAGAAAAATCAAGACACGTTCGTAGAATTTGCCGACCTGGATTAAGCATTCGACAAGTAAAATGGTGCAAGATGTTCGAAATTCTGAGGAAAATATGGGTAAGCTATAGGGCGAGACAGGTAATATACAATACGTACAAGAGCCAAGACGGAATAATAAGAGTGAACGACCGAGAAAGAAGTGCCCGGATTAACAAGGGTGTAAGAGAGCGATGTAGTCTTCCACCCCTACCGTTGAATCTGTATACGGAAGAAACAATGATGGAAATAAAAGAAAGGTTAAAGAGCGGGATTAAAATTTAAGGTGAAAGGATATCAGTAATACGATTCGCTGATGACATTGCTACCCTCAGTGAAAGTGAAGAAGAATTACAGGATCTGATGAATGTAATGAATAGTCTAATGAGTACAGAATATGGATTAAGACTAAATCTAAAAAAAAAAAAAAAACGAAACTTATGAGAAGTAGATGAGGTTAAGTAATTCTGCCACTTAGGCAGCAAACTAACCAATGGCGGACGGAGCAAGTAGGACATCAAAAGCAGATTAGCACTGACAAGAAGGGCATTTCTGGCCAAGAGACGTGTGCTAGTATCAAACAGAGGCCTTAATTTGAGAAAGAAATTTCTTAGAATGCACGTTTAGAGCACAGCATTGTATGGAAGTGAAACACTGACTATGGGAAAATAGGAACATAACAGAATCAAAGCATTTGAGATGTGGTACTACAGACGAATGTTGAAAATTAGATTGAATGATGAGGGAAGGATTGAGGAGCTTCAGTGCAGATTCGGAGAGGAAAGGAATATGCGGAAAAACTGGAAAGAAGAAGGGGCAGGATGATAGGATATATGTTAAGACATGAGGGAATGTCTTCCACGGTACTAGAGGGAGCTGTAGAGGGCAAAAACTGTAGAGGAAGGCAGAGATTGGAAAACTTCCAACAAATAATTGAGGGCGTAGGTTGAGAGTGCTAGCCTGAGATGAAGAGGTTGGTACAGGAGAGGAATTCGTGGTGGGCTGCATCAAACCAGTCAAAATACTGATGACCAAAAGAAAAACAAATCCCTCAGAAGGACGTCTAACAACTTTATAATTTAATGCCATGCCGAGTAAGTGCTTGCACAAGGGTCAGAAAGGGACCAACGCGTTACTGACTTCCTGAATTTGTTCTTTCTCTTTGTCTGCAAAAGCGCATCCCTAACTATCGATTTCGGTTCCACTGGGATAATTCCTTCGCGGTGATTCTTTTTTTGTCTTAGAGTGTATTTTTGGACGTGGCAGTACAACCAAATTAAAAAGAAAACATTCTAAGTAACACATATCTAATTTTTTTTGGTTTCAGAGATGTAACTTATTACAGAGGTACGTATTAGTTCCACAGTTGGTGTATTTACCGACTGTCAGTTTTGTTCAAGGTGTGAGGCTGTATTTGAGTTTCATAAATGGATTTTTATGATTGTGGGTTGTTGCCCAATTCTAACGTATCGTTTAACCACTTACTCAGAAATGCCGAATATTCACATATGGTATTACGTTCTTTAATGGAAATGCTCCTTGTCTAGATTAAGGTAGACGTATTCTTAACCGCAGAATACCAAGTTCAACAGAGTTTGTTCGTGTTTTCAACGCGTGAGTATGGTCCAGTGAGCAGCATGCATACTACATCTGACCGTGCAAATGGGCAAAGTGTGTGAATGAATTAGAGGACGTTATTCAGTTCGTAGAAAGCAGTCCTTCGACAAGGACATTTTAAATTTTTGAAACGCATGCACGGCATTCACCCTTATCATAAATGGTGTATTTAACACCTCATTGGTTAATTACAAACCGCCCAGTAGTCCAATGAATATTGTGCACTGGTGTAGCCAATTTACAACACGACTCTATCAATAGCTTTCGTAATTCACATCGGTGGTACGAAGGAAAGTCACATGCTTTTTGGGAAAAACATTTTCGAGAACGTTTCGCTATAAATACGTTGCGTGGTATGATAGACAATCAGTTGGCTGGTCTTGTTGTGCTACCGCATCGATCTACAGGTAGGTCCTTGTTATCTACATTTTCCTGAAACGAGCTTGCAGCGTTACTGAAAGAGGTTCCTTTGGCTACAAGGGTGGGTATGGTTCCTCCAGCATGACGGAGCCCCAGCACATTTTAGTCATCAAGCGACACGTCACGTAAATCAAAATTTCCCTAAAATGATCACTTTTCGTGGCCAAGTACATTACCCCTTCAGACGTTAGTCCGTAGGGTGGTTGAAAAGCGAAATCTACGAAGGAAATGTAAACACATGAGACCAGATTACGCATCGTGCTGCGTTAATAAAAGAACGCGTTGGCGGCCTCAGAGCAGCAACACGTGTTTTAAGTCAGGAGAATTCTAAGGAGCACTGAAGTAGGAGGTGCAATCTGTGAAAATCTTTAACTAAATCATTTGCCTTTAACTAATATTTTCTGTGAATATTTGTGTGGGTTACATTCTAACAAACTAATTTCTGTTGCCAATAAAAAGTACATTCATTTTACTTTGTTTTGTTCTTATTAGTCTGCTGTGACCTCCTAAAAATTTACTATTCCTTCCGAGACATTCTTTTTTTCTTTTACCCATACACGATTCAGCATTTTCTGTGCTATCTTCAATGTTTTTTTCTTAAATTATTAGTCCTTAAATAACGCTAGTAGCTAGTGTGCTAGTAATTTTATGCAAACAACACTCTACACAACTTATCATAGTTTCTGCTCATGTTGTCTTTTATACTGCTCTTGAACATGTGTGAGTGAACACTTTTTTTTTTTTTTTTTTTTTAGTTCGCCATAACTGTAATCAAGGAATGTGACTGAATAAAGTTTTCAGATGTTTATTTGACACCAAAACGGTTGTCAAGCCACATTTAGTCAATCAATAAAATCTTTAAAAGGTTGTTACACTATTAGTTTGGACGCATAGAGTTGTCTTTTTCAAATATAATCACAAACATGGAAAACTGCGTTAATAGTTGCTACCACAATTCTTTTCTGCTGCCTCTGCTTCGGTTTACTGACTTTAGTGTATTTTTCGTAATATTTGAAAGAAGTGTGGTAGCAATTTTAACGCAGTTTTCCAGGTTTGTCATTATATTTCAAAAAGAGGACTCAGTGCGTCCAAACTAATAGTGTAACCTTTTAAAATTTTAACACTTCAGTGACTATGTTTGACGACCGTTTGTGGTGTCAAATGAACACTTTTTTGTTCGCTGTCCTTGTATCATTGCTGTACAGTGTTTGCGTGATTACACATTCTTTCACTTTATTTTTCCACGAGAACACAAAACTCTGATTCTAACTCATTAACTACTGCAGTATGCATGGGCAAAATTAGTATAAATTGCTTATGGTAGATAACTTCTGGAATTGTAGATGTTTATTTCTCTGATATTTCCAGCTTTTTTTTCTCCAGAGAGGGACAAATGAATCGCAATGTTCTACTCTCCGCCTTGTCTGCATCTTGCTATTAGATTTACAATCATTCATTCTTTGACATTGCAATTCTTCATTATTTTTACCCCTGCGTTTAGGAACAGTCAACCAGTCTCTAAGGGGTTGACTGTCTACGAAGCTCTTCTTAATCATAATACTTCTATAATACATCTGATCTTTCAAATCCTTTTCTTCTATACCCAACTCGAGGATACTTTTAGTCACTTCTGTCAAACACACTATTTTGATCTGTCTTTTTTTTCTGTTGAGAGATTCTGTTTGTTTTATACAGTAGGATTCATCGTAGAGATATTTCCACAATCTTATCGAATTATCTGTATACCTCTAGAAATTCTGGTACTTCTCTGCTATGATTACTGCACTCAGGTCAGCGTTCCCATGCAACATTAAACCTGCATGATCAATGGTGCACATGGACGACCTTCATTACTTCTCCCCAACGCATCCCACACGTGCTCGATGGAGTTTATGTCGGGGAAAAGGGCAGGCAAGCCATTCGCCGAATATTCTGTGGTTCAATGCTCCGTCTGTCTCACTCTGGCACTGTCGTCCATAAGAATGACGTCAGCGCGGAGTGCACCCCTGAGAAGACGCACGTGGGGAAGGGGTGTATTGTGTTCAAAGATTTGGTGGCCAGTGCGCCCATTCAACATTACATCTCTCCACACTATACCGCCTGGACCACCAAAACGATCATGTTCGACAATACTGTACGTTTCCTCATATAGAGAGACGTGGGAACGCGTAATGTACCCGCGAACATGATCGTTTTGGTGGTCCACGTGTTACGGTGTGGGGAGGCGCAATATAGGATCTGCGTACTGACATCCAAATCTTTGTACACTGTTGACAACGTTAGTGTGACACTGTGCGCCTTCTTGATGAGTGTCTTTTCGGGAGAACATTCGGTCCTGACTTAATTTTTATGGATGACAACGCACGCCCGTATCGAACTACACAAGTGGAGAAGCTCTTATAATGAGAGGATATTCGGCGAATAGACCGGCCTGCCCGTTCTCCAGACTTTAATCTCATCAAGCACGTGTGGAGTGTGTTGGGGAGACGTCTTTCAGCTTCGTCCACATGCACAAACAACCGTCCAGTAGTTATCAACCGCCCAACCGCACCGGTGGAGAAATTGAACGCCCTATCACTAGAATTCCTTATCAACCTTGTGACAGCGTGGGAGCACGTTGCAGAGCATGCACAACCGTCCGTAGTGATCACACACCTTATTAAGAAGCATGTCCCGCCTTTTGTAATGTCCAGGGGACCATCACGAATAGCAGTGACTCCCATGGAATTATTGTTTTTGAATAAAAGTGTCATTTCTGTTCGTCCCATTGCGTATTTTTTTTCAATTACCTTTCGTACCATACTGTAGCAGTTCCATCTGTATATAGTCCAAATATCATCGAGTGTGTTACTTGGAAGCGGCTGATCATTCGAAAGTTGCCTCCATCGTTCTGCACACCAGGGTGCAGTTTCCTCTGATGAATATGGATAACAACCTGAAAGTCACGCTGTGTGGTTGGACTGACGTACTGGCATCAAGTACACAAATTTCTCCCCCTACTCAGAAATAGATTAAATTTTTTTTGTGGTTTTAGGGCGCACAACTACAGTGGTCATTAGCACCCAAACTATATTATGAATGCACTGCGAGGCACAATGTTGAAACAGCAACTAATAAGGACAACACTATAAAAGGCACATTAACAGGCAAGGGATTAAAAGAAAACAGCGTAATCAAATGTCCTTAGACAGGTTTGTCAAGTGGATAAACGAAGAACGCGAGCAGCTGCTCCTGGGTCGTCCGCTAAAATTTCATCCAGAGTACATGGCAGGCCAAGATCAATGCGCAGTGTATTAAAATTCTGACAGGACGTTAAAATGTGGCGTACTGTCAACAATTGCCCACATGGGCAGAATGGCGCCGGTGCAGCCGTCAGCAGATGGCGGTGGCTGAACCGGCAGTGTCCAATCCGTAACCGGGCCAAAACGACCTCCTCCCGCCGAGAAGGGCGTGAAGAGGTCGTCCGAGCCGTGGGGAGAGGTTTCAAGGCCCGAAGCTTGTTTTCAGTAAGTGTAGACCAATCGGCATGCCACAGCGATAAAATGCGTTGACAAATGATCCTGCTAAAATCAGACGAAGGCACACAACAAGAAGCTGTCCGAGGCTGGAGGACCGCAGCCTTGGCCGCGGCATCTGCAGCTTCGTTCCCCGGGATACCGACATGGCCAGGAACCCACATAAAGATAACCGGAGAACCGTCGTCCGCCAGCTGCTGAAGAGAGCGTTGGATCCGGTGCACGTAAGGGCGAACCGAATGCGAATCACTGAGGCTCTGGATGGCGCTCAGGGAATCAGAGCAGATGACATAAGCGGAATGTCGGTGGCGGCGTATGTAAAGAACAGCCTGATAGAGCGCAAATAGCTCAGCTGTGAAGACCGAACAATGGCCATGGAGCCGGTATTTAAAACTGTGTGCCCCGACAATAAAAGAACACCCGACAGCGTCATTGGTCTTAGAGCCATCTGTATAAATGAAGATCGTATTAATGAACTTCGAACGAAGTTCGACAAACCGCGAGCGGTATACCGAAGCTGGGGTAACCTCCTTTGGGAGCGAGCTGAGGTCAAGGTGAATGCGAACCTGAGCCTGGAGCCAAGGTGGCGTTTGGCTCTCGCCCACTCTAATGGTTGCAGGGAGTAGAAAATCAGGTTGCTGAAGGAGGCGACGAAAGCGAACTCCAGGGGGTAGCAGGGCAGATACATACAACCCGTATTGACGGTCGAGAGAGTCGCCAAAAAACGAACGATAAGACGGGTGGTCGGGCATTGATAATAGCCGACAGGCATAAAGACAAAGCAGTATATCACGCCGGTAGGTTAGTGGCAATTCTTCAGCATGAAGACTCTCGACGGGACTAGTATACAACGCTCCGACCGCAAGACGTAACCCCCGATGATGTATGGAGTTGAGGCGGCGTAAGATGGACGGCCGTGCAGAGGAGTATACAAAGCCCCCATAATCCAGCTTTGAGCGGACGATCGACCGATATAGATGAATTAAATTCGATTTACACCCTCGCACAGTCCTAATATTTTTAGCAGCGAAAGAAAAACTTTACTTCAACAAAACGCACTCCCAAAACGCTAGAGAATGATTGACCACAGCGCAGGTCGGTCTCTTCCGGATGGAGAGGGGGGTCTGTAGGGAGCTGTGCCAATCGGAGGAAGAAGTTCGGTGCCTTTGTTTTCCGACAGTCGATTCTGTTGTGACACGCGGGGCAATTTTTCACCTCGGTGATTCGACCTGTGATTCCGACGTCCCATGGGCAACGAACATCTATCACACCTCACTGACAGCTGGCGCGAGATTGCCGCTTCCTCAGCTGGTCGATACAGAGGAGGTTACAAATATGTTTCTGCGGTCGCTTATTCACTCCTCGCTTGCTGAGTTCCTGTTTTACCACGAAGTTTCCTATAGTTTTGCAAACTGCATCAGTGTATCAACACGATATCTCCAATTATATTCCTGGTTTCTGAAATGTATTATAACTGTCAAGTTTATCTGAATATGCAATATAGAACTACATTTTTTAGTTGTACTTAATTACCACATGCAGGTGAGTTTCAGGCTGAGATAGTGTTAAGAAACTTTCCCTGTACGGAAGAAATAAATATGGAAGATCACATGTGACCTATTGTGTATTGAACCGGAGACCTAGAAACAACGGAGAGGCTTCGTCCCACCGTAGCCCTAAGTGGTTCACAACCCCACAACAGGCCACAGCAGTCCACCCAACTCACCGCCGCCCCACACTGAACTCAGGGTTATTGTGCGGTTCGGTTCCCAATGGAGAAAGCCGCCAGATAGAATTTTGCACAGACCACAATTTAATTATCGCTAACACTTTTCCTCAACATATTTCTTCCTCCCGTCGTCGATCAACTGAAGTATTTCTTCTGTTATCCTTGGTTTCTACGCGTTACCTTCATGGACACCTATGTTTTTCTTTCCAGCTTCTTTGAGCGCCCATTTTAGATATAGCCATTCCTCTTCAACTGAACTGCCTACTGAGCTATTCATTGTCCCAGCCTCAGAGAAATTCTAGAGCATCTCTTCATTGCTTAGTACTTCCGCATCCCAATTCTCAGCGCATTGATTTTTCCTGACTGTTCTCTCCAACTTCATTACTAAATACGCCTTACAGTCTAATATCTGATTTCGGAATCTCTGTCCGACCATTATGTAATCCAGATGGAAGCTTCCCACGTCTGCGGCTATTTTCAAAGTATACCTCCTCCTTTTATCAATCTTGAACAGAGTATTCGCTGTTGCTAACTAAAATTTAATGGTCAACTGGTCTTTCTCCCCTCTAATTCGTATTACCAATCCCACATAGTTCCGTAACTCTTTCTTCTATTCCTTTCGCTACAACCGCATTCCAGTCCCCAATGGCTATTAGATTTTCATCTCGCTTTACGTACTGTATTACTCTTTCAGTGTCCTCGTATACTTTCTCTATCTCTTCATCTTGAGCTTGCGACGTCGGTATGTATACCTGAACTACGTTGTCGGTGTTGGTTTGCTCTTGATTCTGATAAGAACAATTCTGTCGCTAAACTGCTCACAGTAACACACTCTCTGCTCTACCATCCTATTCATAACGTATCCTTCTCTCCTTACACCATTTTCTGCTGCTATTGATATTACCATAAACTCATCTGTCCAGGAATCCTTCTCTTCTTACCATTTACTTCACTGACCTCTACTCCCTCTAGATTCAGTCATAGTATTTCCCTACCACGTTCAAACTTCTGATTCGTTGAACGTTGAACGTTACCGTTTGGTTGGTTATTCAGTCTTTTTTATGGTCAACTCCATCTTAGCAGTCCCTTCCCGGAAATCCGGATGGGGAGCTTGTCTGGAATCTTTTGCCGGTGGAGATATCGTAATGGCCCTTTTCTGAATTACAGATCACATGTCCTGTGGATACACAGTTTGTGTTTTCTGCATCCTCATGCGGTTGATCATTGCTGATTCTTCCGTCTTCAGGAGCAGTTTTCGACCACAAGGGCAAGAGAGTGCCCTGAACCTCTGTCTGCTCTTCCGCCCACTTTGACAAGGCCGTTGGCAGAATGAGGGTAACTTCTTATGCCGGAAGTCTTTGGCCTCCGTTTGTGATAATTTTCATTCAAAAAGTTAGCAGTGTCGGAATTCGAACCCAGTACCGAGGACGATAATCAGTCAATGATACATCCACTGGACAACGTGTGCACGGGCGTACTCAGCTCGAAATCCTTGAACGCGATGCAAAATCATTGGTCATTGTTATTGTCACACTGTACTCCGTCCATGTGCGTCTTTTCAGGGTTGCATTCGAACCTGATTTCACTTATATGTATGTCAATGCGCAACTGCATCGAACTGAGCAGGTGGAAGAGCTTTTGGAAAGAGAGGATGTTTGGTGAATGGACTGACCTGCCCGTTCTCCCTAATGAAAATTCATCGAGCACGTTTGGACTGGAGTGAGAAGACGTTTTACAGCATTTTCCACACGCACCATCGACCATTCAATAATCGTCAACGTCCTTAAAAGTTGCACACAATCCTAACACTTAAGTTTACATTAGGTGGTAAGAGATCTGTGTTTTTCAAAAATGCTTTTCTTGTTATAGGTAGTCTTCATCTAATATCTCCTCCACTTCGCTCATCATCGCAGTTTCACTTCCTTTTAGCAGCGGAGCGGTTCGATGTTCATCAGACTGATTTGATGTAGCCGACAAAGACTTCCTCTCCTGTGCCACTCTCTTTACTTCAAAGCAGGACTTACACCAATCCTCATTTCTTTGTTGGATATGTTCCATTTCTGCCTTTAAGGCGACAAAGAAATCAACACCTGAAGGAGTCTGAACGAGGTCCTGTACAAGTTACGAGAAACTGAATATTCATTCTGCAGTTATTCAGAAACACTCGGCAGGAATGTAGTCACTGTATATGAATGCTGGTAGCAGTGGTCGCGAGATTATACGGTCTTAAGAAGACCGGGCTCCGGATGGCCACGTGTGACTGCCGAAAGGGAACACCACTGTGTTCTGACTATGGCTCTGGCGCATCGTGGTGCATTGCAGCAGCAATTTTAGCGGTAGTTGGCACCACAGTGACACAAAGGACTTTTTCAAATCGGTTACTTTAGGGACAGCTCTAAGCCAGGCACCCTGTAGCGTGCATTCCACTTCCTCCAAACCACCGTTATTTGTGACTTTCAGTGGCGTCAAACGAGAGTTCACTGGAGGGCAGGGTGGAGGTGTCTTGTGTTCTCTGATGAAGCCGCTTCTGCCGTGGTGGCAGGTCAGCAGATCTGTCTCCAATCGAGCACGTACGGAACACCATCGGGCGAGAACTCCAGCGTCATCCGCAAACAGCATGAATAGCCTCTGTATTGACCGACCAAGTGCAATAGGTGTGGGAATCTATGCCACCAACTGACACATGTACAACACAACACATGCACGTTTGCGTTCTTTCACTCAACAATCTGGCGGTTATTAACGTACCAGAATTTCACAATCTGAAATGGCATATCTTTCAATGTTAATCACTTAAATATGTTAACTAGAAAAATGTTTTACCGAAATTTCATTACTCTACATTAATAATTTTTTGGTGTTGGGATTTTTTCCCGTCAGTGTATATTCTGTGTTCGCCGACCAGAGTGGCCGAGCGGTTTTAGGCGCTTCGGTCTGGAACCGCGCGACCGCTACGGTCGTAGGTTCGAATCCTGCCTCGGGCATGGATGTGTGTGATGTCCTTAGGTTGGTCAGGTTTACGTAGTTCTAAGTCTAGGGGACTGATGACCTCAGATGTTAAGTCCCATAGTGCTCAGAGCCATTTGAACCATACGTTCTGTTTTCAGTATGTCAGGCAGTCCTTCCTCGCTTCCAGTGAGGATAGTGACGTCACCAGTGAATCTCTTATTTCTACTTCGACGGACAGATTGAACAATAGGCGAGAAAGGCTGCATCCTATCCTTATGTCCTGTTTAATCTGAAAACATCTTTCTTGGTCTTTCATTCTCATTTGTATCATTATTCGGAACGCTCATAAACAGTCTCTGTCAAACGACCTTAAACTGCCTGTGTTGCTGCTCCTCCTGTTGAATATCGTCTGCGAGCTGGAAATGGAGCGCTGACTGCCCCTTAAGGAGTGTACAGTAAGCAGCAACGACAGTGGTCTGCATGTGGGCCGGCGTGCCGAGTGCATGCAGGCGGTTCGTGGTTCAGGCACTGTATCCTGCCCGTCACTTATGAATTCCTCCACTTGTTAGTTAGAATGACATACTAGCAGATCCTCGCACATTGCGCGTATAATTGGTTTTCACCCTTCTTATGTATCTTGATTTGTGATTTTCTTGCAACATCCTGTCTGGGGTCAATTAATTTTTTTGTTACACCAAGTGGTGATAATCCTAAAATTTGGCACACATTTTCAAAGCCCATCTATTATAAGACTGTACAAGTTTTGTTGGCTTCTACGATGTCAGTTTTAAAATTTTTGCAGTTATAAATCGTGTAAGTTCTATTTCTGTGGTTTGTATTGTATACAGATTTAATGATTCACCAGATACGACTCGTCAAAACTGAATCCAGACTTCGAGTCCCCATCCTAACTAGTTGCCCTATTGTTGAATGCTGGTAAGGGCTGTTAGATACTCATAGCAGAGTGTGGTTAGATCGATTGTAGCCAGGTTTATGGTAGTACTCACTGGTAAAGATTAGACTTGACTGAAGGCCCCTTCGATTATCCTTTTCCTTTTGCCATTTGATTTATTGTTGTCATTAGTACTCCGCTTCAATGTGTCTGGTTTCAGGATGGTTGCTGAGATGGTCCCTGGTATTTCTCACTTACAGAAGAAAGAGTGTGGCTATTAACTTTTCTGTGTGTGCACAGCAGCCCGCTGGCAAACCTTCAAACTATGCGAATGCATTGCAGGAGGTCTTGGATCGGCCAGTGGTTCTTTTTGATCTTTCAGCTAAAGCGGTAAGTGGAAGCATATACTACACTGGAGCTATGTTAGAAGAAATGGCCATTTAGCTTCTTTCCTTAAAATAGCTCACCCTTTGCGTTTGTAACTTAAGTGCATAGAGGTGAGATTAATCCATTAGAGCAAGCATGTGAAGGATCTGTATGGTGACGAAGCCAGTGTGGGTTTTAGTGATTCATTATTGCACCTTGAACAGGAAGTACTGGATTTGCGAAAGCATATTAGTTGCATGATGTGTGGTGGTGGGCTTAATGGTGAATAGCTGGTGTAGTTGGGTGCTGGTACCATTAATCCAACTTACATGTCTGCGTTGGCTACAACAATTGAACTGTTTGCTAAATTGCCTCACCGAATCCTTCGTTTGTAAGTATAAATAAATAAATAAATCAATAAGCAAATGATTACATTTATTTCCCTAATGGTTACACCTATTTTTCGGAGAATCTCGGAAAAAAATGACTCTGAGCACAATGGGACTTAACATCTTTGGTCATCAGTCCCCTAGAAAACTACCTGAACCTAACAAACCTAAGGACATCACACACATTCATGCCCGAGGCAGGATTCGAACCTGCGACCGCAGCGGTTGCGCGATTCCATACTGAAGCGCCGAGAAGCGCTCGGCCACACCGGCCGGCGAATCTCGAACATATTGAAATATTTTACATTAATCTGTGACTTGTAACATTTTCATTGTACTTTCCACAGTAACACATAATTGGCAAATTGAAAAAAGTAATCCAAGGACCGACAGAGGTTTGAGGCACGGTCTTCTGTGTTTGTAGCTCAACACTTACCCGCTTGGGTCGCCACCAGGCTAAACACATAATCATACATTGCCTGGCAGGAAAATGAATCCCCAGAAGCCATAGTTGGAAGTGAATGTAGCTTCGTACACATACACACAATTGATGGGTATCTAAATGATCTGAGATCCAATTCTCTCAACTAGTAGAAACGCCTACAAAATACATTGTTGTTCGTGTCTAGTGTCGTTATCAGGCCTGACAGCGTTACAGCGGGTGTGAACAGCGTCAAATACTGAGTGATCAGTGTAAAGAATACGCAGATGCAGCGCACTCGTGTGAGACTTCGTTATCAGCACCTGACAGATGGACTTCCATTTGGCCGGCTTGTCGAATTACGCAATATTCAGATTTGTGGGGCATTCGAATGTGACAGTGGTCTCATAGGGCTGCGTAGGTACATGACGGAACACACGTCAGAATTCTGGTGGACCACGTTCGAGTACCAAAATGGAGGGCCGCATTATTGTTTTGGAGAGAACAGTGGTGTAACTACTGACGTCATGGTGTTGTGAGCCAACAGATGTGACTTCAGGTCACGGTACGTCATGGACATACTGCTTGTGTTGCCTCTCATACGACAGTAACATGGTGCCAGTTTTCAGCGCGGCAATGCTCGTCCATCCATTGCATGTGTCTCTATGAACTGTTTGTATGTAACTGATGAAATTCAATGACCGGCAAGCTCCACACATCTGTCCCTGAAAGAACAGGTGAGGGACCAGCTCAGATGTCATCTCCAGTATATAGGATATGAAGAACAAGTCAGTGCAGTTGTAGGCAGCTTGCCTCAGGAGGATATGCAACGACTTCCTGACCCCCTTCCCAACCGAATCAGTGGACGCGTCCAGGCGAGAGGGGGTAGCCGTACTGGGAGGACCCAGAGCTCGTGACATGTTCCTGGGTTTCACGGACATTACTCGCGAGAGCAGAAGACATGCTCCTAGCTCTCTTAAGGGGCTCCGGAACGCCCTATACTTGCTATGTTAAAATAACGCTTATAAATTACATCTTTCCTCACAAAGTATTTGAGGTAGGAAGTTGAACTTTTTACAGATTATTTATTGGAATATGGGCTACAACTTAACACAGGGATTTTACAAAATTTTAGTTCAGTTATTAAAGATGATTTTTTTTTCAATTGTAATGAAAATTCACAACATTTTTTTGCAATTTTTTATTTACATATTCAAAAATATACAGTTTTTTGGAAAAAGGCTGTGTTAAATTATGCAGAAGGTACTGTGTAACATTTACTGAAAGTTTGAAACAAATATGTTTGGAAGATCCTTAGAAAACATGTAATTAGTATGAGAAAATAAAAGTTTTGGGAATCGAGCGACAAAGATTGGATTAACTTTTTAGTGCATTCCAGGTCCATAGGATGGATTATCTTCATCCTCTGCAAACTCCTCCTCCAGCTTCCTCTTGTTCCTCCTCCTGTTTACTCTTGCTTGTATTTCTAGACTCTTTACAGCCCTGTCTGCAGCCCGAAGGCGTTCCTTGTCTAAAGCAAGCATCGCTCGTACCATGTTAGAACCTATCTTCATTCCCATATTTCTAAATACCTTGCACCTTACAATGTTGCCATCATTGAAAGTCGCAACAGCATCATACACACCAAAGTGAAGTGTTTCTATTCCAACAAATACAGTCTTGGGGATTCTCGACCATATAACACTATTTACACTTTCATTGGGGTTTTGAGTTTTTCCGTGAATACACTTTTTCAACAGTTCAGGTGCTGCTAAGTCTCTGAAAATAGGTTTTATCACCTCCATTATTGCATGAGGCAGACTATGCTTATGAGTGTACACTTCACCAGTTAGCAATCCTTTGTTATATTTACACCAACTGTCTTCTTCTTTGGGACACAAGCTATGTTGGGGATTTTCATCGTCTTTATTGTTTACAGTAATAACACATACCTTTGGCTTTCCAACATTTCTCCTTTTCTTAAAAGCCTTCAGAGGATTTCTAATAACTTTACTTTTACTCATTATTATACTTCAACAAAACAGAGACTCAAGAAACAGAATTAATTACGAATATTTTCGAGATAACGACAGAGTAAATAAACATGAAACAATCGACAATCACACCAGCGATATATATTGAACCATCACAGGTTAGCCGCAACACATTATCTCACATCACTAAAATGTACCTGATGAATACGGACGTTAATAATAACACCATTTGACAGCAGTTTAACAGCGCCACAGTGGGTCACGCCCATGTAGAACACATTTCAAAAAAAATTTAAAAATAGTTGTAGTCTTCGGAATTGAATAAATTATATATCTATTAAAAGGTAATAGTCTCCAGATTCAGAAAACGCAAAAAAGTAAAAATTGAACTTTTCATGATTTTGAGCCTTTCCGGAGCCCCTTAATGTGACAGGAGCCAGAGGAGGCGGTCAGTCAGGAGTAGGATACGCTCCCTTGAGAACAGTCTGCCATTTGTCAGAGACCGCTTCGTCCGACTGAGTCTCGTCTTGCTGCCCATATTCTGCGAGCACTGTTGCGTCTGGTATGGGAGGTCAGAGTGCAGTTGGACGAGAGAAGCAGTATGGGGTCGACTGTACCAGCAATATGGCCTTAGCAGCAGTGGCAGCAGGTTTTCTGTCTGGCGAGCGGCCACGAGGTTTGAGTTGGTCCTGGAGGGCGGCAGATGACACGTACGCCCAGAATACTCCAGATCAGCAGCGCTCCGTCGGACGGGGCGCGGACAGGGGGTCACGTGCGAAGCAGTTCACCGAGGAGGGAGCGATCGGCCGTGAGAGTACGGCCTCAGCTCCTTTGAGAGTCTGCTAACACCGTCAAGGCCACCGCCAAGGGACTGACCTGAGTGAGCGCGACTTTGAACTGATTTAAATCGCGGTTGCCCGACTGCTTTGTGGGAACCGTAATGAAGTAACCAGACCACAGCATCTAGTTTTGGTAGGGTGTGGTGTGACTGACACCTACTACCATTCAAAATTGTTTAACTTCTCATGGTTGGGATTCACGGTCATATAATATTTCTTAAAAGATATCATAGTCACCGTTGACTGTATGAAATATTTATTATTACGATTGCAATTTCAGCCTTAGGGCCATTTTCAAATAACAATGCAAAAGTTACCTAAACACTCACAAAAAATACAAAAATGAAGCACAGTTTGTATATACATAATTAAATGAAACATTTCATTAAGATAGTACCGTAGTTATGAAAACCACCCTGATTTTGTGTAGACAACCGTGTAAACGAGGTTTTATTATATATATACAGGGTGTTTCAAAAATGACCGGTATATTTGAAACGGCAATAAAAACTAAACGAGCAGCGATAGAAATACACCGTTTGTTGCAATATGCTTGGGACAGCAGTACATTTTCAGGCAGACAAACTTTCGAAATTACAGTAGTTACAATTTTCAACAACAGATGGCGCTGCGGTCTGGGAAACTCTATAGTACGATATTTTCCACATATCCACCATGCGTAGCAATAATATGGCGTAGTCTCTGAATGAAATTACCCGAAACCTTTGACAACGTGTCTGGCGGAATGGCTTCACATGCAGATGAGATGTACTGCTTCAGCTGTTCAATTGTTTCTGGATTTTGGCGGTACACCTGGTCTTTCAAGTGTCCCCACAGAAAGAAGTCACAGGGGTTCATGTCTGGCGAATAGGGAGGCCAATCCACGCCGCCTCCTGTATGTTTCGGATAGCCCAAAGCAATCACACGATCATCGAAATATTCATTCAGGAAATTAAAGACGTCGGCCGTGCGATGTGGCCGGGCACCATCTTGCATAAACCACGAGGTGTTCGCAGTGTCGTCTAAGGCAGTTTGTACCGCCACAAATTCACGAAGAATGTCCAGATAGCGTGATGCAGTAATCGTTTCGGATCTGAAAAATGGGCCAGTGATTCCTTTGGAAGAAATGGCGGCCCAGACCAGTACTTTTTGAGGATGCAGGGACGATGGGACTGCAACATGGGGCTTTTCGGTTCTGTTTATTGACGAAGCCGTCCAGGTAAAAATAAGCTTCGTCAGTAAACCAAATGCTGCCCACATGCATATCGCCGTCATCAATCCTGTGCACTATATCGCTAGCGAATGTCTCTCGTGCAGCAATGGTAGCGGCGCTGAGGGGTTGCCGCGTTTGAATTTTGTATGGATAGAGGTGTAAACTCTGGCGCATGAGACGATACGTGGACGTTGGCGTCATTTGGACCGCAGCTGCAACACGGCGAACGGAAACCCGAGGCCGCTGTTGGATCACCTGCTGCACTAGATGAGCGTTGCCCTCTGTGGTTGCCGTACGCGGTCGCCCTACCTTTCCAGCACGTTCATCCGTCACGTTCCCAGTCCGTTGAAATTTTTCAAACAGATCCTTTATTGTATCGCTTTTCGGTCCTTTGGTTACATGAAACCTCCGTTGAAAACTTCGTCTTGTTGCAACAACACTGTGTTCTAGATGGTGGAATTCCAACACCAGAAAAATCCTCTGTTCTAAGGAATAAACCATGTTGTCTACACTTGCACGTTGTGAACAGCACACGCTTCCAGCAGAAAGATGACGTACAGAATGGCGCACCCACAGACTGCGTTGTCTTCTATATCTTTCACATCACTTGCAGCGCCATCTGTTGTTGACAATTGTAACTACTGTAATTTCGAAAGTTTGTCGGCCTGAAAATGTACTGTTGTCCCAAGCATATTGCAACAAACGGTGTATTTCTATCGCTGCTCGTTTAGTTTTTATTGCCGTTTCAAATATACCGGTCATTTTTGAAACACCCTGTATATACGTGGGTACTTCAAAATTATATTAGTTACTGTGACGTTTCATATCGGCTACCACTTGCAATTTATCTATTCTATTATTTTATGTATTTTAGGATCGCCAATTTTTATGCGATGTATCTGACCAGTTTTATTTTAAATCATAAGTAACAATTTATCACTAATCCCGGTGTATTTTACTGTAAAGAAAAGTATATGGGCTATAACGAGGGAAGAAAAGCCTACTCCAGTGTATTATTTTTTTATATTCCAGAGCTCTGTCTTCATCTCATTTACGAGTACCCGTGGTCAAGGGGTAACGTCTTTGATTCATAATCAAAAACGTCTTCGATCCCTGCCACTGCCTAAATTTTGATAAATAATCAGCATTGGCGGCCGAAGACTTCCGGCATAAGAATTCAGCCTCATTCTGCCAACGGCCTTGTCAAAGAGGGCGGAGGAGCGGATAGAAGTTCAGGGCACGCTCTTGTCCTAGGGGTGGGAAATTGCCCCTAAAGGTGGAAGAATCAGCAATGATCAACGACATGAGGATGCAGAAGGCAATGGAAACCACTGCATTAAAGACACGTGACGTGTATGCACAGGACATGCGGCCTGTATTTGAAGAAGTGTCGTGATGATCTCTCCATTGGCAAAAGATTCCGGAATAGTCCCCCATTCAGATCTCCGGGAGGGGACTGCCAAGGGGGAGGTTGCCATGAGAAAAAGATTGAATAATCAACGAAAGGATAACGTTCTACGAGTCGGGGTGTGGAATGTCAGAAGCTTGAACGTTGTAGGGAAACTCGAAAATCTGAAAAGGGAAATGCAAAGGCTCAATCTAGATATAGTAGGGGTCAGTGAAGTGAAGTGGAAGGAAGACAAGGATTTCTGGTCAGATGAGTATCGGGTAATATCAACAGCTGCAGAAAATGGTATAACAGGTGTAGGATTCCTTATGGGTAGGAAGGTAGGGCAGTGGGTGTGTTACTGTGAATAGTTCAGTGACCGGGTTGTTCTAATCAGAATCGGCAGCAGACCAACACCGACAACGATAGTTCAGGTATACATGCCGACGTCGCAAGCTGAAGATGAACAGATAGAGAAAGTGTATAAGGATATTGAAAGGGTAATGCAGTATGTAAAGGGGGACGAAAATCTAATAGTCATGCAGTTGTAGGGGAAGGAGTAGAAGAAAAGGTTACAGGAGAATATGGGCTTGGGACAAGGAATGAAAGAGGAGAAAGACTAATTGCGTTCTGTAACAAGTTTCAGCTAGTAATAGCGAATACCCTGTTCAAGAATCACAAGAGGATGAGGTATACTTGGAATAGGCCGGGAGATACGGGAAGATTTCAATTAGATTACATCATGGTCAGACAGAGATTCCGAAATCAGATACTGGATTGTAAGGCGTACCGAGGAGCAGATATAGACTCAGATCACAATATAGTAGTGATGAAGACTAGGCTGAAGTTCAAGACATTAGTCAGGAAGAATCAATACGCAAAGAAGTGGGATACGGAAGTGCTAAGGAATGACGAGATACGTTTGAAGTTCTCTGACGCTATAGATACATTAATAAGGAATAGCGCAGTAGGCAGTACAGTTGAAGAGGAATGGACATCTCTAAAAAGGGCCATCACAGAAGTTGGGAAGGAAAACATAGGTACAAAGAAGGTAGCTGCGAAGAAACCATGGGTAACAGAAGAAATACGAGGGGCGTTCAGAAAGTAAGCTCCGATCGGTCGCGAAATGGAAACGACTATGAAAATCCGATAAAGCTTTGCACAAATGTGTTGGATAGTGTCTCTAGTATAACTCCAGTTAGCATCACGTCGCTCTTCTCATTTCGGAGCTCGCAGTGAGTGCGTAAAGATGTCTAGAAAATAGTGTCTGCCGCCAAGTACGAGGGCCTGGTGAGAAATTTCGCCTGAAGCTATGCAGCTAACATTACATAACTGTCGTGCTGTTTCTTCTTCAAGACAATTCTCAGCCGCATTCTGCAGGGGCAATGAAGATGCTCCTGCATCGTTTTCAAATGGACATGTGAGATTACCCACAATACAGTCCGCAATTGTCTCCCCCTGAGTTTCATCTCTGGTCACATGAACCGCTGTCTTTGAAGACAACATTTTGACACAGACAACGAGGTGTAGGCCAGCGTGGAGAATTGGCGGAAAGCACTGGCGGCTGCCTTCTATGATGAGGCTATTGAAAAGTTGGTACAACGCTATGACAAAAGTCTAAGTCAGAACGGCGACTACGTAGAGAAGTAGCTGAAAGGTGTAGCTAATTGTTACAAGTAAAACATTTCTGATGTTCACTGTGGTTTCAATTTGGCAATCAATCGGAGCTTACTTTCTGAACAGGCCTCGTACTTCAGTTGATTGATGAAAGGAGGAAGTACAAACATGTTCCGGGAAAATCAGGAATACAGAAATACAAGTCGCTGAGGAATGAAATAAACAGGAAGTGCAGGGAAGCTAAGACGAAATGGCTGCAGGAAAAATGTGAAGACATCGAGAAAGATATGATTGTCGGAAGGACAGACTCAGCATACAGGAAAGTCAAAACAACCTTTGGTGACATTAAAAGCAACGGTGGTAACATTAAGAGCGCAACGGGAATTCCACTGTTAAATGCAGAGGAGAGATCAGATAGGTGGAAAGAATACATTGAAAGCCTCTATGAGGGTGAAGATTTGTCTGATGTGATAGAAGAAGAATCAGGAGTCAATTTAGAAGAGATAGGGGATCCAGTATTAGAATCGGAATTTAAAAGAGCTTAGGAGGACTTACGGTCAAATAAGGCAGAAGGGATAGATAACATTCCATCAGAATTTCTAAAATCATTAGGGGAAGTGGCAACAAAACGACTATTCACGTTGGTGTGCAGAATATATGAGTCTGGCGATATACCATCTGACTTTCGGAAAAGCATCATCCACATAATTCCGAAGACGGCAAGAGCTGACAAGTGCGAGAATTATCGCACAATCAGCTTAACAGCTCATGCATCGAAGCTGCTTACAAGAATAATATACAGAAGAATGGAAAAGAAAATTGAGAATGCGCTAGGTGACGATCAGTTTGGCTTTAGGAAAGGTAAAGGGACGAGAGAGGCAATTCTGACGTTACGGCTAATAATGGAAGCAAGGCTAAAGAAAAATCAAGACACTTTCATAGGATTTGTCGACCTGGAAAAAGCGTTCGACAATATAAAATGGTGCAAGCTGTTCGAGATTCTGAAAAAAGTAGGGGTAAGCTATAGGGAGAGACGGGTCATATACAATATGTACAACAACCAAGAGGGAATAATAAGAGTGGACGATCAAGAACGAAGTGCTCGTATTAAGAAGGGTGTAAGACAAGGCTGTAGCCTTTCGCCCCTACTCTTCAATCTGTACATCGAGAAAGCAATGATGGAAATAAAAGAAAGGTTCAGGAGTGGAATTAAAATACAAGGTGAAAGGATATCAGTGATACGATTCGCTGATGACATTGCTATCCTGAGTGAAAGTGAAGAAGAATTAAATGATCTGCTGAATGGAATGAACATTCTAATGAGTATACAGTATGGTTTGAGAGTAAATCGGAGAAAGACCAAGGTAATGAGAAGTAGTAGAAATGAGAACAGCGAGAAACTTCAGGATTGATGGTCACGAAGTCAATGAAGTTAAGGAATTCTGCTACCTAGGCAGTAAAATAACCAATTACGGACGGAGCAAGGAGGACATCAAAAGAAGACTCGCTATGGCAAAAACGGCATTTCTGGCCAAGAGAAGTCTACTAATATCAAATACCGGCCTTAATTTGAGGATGAAATTTCTGAGGATGTACGTCTGGAGTACAGCACTGTATGGTAGTGAAACATGGACTGTGGGAAATCCGGAACAAAAGAGAATCGAAGCACTTGAGATGTGGTGCTATAGACGAATGTTGAAAATTAGGTGGACTGATAAGGTAAGGAATGAGGAAGTTCTACGCAGAATCGGAGAGGAAAGGAATATGTGGAAAACACTGATAAGGAGAAGGGACAGGATGATAGGACATCTGCTAAGACATGAGGGAATGACTTCCATGGTACAAGAGGGAGCTGTAGAGGGCAAAAACTGTAGAGGAAGACAGAGATTGGAATACATCAAGCAAATAATTGAGGACGTAAGTTGCAAGTGCTACTCTGAGATGAAGAGGTTAGCACAGGAAAGGAATTCGTGACGGGTCGCATCAAACCAGTCAGTAGACTGATGACAAAAAAAAAAAGTCAATGTGAGAGCTTATTGACAGATAACAAATGTATTATCCTCTATTACGTTATAAATAAAGATTCTCATCCTGTCCTACTGCCCCTTACAATCATAGCACTATTTAGAAAGCTGTATGATGTCGATAGATGAAAAGACTTTACGATATAAAGCTTATAAGTTGTATCCTTGGTGTGCACTATCTTTGCTACGTGTACAGGCACTATCTTTAGTAAATGTATTTTCTCGCCAACAGACTTAGCTCCACATGTTGTCAGTGCACTTTAGCTTTCATTTCTGATAGATTATAAGAACACTGCTAACATTCACAATACAGCACATATTTAACAACATTTTACGATGTAATAATTGCCGTACTTATCGGATATTGTGGGACTCTCGCAGTCAAAAGGTTGCATTTTGATGACTACATGTACACAGGTACTCTTATACACCCTGTGCTTCATTTTTGTATTTATTTGTGTTACTTGAAAATGGCCCTAAGGCCGAAACTGCAATCGTAATAATAAATATTTCATACAGTCAACGGCGACTATGATGTCTTTTAAGAAATTCAGAATTTGGTTCCCTTACGTCAGGCATGTTAAGCTAAGGCTGTAAGTGCTGTCTAGCTAATCAGTTGTTGTTGTTGTTGTGGTCTTCAGTCCGGAATTTGGTTCCCTTACGTCAGGCATGTTAAGCTGAGGCTGTAAGTGCTGTCTAGCTAATCAGTTGTTGTTGTTGTTGTGGTCTTCAGTCCTGAGACTGGTTTGATGCAGCTCTCCATGCTACTCTATCCTGTGCAAGCTTCTTCATCTCCCAGTACCTACTGCAACCTAAACTCCTCTTCTCCCCAATCCTATTCAGTACCTCCTCATTAGTTATGTGATCTACCCATCTAATCTTCAGAATTCTTCTGTAGCACCACATTTCGGAAGCTTCTATTCTCTTCTTATCCAAACTATTTACCGTCCATGTTTCACTTCCATACATGGCTACACTCCATACAAATACTTTCAGAAATGACTTCCTGACACTTAAATCTATACTCGATGTTAACAAATTTCTCTTCTTCAGAAATGCTTTCCTTGCCATTGCCAATCTACATTTTATATCCTCTCTACTTCGACCATCATCAGTTATTTTGCTCCCCAAATAGCAAAACTCCTTTACTACTTTAAGTGTCTCATTTCCTAATCTAATACCCTCAACATCACCCGACTTATTTCGACTACATTCCATTATCCTCGTTTTGCTTTTGTTGATGTTCATCTTATATCCTCCCTTCAAGACACCGTCCATTCCGTTCAACTGCTCTTCCAAGTCCTTTGCTGTCTCTAACAGAGTTACAATGTCATCGGCGAACCTCAAAGTTTTTATTTCTTCTCCATGGATTTTAATACCTACTCCGAATTTTTCTTTTGTTTCCTTTACTGCTTGCTCAATATACAGATTGAATAACATCGGGGAGAGGCTACAACCCTGTCTTACTCCCTTCCCAACCACTGCTTCCCTTTCATGTCCCTCGACTCTTATAACTGCCATCTGTTTTCTGTACAAATTGTAAATAGCCCTTCGCTCCCTGTATTTTACCTCTGCCACCTTTAGAATTTGAAAGAGAGTATTCCAGTCAACATTGTCAAAAGCTTTCTCTAAGTCTACAAATGCTAGAAACGTAGGTTTGCCTTTCCTTAATCTTTCTTCTAAGATAAGTCGTAAGGTCAGTATTGCCTCACGTGTTCCAATATTTCTACGGAATCCAAACTGATCTTCCCCGAGGTCGGCTTCTACTAGTTTTTCCATTCGTCTGTAAAGAATTCGTGTTAGTATTTTGCAGCTGTGGCTCATTAAACTGATTGTTCTGTAATTCTCACATCTGTCAACACCTGCTTTCTTTGGGATTGGAATTATTATATTCTTCTTGAAGTCTGAGGGTATTTCGCCTGTTTGATACATCTTGCTCACCAGATGGTAGAGTTTTGTCAGGACTGGCTCTCCCAAGTCCGTCAGTAGTTCCAATGGAATGTTGTCTACTCCGGGGGCCTTGTTTCGACTCAGGTCTTTCAGTGCTCTGTCAAACTCTTCACGCAGTATCTTATTTCCCATTTCATCTTCATCTAATTCCTCTTCCATTTCCATAATATTGTCCTCAAGTACATCGCCCTTGTATAGACCCTCTATATACTCCTTCCACCTTTCTGCTTTCCCTTCTTTGCTTAGAACTGGGTTTCCATCTGGGCTCTTGATGTTCATACAAGTGGTTCTCTTATCTCCAAAGGTCTCTTTAAGTTTCCTGTAGGCAGTATCTATCTTACCCCTAGTGAGATAAGCCTCTACATTCTTACATTTGTCCTCTAGCCATCCCTGCTTAGCCATTTTGCACTTCCTGTCGATCTCATTTTTGCGACGTTTGTATTCCTTTTTGCCTGCTTCATTTACTGCATTTTTATATTTTCTCCTTTCATCAATTAAATTCAATATTTCTTCTGTTACCCAAGGATTTCTACTAGCCCTCGTCGTTTTACCTACTTGATCCTCTGCTGCCTTCACTACTTCATCCCTCAAAGCTACCCATTCTTCTTCTACTGTATTTCTTTCCCCCATTCCTGTCAATTGTTCCCTTATGCTCTCCCTGAAACTCTGTACAACCTCTGGTTCTTTCAGTTTATCCAGGTCCCATCTCCTTAAATCCCACCTTTTTTTTCAGTTTCTTCAGTTTTAATCTACAGGTCATCACCAATAGATTGTGGTCAGAGTCCACATTTGCCCCTGGAAATGTCTTACAATTTAAAACCTGGTTCCTAAATCTCTGTCTTACCAGTATATAATCTATCTGATACCTTTTAGTATCTCCAGGGTTCTTCCATGTATACAACCTTCTATCATGATTCTTAAACCAAGTGTTAGCTATGATTAAGTTGTGCTCTGTGCAAAATTCTACCAGGCGGCTTCCTCTTTCATTTCGTAGCCCCAATCCATATTCACCTACTACGTTTCCTTCTCTCCATTTTCCTACACTCGAATTCCTGTCACCCATGAGTATTAAATTTTCGTCTCCCTTCACTATCTGAATAATTTCTTTTATTTCATCATACATTTCTTCAATTTCTTCGTCATCTGCAGAGCTAGTTGGCATATAAACTTGTACTACTGTAGTAGGTGTGGGCTTCGTATCTATCTTGGCCACAATAATGCGTTCACTATGCTGTTTGTAGTAGCTTACCCGCGTTCCTATTTTCCTATTCATTATTAAACCTACTCCTGCATTACCCCTATTTGACTTTGTGTTTATAACCCTGTAGTCACCTGACCAGAAGTCTTGTTCCTCCTGCCACCGAACTTCACTAATTCACTCTGTATCTAACTTTAACCTATCCATTTCCCTTTTCAAATTTTCTAACCTACCTGCCCGATTAAGGGATCTGACATTCCACGCTCCGATCCGTAGATCGTCAGTTTTCTTTCTCCTGATAATGACATCCTCTTGAGTAGTCCCCGCCCGGAGATCCGAATGGGGGACTATTTTACCTCCGGAATATTTTACCCAAGAGGACGCCATCATCATTTAATCATACAGTAAAGCTGCATGCCCTCGGGAAAAATTACGGCCGTAGTTTCCCCTTGCTTTCAGCCGTTCGCAGTACCAGCACAGCAGGGCCGTTTTGGTTATTATTACAAGGCCAGATCAGTCAATCATCCAGACTGTTGCCCTTGCAACTACTGAAAAGGCTGCTGCCCCTCTTCAGGAACCACACGTTTGTCTGGCCTCTCATCAGATACCCCTCCATTGTGGTTGTACCTACGGTACGGCTATCTGTATCGCTGAGGTACGCAAGCCTCCCCACCAACGGCAAGGGCCATGGTTCATGGGGGGGGGGGGGGAGCTAATCAGTATTAATTCTAAAGATTTAAAGACCCAGTGCTCAGATCTGTGGTGCAGCTCAGCTTCTCGTGGTCCACATTTATTAACTAGTTTTATTCTTCTTTTCAGTGTTCAGTAAAAGTCGGTGCTATTGTGTGCCAATTGTTAACTGAACTTGCTTATGTAACTTTACTCACGGCTGGAGACTAGTTTGTGTGGCGTTAATAATTGTTCTGCTAATTGTGTTTAGGTTAAATGGGAGCAAATTATGTTTGCATTAAGAAAGTGTTGTTCACTTACAAACCGTCTCCAACGTTATCAAACTGTTATTGTTCATTCAGTGGGCCTTAGGGGTGGTGCGATACCTTGCAAACTTGGCATCTGCCTATAATACGAATCATAGTGTATAGTGTTATTGCAAGGAATAAATTTAATTTTACTCTGTGATATCATCTTAATACTTACTGTCGTTTTTTAAAAAATATATAGGTACCATTTGATCTGCAGGCAACAATTTATTTTAGTTTATTAACAGTCTGAGTTGGTGCGTGTATTCGCATTTGTTATGTGTGTTTTAAGACATCTTTTACATACGTTCCAGGAGTGCCCAGTGCTGGTACAGTGAGTCAGTGAGTGCTACGGCGCGTCCAGATTTGTGGGTGACGCCGGGATTTAAATCCTGTCTCCTGAATTTTCTCTAACGAGTGAGTTAATCGTGTTCAGCTGAGCCAGGTGGTCTTTGTTAGAGTATTATCAAATCTGACAGTTTACTGCGGGACTGAGAGATCTAGTAAACTGTGTTATTGGTACGAATAATGTTCAGTTTTCCACTGTCCGGTTCTTCCGCTCCTTAAGCATCTACTGACAGCTGGACACGCATAAGCACCGTCTTAATGAGAAGTGGGGTCATATTGCCAAGTTCTTTGTAGATCGGACTCGATATTGTATCCATTGACGTAAAGTCACACACCATCGTAACCAGTGGAGTTTCGTTTCATTTCCTTATGCCATTCTGGATGCTTCACTTCTTTTTGTCAGGCTGTGTATTTATACTTTCTATTAATGAGTTCTGATTCATGATACGAGACTATTTTTATAGTTTCTGATCAAACACTTTATTTTAGTTGTCTAAATCTGTCCTTAACTAGCTGTTGTAGTAACAGTCTGTCCTCACGCCCTAGCAGCCAAGCACGCGCTCATGGAAGCCGGTTTGATTTATATTCAGCATACAACGGCTTTCTGCTTCAGTTTGTTTCACTCATCAAGGCTGCTGGCTGAATGTATTCTGACCCTTTGCCTCTCTTATTTACTTTCGTTTCAGTGCTCTCCAACAGCCAGTTTAAAAATGACTTCGTTTCTTACTTCTTCTTCATTAGCGTGCTTTCTAGGTTTCAGTGCTTTGTGAACTCTCTCTCTGTAGAGACATTAATTCGAACTCGTTTTCCGTCTCAAGCCTTCCTGCCGCGTTCCTTGCAGTGATGTTGCTATGTTAATAATTTGCCTAATTGCCTGTGAAACTTTTTGTTTTGTACGGGAAGTAAGTAATTTCAATTTGTTCAAGCACGTTAAAGTCAGGGCGGAGAAGAAGGAAATGATTGCTGAGGGATGTCGGAGACGCTCCCGCCCCTCTACTAATTGGTATTGGGATGTACAACTTTTTACATCAAGTAGTGGACGTGGTGTCGGAAGTATTGGAAGCTTCAATGATGTCTGGTTTGATAATTAAAATATACGACATTCCATTGAGTCGGATTTTACTTACTGTAATAAGAAAGAGAAGTTGCCGACCATACGCATGAAAGATAAAATTATCGACTGAAGAAGCTGAGCCAAAGGCGAACACTGTTAAAATGCTGAATCACAGAATTTATTTCTGTTTGTAGTAAACACTGCCGATTTATATTGTTTACAGGTAACATGGTTATACATCGTCTTTTGTGACTGTAATTAAAGTCTTAACTAGACAATACGAGTTTCGCTTTATTTTAAAGCATCTTCACTGGTTACTGCAACAAATTGATTCTTTTACTGATCTGTTTGTCAAGATCGTAAACAGGTCTCATATTTTACACTATCATTATTAAAAGAATTATAATTACTGCTCATGGTTTTTCTTACTGTTTCATTCCTAATGTCTTTCCACACATAGCTACTTGATCTTTAGAACATCACTTTCCGCTTGACACGGGGTATAATTTTATTTTCATATCGTACAGATGCAGTCACACAGAGTGTACTTTGTTTTGATGTTGCGAGGTGCAAACGTCTTTTGTTTGTTTTCTGTGGCTGTGAAAGCTTCTGCTACTCATATGTGTGTGTATTTATCTTTTTCGATTAATGTGTTTGTCTCTGTGTGTATGTGTGCTTATGCTGGTTCACTGATGAAATTAGGCAGCTATACGATAAAAGGCGCGAAATGAAACATAAACTGTATACCGCAGACCTGCATTTAGCTGACACCACAAATAACAGTGCCTTGCTCTCCTATATATTAGGCAAAGTGAAACACCACACGTATAATGCCACAGAACAGAACACAGAAGAGGAAAATAAAAGCACTTACAGAGCAACAAGCATACTCAGACCCCACAAACAAGCATAAACACAGATATATCAGTTCTACCCACACATCATCCATCTCACATAAACCAAACTTAAAGACGAAGAAAGTCAGTTATTACAAAATTATTAAAACATAATGTAAACAAAAAATTAAGGAATACTGCGTAGAAAGTTTGATCACAGGATTTGATAACATGCTACATCAAGAACAGAGAAAGGACTAGAGAACCATGAGCATATATCAAACAAGGGAATTAATACCAACAAAGCGCAAGAATTCGTTGCACAGAATAAAATCATGAAACTAACGTCAAACCCAACGAACAGGTTTGACACAAAAACGACACTTGTGCTAAAGGCACACACTTGATGACACACAAAACGCTTGTTTGGCTTATACTAAACCTCATACTTCAGAACTCCAAAGCCAATCAAAATTTCAAGAAGTAAATAAACCTGTGAGAGCAATCATAAATTACGGAAATGCATCTTCATACATCTTTAACAGACATATGTCAGACACCCTGTACAAAACACAAAATGACAGTGGTAAACACAAAAGAAATAATAAACCACATACAAGACATATGTATTCTGGATACAGCTATGTTGATCTCATGTGATGCAGAAAACATGAGCGCCAGAATCCCAGTCAAAGAAACAAAGAGAACAAGACCTAGATACTTACAGTCAGTGAACACAGGAATACAAACCAGAGGTAAGCAATGCTATACACATGATTGCTGACTACAACTACTTTTAATTTATTACAGAATTCTATTTGCACGAAGAAAGATTGCTAATTGGATACCCCGCTTCAGGAAAGTTAACAAATAACTTCATGACCAAAAATAGCAGAAAGAATATTTCAGAAAATAGTACTAGGAAAATATTAAGTACTATACTGGTGGAAATACATGACATCCTATTCTTGGCACATGAAGCAGAAAAGAGATAGAACAACTACACAAAGAGATAAACAGACTAAACAAAAACATGAACTTAACTTTAGACGAAAAAGAAGCAGGGCAAATAAGCCTCCTGAGTATATCTGCTATAAAAAGAAATTGTGAACATTCATTCAGTATTTACAAAAGGACACTACAACTGACACAATCATCAAACCACCCACAGTCCTAAAAACAAACCATGCTCTACAGATTAAAGACAGTGCCAGTAAACAAACCTACAATAAAGACCTAGACAAAATAAATTATATAGCAAAAAATAATTGATACAAAGGGTCTCTAGTTACAAACTCAAATAAATATACCCAGAAAGACATAAAAATTGAAGAAGCTAAACAAGGAGAAGAAACCACACAAATCTAGTGACCCACAGCACTCATCACACACACACACACACACACACACACACACACACACACACACACACATACAAACACACACATATGCGCTAACAATACCATCAACACACAATATGGAAACAGCACTAAAAGCTCAACAGAAAAGCTGGTGCTGTGTCACATGTGGAAACAAGCTGACACATGGAATTGGTAATATGTTTATGAAACAAGGAATTAAAAAAACCATATCAAAGTAATAGTTTAATGCGTGAAGGAAAAGAGAAGGCGAAGGACACTGAAACATATAAAAAACCTGGCATTTGTCAACTTCAGTGTAAAAGCTGTGAATCTCTATACCTAGGGCAGACGAGCAGAACTATTGAAATAAAATATAAAGAACATGAAAGAATATGAAAGTTGTAACAGAACATTACAAAAAACAATTCACGGTCTCTGAAGATCTGAAATCATGTAGAAAATATAACGTCTGTGTAGTTTGTTTTCGTTATGTATTTGATATGAAAAAAAATTAATAGGTTTAGCTAGATTCCTTTTTTACCATTTTCTTGTTGGCGCTTTTTGTGTCTGCACGGAAAGCAAAAGGTGATGCTGTACAACTTAGACTAACTAAAAACGATTCAGATCTGTATTACGAGTGTTCAATATCAGTAATATTTCTTATCCTAACATTGTTTTAAATGTTTTTACAGCCTTATAATAGTTAATGCCTAATGGAGTTGTGTGTTACGTGTGCTAATACGGTGATACTACTGATCGGCCGCAACAGCTGCTGACTTAATTGCGAATTGCATGCCCAATAAAAGGACCTGGGTTTATGCAAAATTCTTTTCTAGAAGTTCGATCCTTTTGAAAGGAGTACTAAGATGCAACGCAAATACTGGCGTTGCAATACTTATATTTCTTTCCACAGTCACGCATCTCTCTGTTACAAGTGGACCAAAAATCAATGATTGTGCCGATTTTATCGTCACTCCCCTCATCACAATAATTCCGCTTTCTCTTCTTGCTAATCACATAAGATAAATAACATTTGATTATTCACCAAAGACAAGAAGAAATTATGAAATATGCCACCAGCCATATAACATTTGCAGGAAACCTTCGATAAGAAAACCACTACCCAACCACAATAAAAACAGGTATGAAAATAATCAGAGTAAAAAAGTCTCTTAACACTAAAAGAAAATTTTCAAATTCGAAAGGCATTCGCAGAAGAGCAACACATAATAAACGACAAATCAAATATCAGCAACCAACTTTATTTAAACTAATGAAACACGTAATAGTTAAATAACATTCCTCTAGTCCCACCCAAAAAACAGTATTACATAAAACAGCCAACATCCACTCATGATCACTCACCACAGTACAATAGTTAAGTAGCTTTAACAAAGAAATAATTTGTGCACACAGAAGCTAGCATATATCTCCCCTACACACACACACACACACACACACACACACACACACACACACAGAACAACAGCAACTTCCACTACCACAGAAAACAAACAAAAGACGTTTGCATCTAGTACAGGAGGTGTAAGTGTACGTATATAAAATGAAAGGAAATTTATATCCAGTGAAGGGCAGAGTCCTAAAAATCGACCACCTATGTGTGGAAGAACATTAGGACTGAAGTAGGCAGCAAAACATAATGAATAATAATGGTATAAAATAAAGCGAATTGCATATGGTGTAAATAAGACTTTTATTTTATCCGAAAATGACGACTGCGGAAGAAGGAGCCCTAAAAACAAAAATGACTACGTGTAGCCTACATTGTTTGGTTTTAGATGTATAACTGAAGAACATTTTTTTCACGTGTTTCTCGGAAGCGAGCTCTTTGTCGTCACTTGTGCGGAAATGTTCTCCTATTGTGTCCAGGAAAATCGTATCGTTTGTAGCAAACGACTATTGATTGTGTGGAACCAGCAATTTACCTGTTTAGCCAATGGGCATCACTGGACACCAGATTGATATTGTAAGCGGATAGACTGGAGACTCAGTATATTTCACGTAAACCTTCACTGAGTAAGACTTGGAGCAGAGATAGGTGAGCAACTTTTTTAATTACCTCTTGTTGTCGTACCAGTTCGTTACACTGAACATAGTGTTTGGAACCAGGGGAGATGAGTAAGGGAGGGGGGGGGGACGAGGACTCTGTATGGGAGAACGATGTACGTTTCTGTATCGTGGATGACTGCAACACTTGAGAAACACAAAGGTAATTACAATTTGAACAGTTACGTTTGGACATGGATTAAGTATTAACTGATGGTACTATTCGAGTAAAAGGCAGACATTTCGTAGTCCATGACTGAAATATTCTTGAACTCGTGGAGGGCTGGAAAATTACGAGTAGTAGCATGAGTTTTCTGTGTTCATAAATACCATCACTACCAATATGCCATTTCACAACTAGTTCACTGGTATAGTAATAAGCACGCACGCAAATTTGCTTTCACCATTACAGTACGTAAATAGCGCCAGTGAATAAAAACAGTTACAAGAGAGACTCATATATAAAGAAAACAATATCTACTGAAAATGGACACGAAACAAACACTGTACGCGAACGTGATAACAAAATGAAAACAATGGTTTCGTGAACAAGTGATATTCTGTGGCTTGCAAATATTGGAAATATGTCGGTTTCACGCGTAGAAATACATTGACGTAAGCTGCCAAATAGAGATTACTTTTATTTATTTGTTTATTTATTGGTGGAAAATTATCGGGCGTATTCCCGTCATCAGCAACATCTGCATCACATAAGACATATTTCAAAATACATTACCTTTAGAGTATATTGTTTCGTATTACTTCACGTGACAGTTATTTTTCATATAATTTAACTAGCCTTTTACATTACTCATTTCTTAGCACAAAACAAAGACGTTAGCCAATAACAGTCATCTAATTATCTAATTATATTATATTTTTAGTTAGAATATTAATCCTGGATAGTTGAAGGAAGATCAAAATCGAAAAGTTCTCTATTTTTAATGAAATAACACAACAGACAGAACACTTCTCTATATGGAGAACTGATACACACACACATACATACTCACACACACACACACACACATACACACACACACACACACACACACACACACACACACACACACACACACATGTCAACCCTTTTATAATGCTTTCTGAGATACCCATATCATACGCTGTAATAAAGGTAAACAAACAGCTAATCAGCTGGCAAACAACATAGAAGTCGCATAAGGCATATGAATATAATGTTATGAGTTTTTGCCACAACCCAACTACCGCAACGATCGAAAAAGTGTTTTGTAACAAAAACTACGAATGATTTATTGCTTCCGAAATTTAAATGCGTTTTGACGTTAAACGCGCTGCTTTTAACTTTACCTGTACATGGGGACACCCACGTAACGCATACTCACATAATCCCAAATGTTCAATCTCACGTCGCAAAATGAACCAATTTGTGCTGAACAGGCAGTAGTTCACAAAGCGTTATCCACACAGTGGGAAGTAACTCAACAAGCGCATTATTTAGAACTCACAAATGTTACGTATAAGGTTCAAATGCCTCTGAGCACTATGGGACTTAAGATCTGAGTCATCATTCCTCTAGAATTTAGAACTATTTAATCCAAAATAGCCTAAGGACGTCACACACATCCATGCCCGAGACTGGATTCATACCTGCGACCGTATCTTCGCGCGGTTCCAGACTGAAGCGCCTAGAACCGCTCGGCCACACCTACTCATAAGGACGACCCACAGAAAGCATTCTTGGTAGTAGGAAAAATAGGTAAAAGAACACGTGGTCCGGTAAGAGACATAGCCATATATTCAACCACATATTCAACTAAGGTACATGTCCTGTAAACAGTATGAGTAAAGACTGTGCCAGCCATTTTGATGCTTGTATATACCTGCTTTAATACAAAACACCATTTGCAGTGTTAAAAGAATCGTTTACATTTACTCGTTAGCTGTGTGAAAGTAAAAGAGACGAAACACTATTTTGCACTTTTTCAATACACACATTAAACGTTTTCTATAAAAACGATAATAAATAACACTGCGGTTGGTCCAGGCGGAGGTTCGAGTCCTTCCTCGGGCAAGGGTGTGTGTGTTTGTCCTTAGCATAACTTAGGTTAAGTAGTGTGTAAGCTTAGGGACTGATGACCTTAGCAGTTTAGTCCCATAAGATTTCACACACATTTGAACATTTTTGAACAAATAGCACTAACTTGTAGGCTGAAACAAGCGCTTCTCAAATTTATAAGATAGTGTCAACTGCTAAATTCCTTTTTAGGAACTAAATGGATCCTTTCTGAAGTGTTAGTCGGTTTACTGAAAAAGTATTTTGGTGCTGAGACTGCTGTAACATGCACATAGGTGGAAGCAGGCATGGGAATTCGTTGATCAATTTCAACCAAACTTGATAATTTACTTACTATATGCGCAAAAATTGTTTTGACAGTGTGAGTGTGGTAAGGGGGGACATATAAAAACTTTGGAAAAAAAATATTAGTGTATAGTCTTCTCGCCATACTCCTGCGCCATTCTTGCCCAGGTGATAGATCTATTAAATAGGTAACTACAACAATGTTACACGTTTTGGCATTTGTTAGAAATGAATATACCTCTGCAGATCATTCGAGAACAAGTAAACAGCCAAGAAATGATTCTATCAGAAATTAATTACTTCTGACTTCTACAAAAGGCTGTCTCTTGTTCTTCTCGATGGTATACCGGAAACAGTGAAGAACTTGGGTGTACGTTTTGGACGAGCACTCACCTGGACAGAAAATACGATCTCCATATGCAGAAAAACTTCCAGTTGTCTCTATGACCTCCAGAAGCTTCGGAACCCATTTCCACAGGATGTGAAGTGTAAACTCGATGAAACACTCGTTCTACGGAATCTTCACTATTGCCACGTACTCCAGCACGGTGTGAGTAGTGAAAGCTCCAAACGGAGGCGATAAGTTGTGGGATGCCTCCTAATATACTGCCGAGCCTCTTTTAGCCCTGCCTAATGCAGCAGCACCCTGACGTGGCATTAACTCAGCAAGTCGTTGGAGGTCCCCTGCAGAAGTATTGAGCCATGCTGCGTCTATAGCCGTCCATAATTGCGAAAGTGTTGTCGGTGCAGGATTTTGTGCAGGAACTGACTTCTCGATTACGTCTCCTAAATGTTCGATGGGATTCGTGTTGAGCCATCCGCGTGGCCTAATCATTGGCTCGTATTGTCCAGAATGTGTTTCAAACCAACTGCGAACAGTTGTGGCCCGGTGACATGACACATTGTCATCGGAACATGAAGTCGATGAATGAATTAAAATGGTCTTCAATAGCCGAACATTATCATTTTCAGTCAATCATCGGTTCAGCGATATCAGAGGACCCAGTCCATTCCATGTTAACACAACCGACACTACAGGGTGATTCAAAAAGAATACCACAACTTTAAAAATGTGTATTTAATGAAAGAAACATAATATATCCTTCTGTTATACATCATTACAAAGAGTATTTAAAAAGGCTTTTTTCACTCAAAAACAAGTTCAGAGATGTTCAATATGGCCCCCTCCAGACACTCGAGCAATATCAACCCGATACTCCAACTCGTTCCACACTCCCTGTAGCATATCAGGCGTAACAGTTTGGATAGCTGCTGTTATTTCTCGTTTCAAATCATCAATGGTGGCTGGGAGAGGTGGCCGAAACACCATATCCTTAACATACCCCCATAAGAAAAAATCGCAGGGGGTAAGATCAGGGCTTCTTGGAGGCCAATGATGAAGTGCTCTGTCACGGGCTGCCTGGCGGCCGATCCATCGCCTCGGGTAGTTGACGTTCAGGTAGTTACGGACAGATAAGTGCCAATGTGGTGGCGCTCCATCCAGCTGAAATATGAATTGTTGTGCTTCTTGTTCGAGCTGAGGGAAGAGCCAATTCTCTAACATCTCCAGATACTGTAGTCCAGTAACAGTAGCACCTTCGAAGAAAAAGGGACCAAATACTTTATTGGCTGAAATGGCACAGAAAACGTTCACCTTAGGCGAGTCACGTTCATACTGAGTTGTTTCCCGCGGATTCTCAGTGCCCCATATACAGACATTGTGACGGTTGACTTTCCCGTTAGTGTGGAAAGTTGCTTCATCACTAAACACAATCTTTGAAACGAAAGATTCATCTGTTTCCATTTGAGCGAGGATAAAATCACAGAAATCGATTCTTTTAATCTTATCAGCTGCAGACAGTGCTTGAACCAATTTCAGACAATAAGGTTTCATATCTAACCTTTTTCGTAGGACTCTCCATACAGTTGATTGTGGAATTTGCAGCTCTCTGCTAACTCTGCGAGTCGATTTTCCTGGGCTGCGAACAAATGCTTGTTGGATGCGTGCTACATTTTCATCACTCGTTCTCGGCCGTCCAGAACTTTTCCCTTTGCACAAACACCCATTCTCTGTAAACTGTTTATACCAACGTTTAATACACCACCTATCAGGAGGTTTAACACCATACTTCGTTTGAAATGCACGCTGAACAACTGTCGTCGATTCACTTCTGCCGTACTCAATATCACAAAAAGCTTTCTGTTGAGCGGTCGCCATCTTAGCATCAACTGACGCTGACGCCTAGTCAACAGCGCCTCAAGCGAACAAATGTACAACTAAATGAAACTTTATAGCTCCCTTAATTCGCCGACAGATAGTGCTTAGCTCTGCCTTTTGTCGTTGCAGAGTTTTAAATTCCTAAAGTTGTGGTATTCTTTTTGAATCACCCTGTATTATGGAGCCACTATTAACTTGCACAGTGCCTTGTTGACAACTTGGGTCCATGGCTTCGTTGGGTCTGCCCCAGACTCGAACCCTGCCATCAGCTCTTACCAACTGAAATCGAGGCTCATCTGAACAGGCCACGGTTTTACAGTCGTCTTGGGCAGGGGTCTCCAAACCTTTTAGTCCGCAGGCCATATTGACTCCTCCACGAAGTGAGAAGGGCCAAGATCTACCTAGTGGGACTAAAGCACCCTAGCACTGCATGATCACCGTAATGTAAGACTAAAGGGAAGATGAAATCGCAAGAATCTAAGGTTGTGTGAATAGCTAGCACTGAAACGAACTAAGATTTTTATTAAATTCCATAATTTTGATTGCTGGACGTACCTGACCGAAATTCTGGCGTATTTTATTCTGGCGAATTTCACGGACAAAAAAGTATGTCACTGCACATTATTCACGAAAGCGTGCTGCAAAGTTAACGAAATCTCAAAATCATTGTTAGCAACACTATTACTGCAAGACGTAACAGAGGTAGAGTATGTCAACGCATTGTTATTTCAAGCGGCGCAACAATATGTTTAGTTATGTAGTCTTGTAGAGAGTAGCAGAGCCAGAGCATATATTTGATAGTTCTGTTGCGTAATTGTGTCTATGTTGCGAGTGTCTCACGAGTTTTTTAGTGTTTTATGCGCTATACTAGTAGGTGAGATGACAAAGTGTGGGACAATTCAATGTATGAATTCGAAGAGACAAGGAAAATCTGAAAATCGAAATACGTATAGCACGACTTGAGTATTTTTTCACTGTATTTTTTAGTGGAACTACAGTGTAATTGTATTTAATTTAGTAATTAAAGTACCTTAAAAATAAATTCATTGCATTTTGTTTAGGCAGACTACTCCCTAGTTTTATTAGTATTAAATAGCACCATTTTATTTTCAGGTTGCAATCTTCTGTGAAGTTCTGTACAAATATGGAAAAGAAACGAAAGATTGACAGTGAATGTAGAATTTTTAAAGAGCAGTGGGGATGTCAATATTTCGTGGTGGAGTCAAGTAACAAACCAGTGTGTATTATTTGCAATGAAGCAAATCAGTCTTCAAAGAATACAACATAAAACGTCATTATGAGATTGAGCACTCTCAGAATTACTCCAAGTTTACAGAATGCGAACGATTAGAAATGTATGGGTCTCTGAAACGCCAGCTAAAAACCCAGTTGTCGCTGTTTAAGAAAGTAAATGCTGAACAACATGCAGCAACTCGTGCTAGTTTTCATGTGGCTCATTTAGTAGCGAAACAGTGTAAGCCATTTACTGACGGTGAATTAATTAAGAACTGCATTATTGCAACAGCGGAAGAAATGTGTTCAAAAAAAGTTAATTTATTTAAAAACATAAGTTTCTCGGCAAACACTGTGGCTCGAAGAATAGATGGCATTGCACAAAACATATCAGCACAACTGCGTGCCGCGGATGAGTCAACAGATGTATCAGATACTGCTCAACTACTACTTTTTATTCGAGGGATTGACAAAAATTATGAAGTGTATGGAGCTCCTTGATGTTCACAGTATTCACGGGACGACCACTGGCGAAGATATTTTTAAAGGAGTTGAAAGGGCAGTTCAGAAAAACAATCCTCAGTGGAAGAAATTAATATGTATTACAACTCTTGGTGGAAAAAACATGTGTGGGAAAAATAAAGGTGTTGTTGCTCTCCTTTCTAAGGCCGTAGAAAGTGACAGTGGCTCAAAACCATTAGTAGTGCATTGTATTATTCACCAACAGTCTTTGTGTGGAAAACATTTAGATGTCAGAAGTTTTAAAACCAGTTATTTGAGATATCTGATACGATGCACTCAGTCATCGACAGTTCCGCGAGTTTGTTGAAGGTATTGAGGAAAGCGACTTGTCATATTATACTGCAGTGCGCTGGCTTAGCTGCAGTAAAGTTCTGACCCGTTTTATTTTTAACTACGAACAGTAATTGAAATCTTTTTGAACTACAGGAATCGCCTTCTGGCTGAGTTACGGAACGGTGACTGGTTATGGAAGCTAGCATTTTATACAGGCCTAACTATACATATGAATGACCTTAATTTAAAATTGCAAGGTGGAAACCAGCTTCTGCCTGACTTATACACGCATGTTAAGTCCTTTCGACAAAAGATTGCTTTGTTTCAATCTCAGTTGAACAAAGTATGCTTCACACATTTTAATACATGCCAAACATTCAGTCAGCAAACTGAGATTCCGTTTCCCGTAACTTTCGTAATTTAAGCTTTGAGCGCTTTAAAAATTAATTTTGAATCACGTTTTTCAGATATCGATGCAAATTCAAACGATATTAAGATATTTCACAATCCCTTTGACGTCGATATAGAAGCGTTACCCGCAGAACTTCAATTTGAAATAATTGATTTGCAATTTAGCGACTTTTTCAAAGAAAAACATTCAAAGTCAACATTACTGGAATTTTATTATTGTCTTCCATCCACACAGTTTTCAAATTTACAAAAATTTGCCCGTGGCTTTTCTTCCGCTTTTGGCACAACTTATTTGTGTGAAAAAACTATCTCCAAAATGAAACATGCATAAAGTATTTACAGATCAAAATTAAGTGATGAGCATTTGAAGTCGCTGATGATTATCTCTACCAGTAAACTTGATCCACAACTGGAGGTAATTATGAAAGGAAAGTTACAGCTACATAAAAGTCACTAATTATCACTAAGATGTTAAATTTCTTTACGTGAATACTCTAACACAGTTATTTTTATACATCAGTTACAACTAAAATATCCAATATCATTATCTACATCAGGTATTGTATTTTCTTTAAACTGCCTTTAAATAAAAATATTTTATACGATTTACTTGCTATGTGTATTTTACAACGTAATCAAAAGAAAGTGAAACCTCGCTTAACAAGCATCTTCCATAATGATTGATTACTAAGGCTAGTCGCCGCAGTGGCGTCTGTTTGAAAGACTTGCACCAGACTCCTGAGTAGAATAAAATGCAAAGAATTTTTTTACTTAAAATGTTTTCGCCAAACTAGTCTGTTAACCGTTCTTTTTTTTCACTATTGCACGGAGAGTGATCTGTCTGTTTATTGTGGATAGCCACAAGTTTAACCATGACCTTCCGCTATGTGAAGAAAGAGCTCCGACAATGTCACGGTGTATTGGTCGCGATAGGCCTCGAAACTGAATTGTTGCCAGTACAGGTGCCACCTCAAATATTTGGCGGGCCGGATATCGGGGATGTCCGGCCAGCTAACGCGGGCCGGTTTGCCGGCCCTCGCGGGCTGGTTTTGGCCCGCGGGCCGTTGTTTGGAGACCCCTGGTCTAGGGTCCAACCGATATGTTCACGAATCCAGGAGAGGCGCTACAGGCGATGTCGTGTAGTTAGCGAAGGTCCTCACGTCATCGTCTTCTGCCAGAGCCCAGTGACGCCACATTATGCCGCACTGTCCTAACGGAAACTTCCGTCGTACGTCTTACGTTGATATCTGCGGTTATTTCAAAAGTGTTGCTTGTCTGTTAGCACTGACGACTTCATGAAAACGCCACGGCTCTCGGTCGCTAAGTGAAGGCCGTCGGCCACAGCGTTGCCCAAGGTGGAAGGTATTTCCTGAAATTTGCTATTCTCGGCACACTGTGCATCTCGGAATAATGAATTCCCTATCATTTTCAGAAATGGAATGTTCCATGTGTCTAGGGCAACTAGCATTCCGCGTTCAAAGAGTGTCATTTCCCGTCGTGCCGTTATAATCACATCAGAAACCTTTTCGCATGAAATGTATGAGCACAATAATGACAACTAAGCTCAAATGGCTCAAATGGCTCTAAGCACTATGGGACTTAACATCTGAGGTCATCAGTCGCCTAAGAACTACGTAAATCTAACTAACCTAAGAACATCACACACATCCATGCCCGAGGGACGATTCGAACCTGTAACCGTAGCAGCCACGTGGTTCCGGACTGAAGCGCCTACAACCGCTCAACTACAGCGGCTGGCTGACAACCAAACCAATTCAGTGGCCCTTGTATCTTGTTTATGTGATTCTACCACCGTCTGTATATGTGCATACCGCTATCCCATGACTTTTGTCACCTCAGTGTATACGATTTGATCTAACTGTGAACACTTGTGTGCGTTACATTTGCAGCAACCGCCTATTTGACCACGTCACTGTTTCATTCGCCCACTTTGGTTGGTTGTCTACCACATGTTACATCACCGACTCTTCAGCCCGCATACACCTCATTACCTCGCATCAAAGACTCAGTAACTGTCATTCCATCGTAATGGAAGCACAAGATGTCAGTTATCTAAAGTGCTAGCTTTGCGCATCCAGAAAACAAATACATTCGCCGGCCGGAGTGGCCGAGAGGTTCTAGGCACTACAGTCTGGAACCGCGTGACTGCTACGGTCGCAGGTTCGAATCCTGCCTCGGGCTTGGATGTGTGTGATGTCCTTAGGTTAGTTAGGTTTAAGTAGTTCTAAGTTCAACGGGACTGATGACCTCAAAAGTTAAGTCCCATACTGCTCAGAGCTATTTGAACCATTTTTTCGAAATACATTCGCAAACATCTTCGCTGTCACTGCTGTCCACCTCTGGAACAAGTTACCCTGCATTCTGCGCACAATTCTGTGCGTTCTTGCATTTGAGATGAAGGTGTAGCACTTCCTTTTGTTAATCTCACAACTTCTTTCCAATAAATTGAGGTATATGCCTGGTTTTCCTCTTTAAAATATTAAAGCAAATTCTCCCGTCTTTTCCCAGCTACGCATCTTTCTCTTTTCATTTTTCATTCAGTCAAGCCACTTTCTTTCTCCCTGATTCCATTATTCGATTTCTGTCAGCTTTCTTTAGCTCATCCATCCCTTCTGTCACGTCCATTGCTGCTAGCGCTCACATTTTATTTCACTTGCCTATAATTTGTCTGTTATTCTGTCTTCCATGAATGAAAGTAAACCGTCATTTTCTTCTTTCTGCCCTTCGTAGTATAGGAGAAGTACCTGTTCCGGTGATTTATCTGCGCTATTTACGTAATAGTAATTTCTAAATGTTTGATCCTATATCAGCGTTCAACATGCCTGTCGTAATGAATGTTATGTAAAACATGAAGAATGCCTGATGGTCCTAGTTTTTCCAGGATAAATGAATCTATAAACAGAAAATAAATAAATAAATATGTTCTGTGAAATCAGAATAAATAGGTAAGGCTGGTCGCTGTGGCCGAGCGGTTGTAGGCGCTTCAGTCCGGAACCGCGCTGCTGTTACGGTCGCAGCTTCGAATCCTGCCTGGACATGGATGTGTATGATGTCCTTAGGTTAGTAGAGTTTAGGTAGTTCAAAGTCTAGGGGACTGACAATCTCAGACGTTAAGTCCATCCTGCTTAGAGCCATTTGAACCGTTTGAACTAGGTATGTTGGTAACACCCAGTGTTCAACGAAAAGTCGCATAAACGCTGAAATCTCCCCCTGTAATGTCACACCCTCTTCAGCTCAGACACTTACTGCTATGGAGAGAAGGGATGTTGCCTACCTTGTAATGCGCACAGCTAGCTGGCAGAACCATACAGCGGTGGTTGGGGTGTCATCGCTCGTCTCAATGGTGGACACAGGGCATCCTCACTGCAGACACCGAACCTAGAAACACAAATATCACCTCATTACTCAGAAGGTTTAACAATTGAAGACATAAAATCTGTATATGAGTTATGAGTCCGTGATTATTTTATTTTTAGCACTTTTATTTTCACAAGTCCGTGAAATCTGTGTGATCATGACGGACTTGTGAAAATAAAAGTGTCAGAAGGTTTAGCTTGCGGGCAGGACGTGCCGATTTTTGAATTGGTACCCTGATCAACGTTGAGTGGTACAAACGGTAAAGTGTCCTTTCTACATCGATTAATTTCTTATCTGGAAGGAACCAATCGACTACGCAGTTTACTACAAAATCAAGTTACAAAAAATATATTCCAATTACAACAGTTTATAGGTATTTTTTCTCACGCCACATTATTACTATAATTATTATTGTTATTATTTTACAACGGACAAATATTATTTGTATAACATTTGTTTATATTAATTTTAATTTACAGTACTGAAAGAAAATCAGAACAAAAAAATCCTTTTTCTCTCTTTGACAGCGTGAGCTGTATTTCTGCAGTTGCCGTATAGCTTAGGAAATTGCAACGGCTAGGAGATCGCATGCAACAAAAGTCAAAATGGCGCGAAGTTCACTACATGAACGAATATAAAATAGTTAGTAGAAATTCGTTAATGTATAAAAAGATCGACGCGCGAAGCATACAACTCCCACCGTCATATCTCGGCGAAGGATCTTCTCGAGAATCCGAACAAATTCCGGGACTACATAAAATTACAAAGAGTATCGAAAGCTACTATTCACTCACTCGTCTACCATTCTGGTGTGCCGACACAGGACAGCAATAGGAAAACAGAAATTTGAAATTTCGCTTTAAAAAAAAATACCATTCACACAGCAAGATAGTACACACGCACTGAGTCCTGTGTGGAGGACATATACCAGGGATCTTGGGCTTGAGAAGGAAATGAAAGAGTTCAAAACAAATACGTCACCCCGCCCTCATGAAATCCCGATTGGTCATTGGCCCATTACTTACCTTGCATTTGTCGCGACAGTCTCGTCCTAAGCAGAGTTCAAAAGGAGTGCGAAAGAGAGCAGGTGACTCTCGTGCAAGAAGGATAAAAGAAGGTACCGACAAAATTACAGACCAATATCCTTAACATAAGATGAGAATATTTTAAGATCTATTACAATAAATTATTCGAGACAGAAAAACTTCTTTCCACTAATCAGTTAGAGGGCATCGCTCTTGTGGAACTACCTTGCCGTTTTCTCGCATGACTTCCTGCGAACCATGGATAGGACGATAGGCAGATTTCATATTCCTAGATTTCCAGAAAGCGTTTTATATAGTGCCACACTCAGAATGTTAACGAAGGTCAGAGGCATGTGAGTAGCAGGAGGCTTTTTAAGTAATAGAACCCAGAACGTTCTCCTAGAAGATGAAGGTGCATCAGAGACAAGGGTATCGTCATGAATGCCCTAGGGAGAAATGATAGGACCGTTCTTGTTGTTACGGCGTAAAGTCAAAGCGCCGGCACGCCAGTCGGGAACGACAGAGAAGAGATGGCTGTGAGAAGAGATCAGCCAATAGCCTGACCGACCCTGCTCCAGGACGACAACGCTACAGCAGTGGCAGCTAGGTGAAGAAGACATAAGCTCCGCACCCGACTTATCGCGGCAAATTTGTACAGCAGCTTCAAGACTAGCAACTTGGATAGAAGCGTCAACTCTAATCACTTACTTGTGCTGTCTATGTAACATGGACTTGGGAATTGTTATACTGAAGAGATTACTCATTTGTCTGTCACCCTCTGCTTGAATTGTTTGTATTTCTTCATTTTGTAATAAAACTCATTAATACGATTTGTTTGAATGTTGTCTAGCAATCCGAGAAAGCAGGCTTCCTAGACACCCTATATTTGATGGCTAGGCTGTATTTAACACTTGTTCTCCATAAACACAAACCTCCCAGCGGACAGCGAGAGCGACAATCTGCGGGTCTTTGACGATGACGGTGTACTGTACGGGAAAGTGTGGGCAAGGAATGGTTGTAAAAGGATACAAGGTGAATTACGGTAGACAGTATTTCTAATTGGTGTGATGAATGCAAGTTTGCTCTAAACGTTGACGAATAGGAAAAGCTATCCCGTAACGTTCAGATACAGTTGTGTCTGCTTGACACAGTGAAGTCTTTTAAACGTGTAGGCCCGTGCTGCGAAGCGATATGAAATGAAACGAGCACGTAATGTCGGTAGCAGGGAGTGCGAATGGTCGATTTCTGTTAATTAGGAGAATTCTTGGAAAATGTACCTCGTCTATAAAGGAGACCACGACTAGAACATTAATGCGACCCATTTTTGACTATTGTGCGGGTTTTTGGGGTCCCCACTAAGTTGGAATGAAGGAAGACATCGAAGCATTTCAGATGCGCGCTGCTAGATTTGTTACAGGTAGGAATAGGAAACAGAATGACTGTTACCTGGTACAAGGTACCCCTCACCATGCGCCATAGAGTGACGTGAGAATTTACGTACTCATAGATGCAGATTAGCATATGACCTCAACTGTACAAACTAGTACGAGTAAGGTCATCTACATATAAGTAAAGATTACTCAGTGGGTTTGTTATTCAGTACCGCAACTGAATGTTTCAGTTTTTTAGAAGTCGCTGTATGCGCCATATAAGAAGAAGAAAAATTTACCAGAACGTGTCGGAAATTCACCAGTGGCGGGATCGTGGCCTACCGTGGCTATATCACTGGTCTGGTCGTGTTAGGCTCTTTCCCTACACTGTCAAGCGAATAGGGAATCGATGGGTTCAGGAGTGCCGTACTTAACACCGTACAGGATCTCAGTCATCAGCGCTACACGAATTGGCCTTCGGTTCCGAAAGCCCATATCAATGAAGTTTCGTTGAATGGTTGGCACTCTGACCCTTGTTGGTGGCCCAGCACTGAAATCTGTAGCAATTTGCGGAAGGGTTGCACTTCTGTCAGGTTGAACGCTTCTCTACAGTCGTCGTTGGTCTCGTTTTTACAGGAGCTTTTCTCGGCCGCAGCGATGTCGGAGATCTGATGTTTTACCGGATTCTGACATTCACGGTACATTCGTGAAATGGTCGTACGGGAAAATCCCCACTCATCGCTAACTCGGAGATGATGTGTCCCATCGCTCTTGCGCCCATTGTAGCACCAAGTTCAAACTCACTTAAATCTTGATAACCTGCCATTGTGGCAGCAGCATCTGACCTCACAAATGCAACAGACACTTGTTGCTTTACATAGGCGTTGCCGACCACAGCGTCGTATTCTGCCTGTTTACATATCTCTGTACTTGAATTAGCATCCCTATACCAGTTTCCTTGGCGCTTCAGTGTACTTCCACACAGGATACCTGAAAATTAATTACGAAGAATTTTAAAATAACAGTTTGATCAACTCTAGATGCATATCAAAGGAAAGGTAATTTTCTGAATAACCCGAATGTGATGCCAAATTTACTTATTGCTGTCTCCCTTTCACACTGTAGCAGTAGAGACTAATGTCAGACCTTGTGGCCAGTCCACGAAAAGTCTGCACATTACATTTAATTTCGATCGTTTCCGGTCGTCTTCTGATCAGAATATAAACCGGAAACGGTCGAAGATAGTTACCCATTTCCTATAAGCGATCTCGGCTAATAAGGGTTTTACGACAGATCAAAATTAATTGAAATAATAAGTGGCAGTCTATACTCTGTCAATTCCCGGTAACTAAAATAATTTTTTCGCTCTTTTTGTTTTTCTTCTGAGGCTACTGCTACAAAACTTGGCCACCGCCAAATGAAACTGCCCTCTGATAAGATTCCTTAGCACGAGATTGCTACAGTTCATGTTCTCTTGTGACTAACACCAAATGCAAACGGAGCCTCATGCTAGTTGTTACATTCGCAGCGTAGCCACAACCATGATCAGTTCACACATGACGTGCTTGAGGCAGTTGTGGACGCATGTGTCCACATATAACAAAATTAAATGCCAATTTGGTTTCATAAAATGTAGCTTTCTTTTGATCCTTGTCCCGTATACGATGTGCTCTTGACCGTATCTACACACATCAATAAACGTGTTGCAGCACCCCAGCATCTCGTGCAGATGTGTTGCTGTACCGATCGGAAAGTCAGGCCTGACGTTCTTTGCAGACTTACACTTTGTCACCATGATAGTTGCCGATGGGTTGAACGTCGCGTTCGAATGGATTTCAGCATTTCAGATGAAAGTAAAGCACCCGTAGGGACGCATTAGAGGTATCTGTGGAATAGTAGAGTGAATACCCATTACGCCACTCCACGAAGAACAACTGCGACCAGTGATGTGTCCACGTCATCATGTTACGGGTAGGGGTCATGCAACCAGAGAAGTTGCTCGACATGTACACCGTAGTCAAAGGGACGTGGTGCGGACATGGAATCCAGTTGACAGGTAGTGTTGAAGACTTACACCGCACAGACTGTCCACGTACGAGAGGCCCCCTGGGCCGAGTGCTCGAGACCTGAATTCGACGTTCAAAGAGGCCACAGGACGTCATGTATTGCATCGAACTGTTAGGGGACGATTGTACAGGGTGATTCAAAAAGAATACCACAACTTTAAAAATGTGTATTTAATGAAAGAAACATAATATAACCTTCTGTTATACATCATTACAAAGAGTATTTAAAAAGGTTTTTTTTTCACTCAAAAACAAGTTCAGAGATGTTCAATATGGCCCCCTCCAGACACTCGAGCAATATCAACCCGATACTCCAACTCGTTCCACACTCTCTGTAGCATATCAGGCGTAACAGTTTGGATAGCTGCTGTTATTTCTCGTTTCAAATCATCAATGGTGGCTGGGAGAGGTGGCCGAAACACCATATCCTTAACATACCCCCATAAGAAAAATCGCAGGGGGTAAGATCAGGGCTTCTTGGAGGCCAGTGATGAAGTGCTCTGCCGTACAGAACTTTCCCCTTTGCACAAACACCCATTCTCTGTAAACTGTTTATACCAACGTTTAATACACCACCTATCAGGAGGTTTAACACCATACTTCGTTCGAAATGCACGCTGAACAACTGTCGTCGATTCACTTCTGCCATACTCAATGACACAAAAAGCTTTCTGTTGAGCGGTCGCCATCTTAGCATCAACTGACGCTGACGCCTAGTCAACAGCGCCTCAAGCGAACAAATGTACAACTAAATGAAACTTTATAGCTCCCTTAATTCGCCGACAGATAGTGCTTAGCTCTGCCTTTTGTCGTTGCAGAGTTTTAAATTCCCAAAGTTGTGGTATTCTTTTTGAATCACCCTGTATAATGCGAATCTCCATTCCGGCTGCCAAAGCGAATACGACGATGTACATCAATTCAGTTACAGAAGGGCAAAGAAATAATGCAAAATGGGCGCCCCGAGATTTGCGTGGGGTTTTTGTTTTCCGACGAAACTTGAAACTGTTTGTGTCCTGATAATCGCAGACAACATGTTTGGAGAAAATCCGCTAATATTCAACACCTCCAACACTGTGCCCCCTTGTGCAATAAGGTACCAGTGGAGTGATTCCTGGTGTGGCGTTACATGGGACCATCGCAAACCTGTAGGGATTATTGAGAGCAACCTCACTGCTCTACGGTACAGGTACGAGATTCTTCAACCAATTGTGGGACTATATCGCGAACGTTTGGCGGCAATTTCACTCGATGGATGATAGTGCTGTTCTCGTGAACACATTCCTTCAGCACACTGGGATGACCAGAATGGAGAGACGTGCCTGCTCTCCGTACGTGAATCCAACTGTGGTATCAGGTGAAACTATATCTTTTTGGACGTCGACAACTTGCGCAGAACCGCCATTGAAGAGTGTGACAATTTGGATCAGCGCTGGCTTGATGATTTAATTGATGGTAGGCCATCAATCCTGCTTCCGAGCAAAGGGAAATTCCACTACGTACTGACGTTGCTTGGGAATGCTGTGAACACTCCCTCATGGGAAACAGTTGATTTTGTCGTTACAAACTATAAGCATTCCTCAGAGCCAAATTTTGTTTTCTTTGCAGTGAACTTCGAAATAAATGGGTGTTGCAAAACATTTGTTGATGTGTGAATATAGAAGCCTGAAATCTTGGTTTGTATCGAACTTCTCAAGTGCACTCTGACCCTCACTTCATACTTTTGCCTTTTATAGCTGCACTAACTATCGAGTAAATTGTCGGAGCAGTATGTACAATGTATATCGCCCAAGAAGGATGACATTTACTTTATACTTATCTTCGACTGAAATGTTGACTTAATCGGACAGGGGCAACTAACAATAATTCGACAAGCACTATCGAAAGTGGGAAGCAATTGCGCAATTTCTCAGTTTTGTTCCCAAAAAAGCGAGTCTTAGTATTGATATTCTGTCTGTTTCTTGTACCAGTTGGATACAGAAATCGTTGAGGAAATCTCCCCCCCCCCCCCCTCCACTCACACGCACATACAGGCAATTGTATACCCGCACACTCACCTAAAAGCACGCTTGCTTGCACGCCTGGGTGTTCCTTATAATCGTCATTTGCATGAAAAGTATTTAAAATATCATTGTAGCTACAAAGATTGCAAATTTTTTGCTGTAATTTTCTCTCTCTTTCATCAGACCTCTAGAGTTCCCGTTTACAGCGGAGGAGTATTGTGACGACAACAATGAGATCGAAGTTTTACCTCTCGTATCTGTCAAGCGAGAGCTCAGAGGACATTCACCGATCAAATAAAATTATCAAAAGAATATAAACTCAATTACGACCGTCTGCATATTCTCGTACGTATACACGCTATAACAAAAAATACAGGGCACAGGGCAGCACGTTTCCTTTGTGGGAAAGCGGGGTGAAATACGCATAAAGTGCTGAATTACTGGACGAGTTACGGTCGACACATTTTTTGAGCTCCAGGTGCCTTAAAAATTGAGCACCTTGCCTGAGATTTATTGTCTCACTGCTGATACCTGTATTTATATCAGAATAAATACTACAGCGGTTCGTCTACGTTATTTGGGATCATATGCTAATTCTTCCATGAAGACGACATTGTTCGTTTTCATTTTCTACGTCGATGGCCACCTTATTACGAATTTCAACGGGCTAGTTCATTTGCAGCTTACATAATGTTGTAGTCTTTCGCTATGATACACAATTTGTCAGTGTTACAATTATAGCGGACTTTATCATCTGCATCAGCTGGAGAGCACATTGAAAATTTGCAAAACGTAAATGAAAGCATTGATCCAGAACGTAATTGTACCCCAAGGTTGTATGCACATCCTTGTCAAAGGTATAAATTTACTCTCACAAATGTAAATCCCTAAATGACATTCTAAATGACCAAACAGAATTACTCAACAAAATGTTGGTCAGAAGCTTCCATAATTTATTTACACAATATACACAAAGCAGAGTCCAGAAAAAATATAATATTGTTAATGAATAAAAGACCATATATTTCTGTTGTCATTATTGTCAAATTGGTTAACAGTGATTAAAATCTAAAATATTAGTTGTTTTACATAAAATATGTAGTATTATTGTTGTAATATCCAATATAGTTGGTTACAAATCACTGCTGCACAGTACACTGCATCCTAAGAAATTTCAGTTTTTAGCGATTCAGAAGCTTATATTAAAAATATTTGATGTATGCACCCAACTGACTTCAGCAGTACTTTCAGAAAATGCAAGCAAAGTGTAACTTTGACAATGGACATGAATTTGCGTGTTGTGCAAACATGTATAAAGAAAAAGCTTTTGCACCACCCTTATAAATGTGGAAAATAAGAACAATAATAAGCAGAAACGGAAGTACATATAATGAATAATACATCGTAAATACACAGTTCACGAAGAGCAGTACAAAACAAGTTGTTAATTTGCACCGGGTAGATGCAGCATTCAAATTGCAGTCGATGTTTTTAGCGATGTGCAAATTGAAGAGTTAAATATTTATCCCACGAACTGAAGTTGGGCGAAAGCAGGAATCGCGTGTTGGTGTAAATGAAAATGCTTAAAAAAGTGGCTGGTTGCTTTATTTCTTAAAGTTACCAGTAAAATGACTAATTAATGTAGAAGAAGTAAAATCGGACAGTTTGTTTGAAATTACAAATTTTCTATTCCTATTTGTAAGTTAAAATTCACTGCAAGTTTTTGTCTCCATTGATACAGGAGATAGCCTATACTCTTGTGAAATCGGAATTATCTTCTCGAAACACACTATTGTCTTTTTTCATTCAATGTGCACTAGATATGGCACTATCGCACAGCAGACGGATTGCAGACAACGAGCCGAAGTAACTTTCTGAATGGGATTAAGTTATCTCGGTCACGTGCTCCAGGGATCTCATTTACAGCGTAGCGTACCGACAAAGGCGCCGTTATTCGGAAAGAACTCTGAGCTATCAAATCTGATTACCAAAGTCTATCCGCGCTTGTAGGGGGTCATTTTGTTTATTTTAATGGCAGAAGAAAGGAGTTTCTGGCTGCTGCTAGAGGAACGTCCTTTAATCACGAAAAGACAAAGCTGCGAGTGTTTCAGTTTTGTTTATTTACTTCGGAGCCGGCTGTCTACCGTCAACAGGCCTTCAAAGACAGTGACGTGCATAAAAAACATCTGAAGTATCTTCGGAACGAAAGCGATTGTAAACCGGAAACGTAATATTAGTTCTCAACAAGCAACCAACGTACTGATCGTCGTGAAAACAGTAGAAGGAAGCGCCCCCTATGTTAGTTTGATGACATCTGTATTTACATTTTTTGGGTTTATGTTGCTGTGTTTACAAGTCGTGTGCTTCTAACCTTTTGCTGAACGTCGAGATGACGATTATTTAGGATTGAAAATATCATTTTATGAATGCTGACTATTTCAAAACTGGAGGGCATATTTTGAGCTATGTACGAGAGCCTTCTGTTCTCAGTATCAGTTATTACGTGTCACGCTTAATACTCGGTCGAATTTCCCACTTTGCTGACACAAGTTGCAACCCTCTACCACTAGACAGCTCCGAATTGTAGCGTCTAACATGGCGATCTGTAACGATATACGTATGGATATCGTTAGCGTCTGCGTTTTATGAGTTGGCAACGCGTGTTACGCGCCAAAGTTACAGTGAGGCAGGTGTAAGAATATGCTACCTAGCAGCGATACTATGAAACAAAATAGCAGGCGATCATGTGCTATAAACTGTATTGACCGGCGCTGTCACCTACCAACGAAAATATGAAGTGGTTTAAGGTATTCTTTCCTGTGCAGTAATTATGTCATTATTTGTAGGATGGTGCTCTACGTGTTTTTATTCACAAAGTATGAGCGGTTCCACGTTTGTTTCCTTCTAATAACATCCTTTACTACATTCAGTCGTCAGTAAAGAAAATTTTAAGCAGTTTCCAACGTCAAAAGATGCTAATGAATCGTAAGGATAAATATCTAGCTTTTTACATTTAAAATATCATCTAGATGGGAACTATGCGAAGAAGTTGACGTCAAAGGTAATATGCCAAAATGTCCATTATAAACCACAGACACTGCGGTGGCAAAAATCCGTGAAAACGTATATTTGCTTTTGCTTGTGACGGAATGCAAGTGTTTTTCAAATACCAACGCAGGTTGTTTAAATTACGTTCAACTAGTTAATTATTTTCATATCCTTACGGTAAAGTGAAGTTTTGGCTACTTTTGTGCACTATAATATTCTTGTAAATAAATGTGTTATCAGTGTCTGATTAAAACATCAGCCACCACGCTAGCTGTATAACTAACTTATAGAAATTAATTACTTATACTAACAGTGAATATTAAGTATTTAATGTTATTATGGTTTACAAACTTAAGTGCATACAGATTGAAGTATTTTGTGCTCAGACTGATTTATAGGTTAAACTAAGCGCCGTTCAACAGTCAGCTTTAAGTGATGAAACGGTCTATATCTATATCTACATCTACATGGATACTCAGCAAATCACATTTAAGTGCCTGGCAGAGGGTTCATCGAACCACCTTCACAATTCTCTACTATTTCAATCTCGTATAGCGCGCGGAAAGCACGAACACTTCTCTCTTTCCGTACGGGCTCTGACTTCCCTTATTTTATCATGGTGATCGTTTATCCCTATGTACGTCGGCGTCAAAAAATCATTTCCGCATTCGGAGGAGAAAGTTGGTGATTGGAATTTCGTGAGAAGATTCCTCCGCAACGAAGAACGCCATTGTTTTAATGATGTCCATCCCAAATCCTGTATAATTTCAGTGACACTCTCTCCCCTATTTGACAATAATACAAAACCTGATGCCCTTCTTTGAACTTTTCTGATGTTCTCCGTCACTCCTATCTGGTAAGGATACCACACCGCACAGCAGTACTTTAAAAGAGGACGGACAAGCGTAGTGTAGACAGTCTCCTTCTGTCCTGCCAATAAAACGCAGTCTTTGGTTAGCCTTACCCATAACATTTTCTGTGTGTTAATTCTAATTTAAGATGCTCGTAATTGTAATTCCTAGATATTTAGTTGAAATTACAGCCTTTAGACTTGACTGGTTTATCGTGTAACCGAAGTTTAAGGAATTCCTTTTAGCACTCTTGTGGATGACCTCACACTTTTCGTTATTTAGGGTCAACTGCCATTTTTCGTACCGTACAGATATCGTTTTTAATTACTTTACTAGTAGATAAACGACAGCGTCATCTGCAAACAACCTAAGACGGCTGCTCAGATTGTGTTCCAAATCTTTTATATATATAAGGAACAGCAAATGGCCTATAACACTACCTTGGGGAACGCCAGAAATCACTTCTATTTTACTACGAACTGTGACCTCTCTGACAGGAAATCACGAATCCAGTCACATAACTGAGGCGATATTCCGTAAGCACGCAATTTCGCTACAAGCCCCTTGTGTACTACAGTGTCAAAAGCCTTCCGTAAATCCAGAAATGCTTTGCAGATAACAATTTCTCCTCTACGCAACAAAAATTCCAGTTAATAATCTTCATTTGTGTAAAAGCTTGGGTGCACAATTGTGCAACGTAGTGTAATGTGGTAAAACTATTACTGAGAAGCTACTGCATATGTTGCTGTTCCAAAGTCCGATGCCACACCGGCAAATGCAGGTCATTCCAAAATATTTTAACAGATCATTTAACTCAGAGTCGAAGGGTAGCTGAATGTTGTGTTTGTAGTCCGACATGTACTCACATTAGGAACTGGAAGAAGCGCAGTTCATGTAGGGTAAGGCGTACGGTAATGTTGCGCAGCTTGTCGTCTACACGCCAGAAAAGTTACTAAACGGGAAGACATGAATGTCTCCATCACTTACTGTACGCTCCTCATCTCCTTGTTTCGAGAGGAGCGACGAAGACCTGCAACTCCACCTCTAGAGGAGGAGAGTCTGGATTCTATGCACGCGACTCCTATAAACACACGAAGGTTATGGCTTTAAGTGGTTGTTGCTCATACGACTGTCTGGAGACTGTTGATAGAGCAATAGGTGTCTCCTTATCATTTGCAATGTGCACAGGCCCTGCCACCAGCAGATTAACATGGGAGAGTTAAGTTCTCAGTTGGTGCTACCGATCCGAACTTTCCTGCCTTAGTATTATTCACAGATGAAGCACAGTTCCCACAAGGTGGTTACAAAATTCCACAGTCAGCATGTGTGGACATCTGAAAACCGACATGCAACTGTTCCATATCGTCACCAAGTGTGGTTCTCCCTTAGCATGTGGGCCTGTATCATTAATGGTCATTTACTTTCATCCCACTGCCCGCTCCCTTAGCTGAGTGGTCAGCCCATCTGACACCCTTGCAGCAAGGTCCGGGTTCGATTAAGGGCTGGTTCGGAGATTTTCTTTGTTCGATGACTGGGTGTGCGTTGTCTTAATCATCGAGACGCAAGTCACCCCATGTGGCGTCAACGGAAAAGGCTTTCAGCTCAGCAACCGAACTTCCGCAGGTAGGTACTCCAGGCCATCAATGCCTTATGATCATTTTTTTTTATCCATCCCATGTACTTTTAAACAGACTTACCGGGCAGGCATACTTCCTGGAAAACACAGTACTCACGATTTTGAAGACCTCCCTTGACCATTGCTGATTAAGCTCATCTCTTTCGTGATGGCTCTCCTGCGTACTTCAGCCGAACCACCTGCCAGTACTTGGATCCAGATCGAATGTTTCCTAATCCATGGATTAGTAGAGGCGGCCAAATTACCTGGCCTCCACGCTTACCTGAATTCAGTCCTATCGTTCACTGGTGTATTCTTCTATGGCACCTGGAATGCAGTCCCTCTGGAATCGGATTCTGTCAGGTTGTGGGGATGTACGCAGTACTCCTGGAATATTAATAGAGCCATGTGATATCGACCTGATGCCCGTATTCAAGCAGGAGGTGGAAACTTCGAACACCTTCTGTAAGGTGCGCAACACTGTTTTCAAGGCCAGAACTCGGAAACCAGACATTTCCGAGCAGATGCTGCAATTGACTTTTATAATTGTCTACATGTGGGGAATGCATACCTGCAATATTCCCCCAATATTTGAAGCAATCTGCGTAACAGTTTGGTAGTTTTGAGATGCACCTTTGGTATTATGTAAGAGCTGTGGAGTGCAGCGCACAAAAAGTATTTTAAATCAGTAGGAGAGTGGGTTGTACCTGCAGAATAATGTGCCTAGGAACACATTTATGTTGCATGATCGAAGTGAGTGATTTTAGGGTCATACGAAGAAACGTCCACTACAATCGCTATAACCAGTTTCTGACATTTCTGTTTTCTTTTTGGTGTTGCGACACATGAGGTTGTATTTTGTGCAGCGTTTGTAAATATCACGAGTTCTTCATTTGTAAGTGCTGTGTAATACATTAAAGCTATTTGGGGATATTGTTAGTTCTTGAGTTAGAGAGTTTCATGGTCAGTAAAATTCAGTCTATTTTCAAAACTGTATATAAAATGTGTGTACAGTTAAGCCATATTTCGTCGGTCCTACACCATCTTGTACTCTGAAACGGACGGAGGCCTTCTACCGAAGAACACGTGATATTTTCAAATGAACTGAGTTTCGTTAGTATTTAAACAGTTTTCATTGTCTTGAAAATGAAAATTTATTGTAGCTGCCAGTAGCTCCAATTTTTAGGTGTTGAAACCTCTAATTGCCTTTTTATGATACTTCTTCGTGATTTTATTTGACTTACGTGTTATTGTTGTGTACTAGAGTAGAAATGTATCACACAAACCTTAAACGCAGCGTTAACAAGATTTTCTCGATTGCAGCACTTCTAAATTTGAACAGAATATTTGTTCCTAGGCACATGGACAAATTGCAGTTTGGACCAGTTTTTTGCATCTGGAAAAGTCTTACTTTCCCGCAGTAATATTTGTAATTTCAGAAAGAGACTGAACCACACACAAAATAAATGCTATCATTCAGAATGGAATAAGAAAATACATTAAACTTCTGTTAGAGGGCTGGATAGAGGCGAAAGCCCGAAAATTGTTCGGAGACCGAACACACTCCGCATGGCAAAAGTAAGGGTAGAGGAGAATTTTTATATAGAAAAGGCAATATCCTGACTGACTCATCGCTCAGTCCAAACCTCTAAGGAAGAAACTTGAAATTTGGAGAAAGTGTGAATCTTACACTGTAGGCGTCGTTTGAGAAGGGATTTTTCGAAATTCCGGCCCTAAGAGTGTGAAATAAGACATGAAGGTTTTTTTTGAAAAATGTTGCTATTAAGGCAATTTTGAAGCTAGACCTACGAAGGTTGGTATTTGATTTTTCGATCAGAAATAAAGAATTACTTGTTTCAGCATTTTTGGACATTTAATTCTATCGGAGTGAAATAGTATGTGAAACCTATTTTTGAAAATAGATCATTATCAAATAACTACCAAAGTATTTTTAAACCTACATTTATGAACATTGTTATTTGACTTCTCATTTAAAATAAACAAATACGTGTTTCGATGTGTTTCACTCTTCTTTGGAAATTCATCCCTTATTGGGATAAAACGGGGGATGAAAATTTTTATGGAAATATTTCATTGTGTAAACATTTTTAAAGCTAAATCTGTAAAAATTTGTATTTGAGTTCTCTGTTAGAAACGAAGTCTACACGTCACTGTTTTTGGAAATTCAATTCCTAAGGGGTTGAAACGAGGTCAGTTTGATTCGCTGACTCATCATCGTCAAGCTCAAACCGTTAAGGATATACACTTGAAGTTTGGAGAGAGTGTCGATCTTATACTGTAGGCACCGTATAAAAAGGGATTGTCTGAAATTCCACTCCTTATGGAGTGAAATAGGGGATGAAAGGCTTTTTGAAAGTGCGTCTCCATCAAGGGATTTTTGAAGCTGGAACCACGAACACTGGTTCTCTGTTTCTCAGTCAGGAAATAAAAAATATATGTTTTAGCATTTTTAGAAATTCAAACACTAAGTGGGTAAAATAGTGGGTGGTAGTTTTTTTGAAAATAAATAATTAGGGACATCTATGACATTTGGTATTTGACTTCTCGGTTGGAAATAAAAAAAGAAACGTGTTTCAGTGTTTTCGAAAAATCAGTTCCTAAGGGACTGCAATAGGGGTGAAATTTTTAAGAAAATACACTCCTGGAAATGGAAAAAAGAACACATTGACACCGGTGTGTCAGACCCACCATACTTGCTCCGGACACTGCGAGAGGGCTGTACAAGCAATGATCACACGCACGGCACAGCGGACACACCAGGAACCGCGGTTTTGGCCGTCGAATGGCGCTAGCTGCGCAGCATTTGTGCACCGCCGCCGTCAGTGTCAGCCAGTTTGCCGTGGCATACGGAGCTCCATCGCAGTCTTTAACACTGGTAGCATGCCGCGACAGCGTGGACGTGAACCGTATGTGCAGTTGACGGACTTTGAGCGAGGGCGTATAGTGGGCATGCGGGAGGCCGGGTGGACGTACCGCCGAATTGCTCAACACGTGGGGCGTGAGGTCTCCACAGTACATCGATGTTGTCGCCAGTGGTCGGCGGAAGGTGCACGTGCCCGTCGACCTGGGACCGGACCGCAGCGACGCACGGATGCAAGCCAAGACCGTAGGATCCTACGCAGTGCCGTAGGGGACCGCACCGCCACTTCCCAGCAAATTAGGGACACTGTTGCTCCTGGGGTATCGGCGAGGACCATTCGCAACCGTCTCCATGAAGCTGGGCTACGGTCCCGCACACCGTTAGGCCGTCTTCCGCTCACGCCCCAACATCGTGCTGCCCGCCTCCAGTGGTGTCGCGACAGGCGTGAATGGAGGGACGAATGGAGACGTGTCGTCTTCAGCGATGAGAGTCGCTTCTGCCTTGGTGCCAATGATGGTCGTATGCGTGTTTGGCGACGTGCAGGTGAGCGCCACAATCAGGACTGCATACGACCGAGGCACACAGGGCCAACACCCGGCATCATGGTGTGGGGAGCGATCTCCTACACTGGCCGTACACCACTGGTGATCGTCGAGGGGACACTGAATAGTGCACGGTACATCCAAACCGTCATCGAACCCATCGTTCTACCATTCCTAGACCGGCAAGGGAACTTGCTGTTCCAACAGGACAATGCACGTCCGCATGTATCCCGTGCCACCCAACGTGCTCTAGAAGGTGTAAGTCAACTACCCTGGCCAGCAAGATCTCTGGATCTGTCCCCCATTGAGCATTTTTGGGACTGGATGAAGCGTCGTCTCACGCGGTCTGCACGTCCAGCACGAACGCTGGTCCAACTGAGGCGCCAGGTGGAAATGGCATGGCAAGCCGTTCCACAGGACTACATCCAGCATCTCTACAATCGTCTCCATGGGAGAATAGCAGCCTGCATTGCTGCGAAAGGTGGATATACACTGTACTAGTGCCGACATTGTGCATGCTCTGTTGCCTGTGTCTATGTGCCTGTGGTTCTGTCAGTGTGATCATGTGATGTATCTGACCCCAGGAAAGTGTCAATAAAGTTTCCCCTTCCTGGGACAATGAATTCACGGTGTTCTTATTTCAATTTCCAGGAGTGTAGTTCGTTACATTAAATAAAATTATTTCCATTATCGGTACAGAATGAAAGTTGCTATGGAACTATCTCTACAAGAGGGCAAAAGGGAGGATTAATAAAAGCTTTGGACTTCAGCTACCAGAATCGTTTCTTGGTCAGAAGGTCATTCGGAAAAGACCATGCTTATACGACCTTAATTACCGTGAAAAGGTTAGAAGGCGCTCCAAATTGTGAACTACGGGAAAATTCGGTTATTAGATTAAATAAGAACAAAAAAATCTGTGCAGGTCATACAGTCTACGCGAGCAGAGCAGCGGGCATCAAGCTATTTAGACTTCGTCTTTCGCGAGGAGATGAACTAAATTAAATGTTCCCAAGAAGAGCTCAATTGGCAGATGCCGACTCTTAACGATGCCATCGTGAGTCCTAATTTCGACAGCTTCCTGTGTTATGGTGTCCAGAAGACCGCAAGCCACGCACAGTTGGCTGGACCGTTCAAAATGAAACATGTAAGATGTATGCGTTGCCGGCTATGGGCGAGGCATGGCAGAGTCTCTGACCAGAGAGTAGTATGTAGTTAGTTGTTGCTTGTCGCGAGTCGGCTTTAGTAGTCAGTCGGCTTTAGTCTTCTGTCCGTGCTAGTAAGCAGTAGTCTTGAGTAGTCTCTGCGTGAGTCGGGGGTAGTCGGCGCGTGTCGGCTGTCTGCTCTGCTCGGGACTCTGGTCAGAACTCTGGAGGATGAGTATTATTGTAGAAGGTAAAAAAGCAGCCTTGCGCATATCTAGTAATGTACATTAATTGTCATTTAATTTCTTTCAAAAAATGCCCCAATAATAATTTTTATAATATAAAATAACTTTTTTAAAGAAAAGCATTCATTTCAATTTAAAGAATATTTCCAATGCATGATCATTCCTTCCAAGAATCAGAAAAAAATATACGCCAGCATTGCACGAAGCTGTGTCAAAAAAAATTTCAACATAAGAGCAGATATATTTGCACTTTTTATTGAGGTAAGAATTTTTTCTCTTTTTTATTCAGAATACAGGGCCGAGGCGCAGCGCTGCTGTCGTCATAAAATTTACCAGGTTATTGAATTTTTTTATTATTATTTCGGTGTTTAGGAATAGAATTTTGTGGTTACATTAAATGTGAATGCATTTCTGCACGGAGACTATAAATGGGAATTAATTTTGTTCAGAGGTTACAATACTTTAAAAACTCATTTAATTATTATTTTTGTGGGGACGTTACACACCAGGTTCGTGGTTTCCTAATTAAATATTTTTGTGGGGAGGTTACACTTGGTTCTTGGTTTCTAAATATAAATAATTCTGTGGGGAGGTTACACTTGGCGACATCCGGCCAGGATCGTATTTCTTTGGGAATTTTCTGATGTAGTCATATATCTGCTCTTATTTACTTAAATGTAGTTTGCATCTGGCGCAACGCATTTACTAATGTGTCACTCTTTCTTTCACAGATCATCGGCAATTTGTTTCTCTTTGTTGTAATTGTTTGTTGCGTTTTGCATTGTCCTTGTTTCATTTGTGAATAATTTTGATTTGTGTAAAAATGCTGCGAAAAACTGTTAACAGTACATCGCGATGTATAATGAGTGAAATAGCCGACTCGAATAATTTGTCCGATAGTACTTGCGACACTCAGTGTAATGATGACAATTCTCCATTTACAGAAAATCAGTGCGTACTGACCCTAGTAATGATTTTTATCCCAGTGATGAGCAAACAAATTCGATTGTGTCGTCTGTTAATTTAACGACAATTGATGACGCGGCACGTTCTGTTACAATGAACGCTGCCCAGCTTAACACACCCGGTTTGCAAAATTTGAATTGTGAACAGATAAATTTCTCTAACGAGAATGAACAGTGTACTCAAAGTACGGCAGATTTATTTGATTCCGAGGTAGTGACCACATCCGATTAGCAAACATTTTCAAGAATCACAAAATGACCGAATGGTTACACAAAACGTGACAATTGCAGGTACGCCATCAAACAGCACAGAGAATAGAGTAGGTAATATTGGCTTGGATCAAATTATGGCACTATTGCTACAACATAGTGCCAATTTCAAACAACTTAATGAAAATTCCATACAACAGAGTGAAAGACAAGAGAAAAATCACAAACAACTTAGTGAAAATCTCAAACATCAAATTAATGAAATTAATGAAAAACTAGACAACAATTCCAGACAGCTTAGTGAACAGATTACAGCCGTTGCCGCGCAGTGTCATGATACTAAGTAACAATTACGTGAGGAAATTAAGGCTTGTGCTAGAAGCAGTAGTGAAGAAATTAGATCCGTGGCACAAGAATTAAATAATAGACATGCAGAAAAAACTAAATTACTTAGAGACGAAATTAGTGCAGTCAGTAAACAATGCTCTGAAAACGCAAAACAGTTACGCGAAAAGTTTAAATTAATGTCAGCAGAACTTTCGCGCACACTGGATGCAAAAGTAGACGCGAAATTCGACCAACAGAACAGCCAAATTGACGAACGTTTTAATCACCACCTACAAAACAGTGAAACGCGTTACCGTAAATTCATACAGGAACAAAATAAAGTAAAACGACAAGTTATGGAAACAATTACCGCACAGAGACAGGAAGATAGACGTAAATTGTTTACGAAAGCAAAAACATACGTAGATAACAATATTGCTACAGTATCAGACGAAATTAATACTATCAAACAGTTGAACACCGAATTGCGTGATGAAATTTCCGATCTTAAATCAAAAACAGATACACACATAGTAGACTTTCAGACAGTGACCGACAGACCCGAACAATTAGAACTAATACAGGATTCCGATGTCATCAAAGCTGACGTTAAAAAATTGAACGAAACCACACGTAAAATACAAAAACAAATTAATGCTTGTGACACTAAAAACGATGATCAGGTAAAAATACTGACTGAAAAATATGATGAATTGGCCAGTCGTATTGATGTTATCGAAAGTAATAATGACAGCAAATCAGACGATACTTCACCGATTTCGTTTAATCAAACACCTGAATTCCAAAATCTACAGCAGACGATCAGTGAGATAGATTCGTCCAATAATACATTACGTAGAAAATTGTCAACTTTACAGCAAGAAGTGACAGAGATGAAAAATGTTTCAGTCACTAACACGTCACAGCATTCCCCACATTCCGAACATGTCACACTCACACAGCCAGTATAACTTAAGTAATTTACAGAGACTACGCGACTTAAAATCCGAAAAGATACAGACAAACAGATTTTAATGCAATCGTGAACCTGTTCACACATTCAGTGACGATAACGTTGATTATAAGCAATTTGTATCTGTAAAAACATCTAAGGTATTTGAAAATGACAGAGTACAGGTACACGCTTTGAACTGGATACGACAATTTATTTTTGTACTTTCACCGCCATTGCGTGTAATGCAGAAAGCAGAATTAGCATGGATACAGCAATTTGCTTTTGAATTTTCACCGCCATTGCATGTAACGCAAAAGCTAAAATTTATTTGCAGCGCGTAATTGACCTCAGGGGATTCATTACGCTTCGATGAATATGTGCCGTAGCATGCATAGGGCCCCGAGCCGTAGTAGTGCTATTTCATCTTTAGTTTTCTGCACTGCTGCCTTCTCTTCTACTATCCTTTATATCAATCAAAACAGCTCTTCAACTATCGATCTATCTATAATTATGAAAGAGTAAAGAACTGATACGACAAGTTTTACCTGAAAGTGACATTTACCATTAGACGCTCCAGAAATGACAACCACGAGAACTTTAATAACAAAGAAAATTTTAATCATCAGTATGTACAAAATTTTCAGCAGTCGCAAACACATTTTGGTAACAATAGAGGTTTTTCACCGCAACAGCAACAAAACCAACCGGTTAGCATACCTAACCAACAAAGCAGTCTACAACGTCAACCAAGCTTTAATGTTTCGCCGCCTACACGTATAGCGTCAGATCCAACAAATAGTAACGCACAGCAACAAGGAAATCAGTACGTACAGAAAACACACTATTTCAATTTCTATCGCAATGCACCGTATAGAAATGACTATCATGACATTCGTAAAAGTAATGAACACAATTATAATCGTACATTTAATAACAGTCGGTCTTATCAGCAGTAAGAACACCCGCAACAACATATTATCATGAATAAACCAGACAGTAGATATCATCCCGAACGTAATACGTCAGGAAGAAATAACAGAACAGTACAAATAGTGGAAATGTCACAGCATCCTCCCGAAAATAATAGCACGTCAGATAGAATTTGACTAGATACAGTACAGGCTGCATCTTCCAGTAACGCAAGCAATACTTTTGACACGCAGAATCTTGTTCACGAAAATGTTATTTGAAACATGCCTTGTTGAATGCACCACTTTTATCACATCCAGATCTTACTAGAAATTTTTCCATTGCCACTGACAGTTCTAACACCGCTTTAGGCGTACACATTTTTCAGGAAATTGAAGAAGATGGTTTTACAGTAATTAAAAACATAGCCTTTGCGAGTCGCATTCTGTCACCTGCTGAACGCAATTATTCTGTTACAGAACTTGAAACATTATGTGTTGTATGGGCTTTTACGAGATTTCGGCATTTTCTTTATGGAAGACATACCACCGTTTACACAGCCCATAGAGCTATACAGTTTTTACTTTCGGCTAAATTTACACACGACAGATTAAGTAGATGGGAACTTTATTTGCAGGAATTTAATTTCACAATTGTTCACATTCCCGGCACACAAAATACTGCAGCAGACGCACTATCCCGTTCTCTTAGCAACAATCAGCAAGACATCGCAACCAACTTCTGCAAAGCAAATTTCAGCGTCATGTACATTCAACAAGTTGCATTTGAAAATTTCATTTCGTCGTCATTACAAGACGAAGCACAAGAGCAGAGTAAAGACAACGTGTGGAAAGAAATTAAACACCTTTGGCAAGATAGGAATAATGCTACCATTAGAAACCATTACACTGTACGCAATGACATTCTGTTTCGCCGCTCTCATCCTGACAGCAACAATTGGTTATTATGCATTCCTGACGAACTTGTTAACAAATTAATCTGGTATACTCATTTAAGTTACGCACATTACGGAGCCAGAAAATGTTTTCTTATACTGAGACAGAACTGTTATTTTACCAACATGGAGAAACGTATTCGACGAGTTTTAGCGTCTTGTAAAATCTGCCAGAAAGCTAAATCAGACACGACTTCACATATTCCTCCATTACATCCCATTGTACCTGTTAAATTGAGACATATTGCCGCTGTAGACATTTTTGGTCCGATTCCCAGAACTAATAGAGGTTTTTGCTACATCTTTGTCGCTCTTGAACTCACTTCGAAATTTGTTACCTTCACTCCGTTACGCAAAGCTACTGGTAAAACTGTTTCCTGTTTCGAAAGCATTTGTAAAACATTTTCTATTTCATGTTGGGCATGTGTTGAAAGTAATTTCCGACAATGGTTCACAGTTTCGATCTGCTATATGGACACGTATGTTGCGAGCTAGAAACATTTCTCCGATCTATATATCCAGGTACCATGGTTCTTCGAACCCCTGTGAACGATTAATGAAATAAATTGGTAAACTATGTAGAATATACTGCCATAAAAGACATATTGATTGGGACACACACATACTCTCATTCCAGGATGTAATTAATTCCATACCAAATGAATCTACTATGCTATCTCCGTCTGTTATACTGAAAAATGTTGAACCACCTAACAAAATTAAAGAATTAGTAACCTTTCCTACATCTCGTCGACTACGACACCATGAAATAATTGACATTGCGCTGAACAACATCAAACGTGCCGCAGAGCGCCGGAGAAGACAGCAAAAACAGGTTTGTACACGCCGTGACTTTCACATTGGACAGAAGATATTAGTACACACACTTTATTTATCCAACAGAGGAAAGAGTAGATGCAGTAAATTTGAGCTTCTATATCCAGGTCAATACAGAATTCGCAGCATTCGTCAACCCAAAGTAGTACACGTCGAAACTCTGAGAACCAGAAAAAGCAAGGGTTATCACCATGTCTCCAACATTAAACCCTTTATTGAATGAACATACTTTATGATTTATCACACTGTAATAACATTTCCTAATTTTTTTTATGACCACTTATGCAATTATATTCACATGAACACTTACTGATGATTATCGTATTTTTTCTTGGCAAGTGTCCGGCAAGGTAAGGTTAGCAGGTCGCTCTTCTTGTCGTTACACATCAGACCGTGCATATTTTCCAGATGAACTTACACATTTTATGACCACTTATGCAATTATATTTATGTGACTACTTACTGATGATTATCGTATTTTTTCTTGGCAAGTGCCCGGCAAGGTAAGGTTAGCAGGTCGCTCTTCTTGTCGTTACACATCAGACCGTGCATATTTTTCCAGATGAAGTTACACATTTTATGACCACTTATGCAATTATATTTATGTGACTACTTACTGATGATTATCGTATTTTTTCTTGGCAAGTGCCCGGCAAGGTAAGGTTAGCAGGTCGCTTTTCTTGTCGTTACACATCAGACGTGCACATTTTTCCAGATAAACTTCCTTATCTTATGAATAATTATGCAATTCTATCTAGTGACATATTAATTTTATTAAAGTCTCTCTCTATTAAAGTCTTCAATTATCGCCTCTATTAACTACACAACATACAAGCTGAACACAATGAAAGTCTTTTCTTGTCGTTATATATCAGACCGTATACATATTTTCCATTTTTCATGTATGTATGACTGTTTTCCTGTTTTGTTTGAATGCTCTATCAAATATTTAAGATATAACAAACACCAGTTGACTTTGACATTTTTGCCTTGTGATATATTAACATCGTGAGTATTTTTACATTTTTTTTTTTTTTTGCTGCTACATTGTGATACACTGTGTACATTTTTGCCTCTGAACACTGTCTGTGTTTTTGACATATTACGTTTTCTGTCATGCTATGCTGTATGCTCAATTATATCACTAGAAACCAGCTTTTATTTAATGGGTATGTGATTTAAATGCAAGACATTAATCTTTGTTCATCATTTTCAGAAGGAAATAATGTGTAAAAGAAATAAATTAAACAGAAATGGGAATTTCACCCTCGGAATGAACGAAAGAAGATGCAATACCTCGTCACGAAGAGTAAATGGATCAGAATTAACAAGCATTAACAAGAATATACTATATGTGGTGTCACCACCAGACACCACACTTGCTAGCTGGTAGCTTTTAAATCAGCCGCGGTCCGTTAGTATATGCCGGACCCACGTGTCGCCACTGTCAGTAATTGCAGACCGAGCGCCACCACAGGGCAGGTCTAGAGAGACGTCCTGGCACTCGCCCCAGTTGTACAGCCGACTTTGCAAGGAAAGGTTCACTGACAAATACGCTCTCATTTGCCGAGACGATAGTTAGCATAGCCTTCAGATACATTTGCTATGACCTAGCAAGGCGCCGTATTCAATTGATATTGAGATTCTATTAATGTATCATCAAGAGCGATGTTCTACAAATGTGGATTAAAGTTAAGTATTCCAGAAGCTACGTACTTTTCTTTATAGCATTCATGACGTATCCTGTTTCAGACCTCACGCCAGCCTGCGTTAGTTTAAGCGCGTGCCTTTCGGCTTCCTCTCATTGTGTCTAGGCTGTCTTGTCTAGACACAACATATTTGGCGACGAGTCTCAAAAGAGGATTTAGCGTTCGTATTGCCCTAATTTACTTGTGTCATGGCTTCGCCACAATCTCCAGATGTACTGTCCGAATTTTATCGCTTGTAGAATCAGCAGACGCAGGCGTTATTGGATGCCCTTGGACAGCTCATCCAGGGTCAACGTGCAATGCAAAACGATGCGGCAGCCGCCGCTTCACCGCTACCGCAGCCACAACATGCAGTTGCACCACCGTTTCGTCATTTCGATGCGGCAATGGAAAGCTGGACAGAGTGGTCACGCCAATTTGGATTCCATCTCGCCGCCTACAGAATTCAAGGTAACGAGCGGCAGCCTCACTTATTGGCGTGTGTAGGGGTGCAGACGTACCGTGTGATAGTGAAATTATTTCCCTGACGCGACGTAGCAACTCTGTCCTACGAAGAAATTTTGTCGGCATTAGATGCCTATTTCAAGGAATCAGTAAATGTCGTTGCAAAGAGGTATACGTTCTATTGTACCAAACGTACAGCCGGTCAAACTAATCTGGAGTGGGTTGCAACTTTGCAAGGCCTTACTAGGGATTGTGCTTTTGAGTGTGAATGTGGACTCCCTTATTCAGATACTATGGTGCGTGATGCAATTGCACAGAACGTTTCTGATGTTCGTATACGGGAACAGATTTTGAAACTAGTCAATCCCTCCCTTCAACAAGTGATAGATATATTGGATAGGCAAGACACACTTGACTTTGCTCAGGAATCATTTGAAACTTCGCCAGCTGTGTGTCACATTAACCGGCCCGCTGGGCGCGCTGCACGGAACGGTAAACAGCCCTCGCGCCCGTCCGCGCAGCCACGTGTGCCGCGTGTGCAAGCAAATGCAGTGAAATCATGCCCACGGTGTGCTACTAGACATTCGCTTGAAAATTGCCAGTCACGCCAAGCTATTTGCTTTTTCTGTAATAGAAAAGGACATGTTCAAAGTGTTTGCCAGAAAAAGCTCAGATCGGACACTAACAACTATTCCAGGCCCTTTGCTTCGCGCTGGAATAGAACCAAGAATACTCAGGCTCGTGAACCTTCGCCCATGGACATTCATGTAGTTAATTCCACTCCGCCCAGTGCCTCTCTCTCTAAAAGTGACTGTGTGCGTCCCACAAAAAGTGTGCGTCGACATCGCCGGAAATCACGTCAATTAGCAAGTGAATCTGTACCAGTGTCTGTTCAAATTGCACGAGACAGTCGCTCTTGTCGTCAGCAGGACAATAAACTTTTTGTGGACTTGGACATTCTTGACAACGTGATACCATTCCAGCTCGATACTGGAGCTGCAGTTTCCTTGATCAATAAAGACACGTACAAACAACTGGGCACACCTCCGTTGCGTGCCGCAAATGTTACGTTAAATAGTTATTCAGGTCAGAATATCCCTGTGTTAGGACAGTGCAGCCTTCTTGCAACATACAATGGACAAACAAAACTTGTGTCTTTTTACGTCCTCCGTTCTTCTTCTGCAGTGAACTTGTTTGGTTTAGATTTATTTCCGTTGTTTAACTTGTCTATAGTAAATCAGGTCCTCTCAGTGAACCAGACTGTGCCTTCAGCCAGTGTTTCTCATCTATGTGAAGAATTTGCAGACATTTTTGCACCGGGCCTTGGTTGCGCTAAGAACTATAAAGCACATTTGGAACTGAAAGTAAGCGCACAACCGAAATTTTTCAGAGCGCGCAATGTTCCCACGCATTGCGTGATGAGGTCGCAAGAACATTACACGAATTCGAATCACAAGGTGTGATTGAACGTGTGCAGGCTTCTATCTGGGCATCACCCTTAGTAATTTTGCCGAAGCCTTCTGGAAACCTGAGACTTTGTGTGGACTTCAAAGCTACAGTGAATCCACAACTAGTGATTGATTGCAACTTTTCCTTTACCCCGCCCGGAAGATCTTTTTGACAAACTGTGTCCGGGTAAATATTTTTCGAAGTTGGACCTAGCAGATGCGTACTTGCAAATACCAGTGGACGACGAATCCCAGTGCGTCTTGGTGGTTAACACGCATCTTGGTTTGTACCGATTCAAAAGACTGCCATTCGGGTGTGCATCCGCCCCTGCATTGTATCAGCAATATCTGCAAACTGTTTGTGCGTCGATCCCTACTGCAGCAAACTATCTGGACGATATTGTGATCTCCGGAAAGACGGAAGAAGAACATTTAGCCAACCTCCGAACATCATTTCAGGTCTTGCGACAAAATGGTCTTCGCTTGCGGAAGGACAAATGTGTGTTTTTTGCTTGCGACTTACCCTATTTGGGACATGTAATCAATGCACAAGGCATACATCCGAGTCCAGAGCACCTCCGTGCCATACGAGACTTGCCTTCGCCGCAGAATTTGAAGCAGCTACAGAGTGTGCTGGGAAAAATTAACTATTATCATAAATATATCCCACATGCCTCTTCCATTTCAGCTCCGCTTCATCGCTTACGCCGTAAAGGTGTTCCGTTCGTCTGGACGACGGAATGCGAACGTGCCTTCCGCCAGTTGAAATCGGCGTTGCTTTCAAATACTTGCCTTACGCCATTCGATCCCCAGAAACCCCTTTTGTTGATGGTAGATGCATCGGATTTCGGGATCGGTGCTGTGCTTGCGCACAAAGATGGTTCGCATGATCGCCCTATTGCCTTTGCGTCCAAATTGCTTTCGTCTGCGCAAAGAAATTATTCACAGATAGAGAAAGAAGCTTTGGCTCTCGTATTTGGTGTTACAAAGTTTCATGATTTCTTGTATGGTCGTCACTTTACCATCATCACAGGCCACAAACCTTTGACGTCTCTTTTTCATCCGAACAAGCCTGTACCTCCACGTACAGCGCAGAAATTCATTCGCTGGTCTATTTTCCTCTTGCAGTACCGCTACGATATCTTGTATCGGTCCACTGCTAAGCACGGAAACGCCGATGCGTTGTCCCGTTTGCCTGTTGCTGAGGATAGAGCATTCGATTCTTCTGAACTTGCTTGCATGTTCATTGATGCGGAAACCGATGACGTGGTCGAATCGTTTCCGATTGATTTTCGTCGTGTAGCTACAGCCACAGCTGCTGACCCTGTCCTTGCTACCGTTTTGCGTTTTGTTGCCACGCAATGGCCCTTGTCAAAATCACGGATCGAGGATCTGTTGGTTCGCCGATTTTTTGCTCAGAAGGAGAGACTTTTTGTTCGACGTGGTGTTTTGCTGTTGCGTTCTGATAATGATCAGTCCCGGGTCGTGGTACCACGTTCGTTACAGTCCTCTGTCTTACGGCTTCTCCACCAAGGTCATTGGGGTATAGTGCGAACGAAACAACTTGCTCGTCAGCACTGTACTTGGTTCGGAATCGATGCTGCGATTACGAACATCTGCTCTTCTTGCATGGCGTGTGCCGAACAACAATCCGCACCACCGCGGAAATTCTTTGCATGGCCGAAAGCCACTTCCCCTTGGCAACGCTCGCACATAGATTTTGCTGGTCAATTTTGGAATGCTCGATGGTTGGTTGTGGTCGATTCTTTCAGTAATTTTCCTTTTGTTGTCAGGATGTCTTCCACGACGTCATCTGCCACCATCCAAGCGTTATCTGCTATCTTTTGCATAGAAGGTCTTCCACAGACTATTGTTTCCGACAATGGCCCACAATTCATGTCCGCAGGATTTCAGTCATTCTGCAAGGCCAATGGTATTCAAGATCTGACATCCGCGCCGTTTTCGCCTCAATCCAACGGTGCCGCTGAACGATTGGTCTGGACTTTCAAGTCACAGATGTTGAAGTTAAAAGAGTCGCATTCTCGGGAGGACGCGTTGTTGCTCTTCTTGTCTTCGTATCGCTTTCAGCCCCGAGATGGTCGCTCGCCGACTGAGTTGCTCCACGGTCGTCCTCATCGAACCTTGATGTCTTTGCTGCATCCGCCGCATCAGGTTCCTGTGCAGCGGCAGACACCTGCTTTTGCTCCAGGCGACGTTGTATACTATCGCCACTATCGAGGTTCACGGCGTTGGCTCGCAGGGCGCATTCTTCGCTGCCTCGGCCGCACTATGTATCTGGTTTTGGGGGCCTCTGGTGAGGTGCATCGGCATCTCACTCAGCTGCGCCTCTGTCGTCGCACGGGTTCTGCCGCTCCCCGTCTGCTTTCAGCGACGGTGCCGTCCGGTCAGCGCCCTGGGGACCCATCTACTGGCTCGCCTCATCCCCAGGTGTTGCCGCTGCTGCCTTCCATATTGCCACATGGCGACGCGCCGCCGCCGCCTGTTCTCCCATCGGCGACACCCACAGTGGATGCTTCGCTGCAGCCACCGGGCGCCTCCCTGGGTCACGCGCCGCCGATCGCTTTCCGTGACCAGCTATCCTCCGACATGGACCTCTTGCCCGCTCCGGACCAGAAGTCGTCTTCGCCCGTCGGGTATCCCGACGCGATGGAGGTCGAACCTTCGGCTCCTCCTGTCTCTCTACGGGCGCATACACCGCATGTTGACGTGCACCCTGGACTAGGTTTTCAGGCGTTTCCTAGCTCCCCTCGGACCGAATGGCAGGGTGCGGGTGGCACAGTCTCGCCTGTTGTTAGGCTCCCCACCTTGTCGCATACGTCAACATGGGGTCCTCCCCACGGCGGGCAGAAGCCTTATAACACAACCGTACGCCGATTTGCGGGGGAGGAATGTGGTGTCACCGCCAGACACCACACTTGCTAGGTGGTAGCTTTTAAATCGGCCGCGGTCCATTAGTATATGCCGGACCCGCGTGTCGCCACTGTCAGTAATTGCAGACCGAGCAGGTCTAGAGAGACGTCCTGGCACTCGCCCCAGTTGTACAGCCGACTTTGCAAGGAAAGGTTCACTGACAAATACGCTCTCATTTGCCGAGATGATAGTTAGCATAGCCTTCAGCTACATTTGCTACGACCTAGCAAGGCGCCGTATTCAATTGATATTGAGATTCTATTAATGTATCATCAAGAGCGATGTTCTACAAATGTGGATTAAAGTTAAGACTTCCAGAAGCTACGTACTTTTCTTTAAAGCCTTCATGACGTATCCTGTTTCAGACCTCACGCCAGCCTACGTTAGTTTAAGCGCGTGCCTTTCGGCTTCCTCTCATTGTGTCTAGGCTGTCTTGTCTAGACACAACACTATACACATCGTAGAATAGCAGTCTTAACTAATTTTTTCTTTCAGAATACGAGGCGATTGATGCAGGCTGTCAGACAGAACTACACATCTTAGTTTTAGTGATGAAATATGCTAGAAATAAGGAATAGTTGTGTAATGAATAATGAAGTGACTTTTTGCAGATGATAATGAATGGTGATGAATAATGATGAATAATATGCTACTATGGATAATGAAGTCTTTTCTTTACAGGTGATGATAATAATGGAGTTATGATGATATGGATAATGAAGTTTTTCTTTGCAGATGAAAATAATGATGAAGTTTATATATTTACTGTTAGTTAAGAAATGCTATGTAGTTATTTAAGTATTTGTTGCAGTTCGTTTTGACAGTATGTCTTATGTCGCATGGTATGATGACTGAAGGTTTTGGAAAGGACAGCTAGAGAACATACATATTTTATACACATTTCACTACCTGTTAATTCGAAGTTCACTACTTTTCAGCATAATATGCGTTTCTTCTTTCAGTTTAATAATCCATTTTGTATTTTTTGCAGGAGAAATTATTCATGAAATTAATGAGCTATAAGCAGTTGGTCATTAAACCTGTGTCATTTATGAATGTGATCACTTATACTCTACTTGTTTCATAACCTTGCTACAGCTGACTCATGACGAATGACGTTACACATCTTCATTTGCAGCAATAACTCAAAAGCAAATATTGTTATGCCCCAGTAATTGATTAGCGATCTCAACGCAATGCATTGCTAGCACAAAAAAAGAGAGAGTTCTGAGTAATTCTGAGTAATGTTTCTAGTCACAGACCTTGAATAATAGTTACAGTATGTTACATTTTCAATATGTCCTATGTCACTGGAGTGATCAGTTCTGAGTAATACTGAATGATGCTTTGTAATAATGCATAAATACTATCCCATAATTTCTGTAAATAATATTTTGTTATACTCTATAAATGCTATGCCAATAATTGACTCTCATTTTGAATGATAACTTCTGAATAATACTGAATAAGGTTTTATAAAAAATATAAGAATACTTTGTAACTGGTCAATGAGTGCCAATAATTATTTTAAATATGTCGTATGTCACTTGAATGATGAAAAATGTTTTGTACTATTCAATACTTGCTATATGTTTTGTAGTGGCCAATGAGTGCCAATGATTACTATAACTAAGTGAATTATATTAATACTATGCCATTCATTAGCTCCTGTTTTGAATGATGACTTCTGATGGTTTGTAACTAGTCAATGAGTGCCAATGTTCTCTGTAAACAGATTACTTATGAACATTATTCTGTAATACTTCATACATGGTACAGAAATGTTCAGTAACTGGGCGATGAGTGCCCCAATTACTCAAATGAGTTGTTAGACTAGTGTAATTCTCAATGAAGACTAGTATGTGACTTAATGTCCTTCACCTTCTGACCTAATTACCAGAAATTACTGCAATATCCGTTTGTCCTGTCTATCCTCATGATCATGGAGCACTATATTTGGTTTTTGCACTAATTCTACGTTGGTGTACTTTACAAGAACGTGGTGTTGACACGACATGCTGTCCACCACCTTGAGCGATGGAGATGTTATTATGGTCCCACTGTTTGGTGTACCTAATGTACTACCAAAATGATAACATGGAATATTACTACGACATTTCAGTGTCTGGGCTACACTGATTAATACTTCAAGGAAAAGAACCTCAGGTTGTCTCACTTGGTGTTGAGCTTCTGTAGAAAGATATGGACTTACAGTGCAGCTGCGTGCAACCTAATGTGCTACAACCATGATGCAATCCTTCCCATTCCTTTCCTAGTTCTTGTAGAATGATAATGACATATACAGTGCGTGTGCAGTTTATTTCACTCCATGATATGTTATGTAAAAATGTTAAAGACTTCTACAGTGCGTGTGCACTTTATTTCACTCCATGATATGTTATGTAAAAATGCTAAAGACTTCTGCAGTGCGTGTGCACTTTATTTCACTCCATGATACGTTATGTAAAAATGCTAAAGACTTCTACAGTGCGTGTGCACTTTATTTCACTCCATGATATGTTATGTAAAAATGCTAAAGAGTTTTACAGTGCGTGTGCACTTTATGTCATTTGTTAATATGATTTGTATTCATTGCGTATACATTTTGTGATTTCCTGATATGTTCTGTACTACAGTGCGTGTGCACTTTTTGCCATTTGTTAATATGTTTTGTACTCATTGTGTACACATTTTGTCCTTGCTTGATATGTTCTGTACTCAGTACATGTGCACTATATTTTATGTTTTGCACTTATATATATGTATATATTCTGGTTGTAAACTTAGTTAATTAGGAAAAATTTGTTGCTCATGGCATGTCCAATTGACTCAACATTGCTGCCAAATTTTTACCCCTCCCCCCCCCCCCCCCCAGTGGAGGGTTATGCAAGATGTATGCGTTGCCGGCGTTGGGCGAGGCATGGCAGAGTCTCTGACCAGAGAGTAGTATGTAGTTAGTTGTTGCTTGTCGCGAGTCGGCGTCAGTCGGCTTTAGTAGTCAGTCGGCTTTAGTCTTCTGTCCGTGCTAGTAAGCAGTAGTCTTGAGTAGTCTGCGTGAGTCGGGGGTAGTCGGCGCGTGTCGGATGTCTGCTCTGCTCGGGACTCTGGTCAGAACTCTGGAGGATGAGTATTATTGTAGAAGGTAAAAAAGCAGCCTTGCGCATATCTAGTAATGTATATTAATTGTCATTTAATTTCTTTCAAAAAAATGCCCCAATAATAATTTTTATAATATAAAATAACTTTTTTAAAGAAAAGCATTCATTTCAATTTAAAGAATATTTCCAATGCATGATCATTCCTTCCAAGAATCAGAAAAAAATATACGCCAGCATTGCACGAAGCTGTGTCAAAATAATTTCTACATAAGAGCAGATATATTTGCAGTTTTTATTGAGGTAAGAATTTTTTCTCTTTATTTATTCAGAATACAGGGCCGAGGCGCAGCGCTGCTGTCGTCATAAAATTTACCAGGTTATTGATTTTTTTTATTATTATTTCGGTGTTTAGGAATAGAATTTTGTGGTTACATTAAATGTGAATGCATTTCTGCACGGAGACTATAAATGGGAACTAATTTTGTTCAGAGGTTACAATACTTTAAAAATTCATTGAATTATTATTTTTGTGGGGACGTTACACCAGGTTCGTGGTTTCCTAATTAAATATTTTTGTGGGGAGGTTACACTTGGTTCATGGTTTCTAAATACAAATAATTCTGTGGGGAGGTTACAAACACATGCTCAGCGACAACCGATTTGTATTCGTGCGTTAGGCGAACTTTCCATTCCTGCCCATTTTGTGAGCTGCTGTCGTAGGGGCATTCTTGGCAAATTGTATTTTTCACATTTTGTTTCCTTTCGGAAATATATATTGGGTAGCAGAATTATGTGAGGCACCATATATAGTAACGAGCAGATCTATAGCTTTAAAATGTCCCTCCCACGTATACCTCGCGAGAAGACCGTCAAATAAAAATTAGAGATAAGTGAGCTCACATGGAGTCTCACCAGCAATCATTCTTACTGTGAAGCGTTCGCGACTAGAACAGGAAAACAGCACTGGTATACTACGCTACACACCAGACAATGTAATAACACAAATCGACTACAGAAATGAAAAATATAATGATTGTTCAACGGCACAGACTGGGAGTTAACGGACGTCGCACTATACGCGCTTGATAATTAACTTATTTGCAGCAGCGGAAGGAAGTGACTACGAGAATAAACTCCGTGTAGGCGATGCTTCACTTCACTGATACAGCATCCTTGTCACTCGGTTAATAATACTTGTTATTATGGCCTGAGATATTGGAACAGAAAGACGTGTTGTCGGAGCAGACCTTGTTGTATTTCTGCACTGCAGTCATTACGGAATTAATTAGAGAATTAAGTTTATTAAACGCTGAGGCGCAATATCTTGTGAACGGAAATGCGAAACTGGATGTCTTGTTAAAGATAACTATCGTACAAATAAATATTTATTCAAAGGTGAGCAATTTCATAATTTTAAAACTCTGAAAAGTTGTGCTTCAAGTTTACATATAAGCTCTGAAGCTTTATGGGTGTTAGTTCCAGCCGGCATGCGGTCCAGTTCCGTCGGAATAGGACATCTTTGCATGAGAACTGTAATTTGCTAATATTTTTTGCCCCAAAAACTCGGACGACTAGATTCATACACCCCAGAGTGTGGTACTATTGTATGTGGCCACGCATTTCTAAAGTGCGAATTAAATAAGGTTTTCACGATAGCGACATGCAACGGCAGAGGTACGGAATGCGGAGGCTACAGTTTCGTGTCGCTACCATTTGGTCATTGCTGCGACTATACGGACCTACATCATACCAGTAAACTTATTAAATATAGGCATAACTGGACCGTCCGGAAAGTTTGAATCCATTTAAAGGCACTCTTAATTAAGGGGAGAAACTTCTTCGTGAAGCACATTGACATTTAAGTTAACATTCAAGGTACATTCATCCAAACTTTAAAAATTTGAAGTAAACATTGAAGTAAACCGCAATTTAAAATTCTCTCCCTTAATTTTTCTGTCGCTGTATAAAAACAAAACAGCGAGTTAATATTTCACTGGCATCCAGTTCTGAGCTATCTTGAAAGTTTCAAGCCTCTAGTTCATCGAGAACTTAGTTTCAAATCAGTTGCAAAATTTATACCGAACAAGAACAAAGTAGCCTCCGCAATAAACGAGACACTAAAGCGAGTTAATACTGCGTTGTCACCCAATTCTGAGCTGTGTGGGAACTTTCAAGCCTTTAGCTCATCAGAAAGTTAGTTTGAAATCAACTGCAAAATTTATACCGAACAGGCAAACTGATGGAGAAACAAAGTACCCTCCACAAAACACCAAACAAGACAGCAAGTTACTGTCACATGGTCATCCAGCTCTGACCCATGCTGAAAGTTTCAAGTATCCAGCTCATAGAGGAAGTTAATTTTAAATAAGTTGCAAATGTTAAAATAGAGAAAATACGGTCATTTTAACGTTTCAGGAGTTCTACGTAGTAACACCCTTCCACCTTTCACTATTTTAAATTTAGTATCTGTTTTTAAACGTACAAGATATTCCGTTCTTCATCTTCTGTTATTTCTTTACGTATTTTACGCCCACATTGGAGCACTTTATTCAATCCATATACATTTAAGTCTTAATACGAGTTGTAGATTTGGCTTTCCTCTTCCGCTCCTAAAACTTCTTCATCCTTTCCGACCTGGTTGCTCTTTCTTCATCAGTTACGGTGTATGTTTTGCGTGTAAATGTCTTTAGTTTAAATCTCGTGTCTCTGTGTTTCACGATCTTCTTCTCTTCTCTGCCTTCAATTTGTTGCATTGTCAAGCCTAACTCGTCTAAATAAACTTGAACTTCTTTGAACCAGTTGTCCCTCGTCTTACTTTTCCAAAAGCATATGAACAGTTGTTTCAGTAGCCTGGTTTCTGGTAGTCTGGAAATGTGGCAGAAAAAGGCAGCCCTTCTCTTCCGCATTGTGTCAATTATTGACTCAGTTTCTTGGTATGCAACTTCGTTAGGTAATAGTCGCCACTGTCCCTCTACTTGGTATTTTTTTGTTTATAATTGTTCTAAGGATTCTTTTGTCTGCCCTCTGTAGTTTGTCTGTGGTTGATTTGGTGTTCATCTTGAACAGTGTTTCACTAGCATAGATTGCTTCAGGTTTAATAGCAGTGTAGTAGTGTCTGAGTTTTGCCTTTATCCAGAGACATTTCTTCTTGTATATACAATATGTATTTTGTATCTTAGGTACATACGGTGGTATTTTATATATACTGATATTTTATATAGAGTGCTATTTTAGAAACGTTGGTAATTCTAACTGTTGTAATCTTTCTTTAAGACTATTTTTGTCTGATAAACCTGTTGCTGTATTTATGTTTAAAATTATGATGACGACTGCAAAGCCGAAACCGACGATCAATTTCAATAAAATATTATGTGACCAAGACACTGAATTTTATAATTTACTTGTGAATTATGTCTTCCTTGACCTTTGTCAATAATTATTTATGTGAGAAATGCTAAGATGCACCGGTGTACGGAGTCGAAATGAAGTTGGGGGGATCAGTTCTAAGGACTGAAACAGGCAATGGCGTATCATTGGGCACATTATCAGCTGTAGTAAGGAACTGCGATATTTAAAATCTAGATTCAGGATAAAGACTCCTTTAACGAAGGTCAGATGTGCAGTAATTACTTTTAAAAGTGGAAAAGTAAAAGTATTCTTCTGTTTGGAAAATACGATTATTTATGACCACTGGAAGATTATGTTAGTAAAATAACTTTTTAATTGTGAAAGGTCAGAGGCATTTTTGACGTAGAAAAGCACGAATTTTCTTATTTTTATTCTATTTTTACTGTGTTCCACATCAAAGTACAAAACTTAGTCAAGTCTTTCAAACTTCCTTTCTAGCAGTTTCATGCTCTTTTATTTCTTTACTAATTTATTTTGGAATTAGTCTTCTGACTGGTTTGATGCGGCCTACTCATGACTCAAGAGGTGTCCCATCACCCTGTCCCTTCTTTTCGGTGCTTTCCATGTATTCCATTCTTCGACGATTCTGCAGAGAACCTCCTCAGTCTTCCTCATTTTCTAAATGTTTTTCCGTTGGGTCACATCGCAAATGCTTCTCTTCTGTTCCAGTTTTGCCACAGTCTATATTGCAGTACCATACTATGATGTGTTCCAAATGTACATTCACAGAAAATGTTTCCTCAAATTAAGTACTATGTTAGTTATTAGTAGACTTCTCTTGGTCAGGAATGCCGTTTTTGGTAGTGTTGGTATGCTTTTTATATCGTTCTTCCTCCGTCTATCGTGTGTTCTTTTGCTGCCTAGGTAGCAGAAGTCCTTATCTCTTCTACTTCACGGTTCCGATTCTGATGTTAAGTTTATCGTTTGTCATTTCAAATACGTCTCATTACCTTCGATTTACTCACAGCCCGTTTCAGGCAAATGCCGGGATGGTTCCTTTAAAAGGGCACGGCCGATTTCCTTCCCAATCCTTCCCTAACCCGAGTTTGCGCGCCGTCTCTAGTGACCTCGTTGTCGACGGGACGTTAAACATTAACCACCTACCTACCTACTCGCAGCCCGTATTCAGTTCCCATTAGACTGTTGATTCCATTCACCACCTGCTTTTCTGGGATTTATATTCTTCTTGAAGTCTGAGGGTATTTCGCCTGTCTCAAACATCTTGCACATCAGATGGAAGAATTTTGTCATGGGCCTTGTTTCGACTTAGGTTTTTTCAGTGCTCAGTCAAACTCTTCTCGCAGTGCCATGTACCCCATCTCATCTCCATCTACGTCCTCTTCCATTTCTGTAATATTACCTGAAGTTCATCTCCATTATATACTCCTTCCATCTTTCAGCTTTCCCTTCTTTGTTAGGACTGGTTTTCCATCTCAGGTCTTAATATTTATATAGCAACCTCTCTTTTCGCCAAAGGGCTCTTTAATTTTCCTGCAGGCGGTATCTATCTTTCCCATAGTGAAATACACTTCTAAATCCCTACATTGTCCTCCAGCCATCCCACTCAGTCGTTTTGCACTTCTTGTCAATCTCATTTTTTAGACGTCTGCATTCCCTTTCGTCAGTCTCATTTCCTGTATTTTTATGTTTTCTGCTTTAATAAATTAAACTCAATATCTCCTGTGTTATTCAGATACTCCTACTTGGCCTAGTCTTGGTACCTATTTGGTCCTCTGCTGCCTTCACTATTTAATCTCTCAGAGCTACCCATTCTTCTTCTACTGTTTTCCTCTCCCCTGTTCTACTCAATCGTTGCCCAATGCTCCCTCCGAAACTCTAACAACAGCTGTTTCTTTCATCATATTCAGATCCCATCTCCTTAATTAACTACCTTTTTGCAATTTCTTCAGTTTTATTCTACAGTTCATAATCAATAAAGTATGTTCGGAGTTCACATCTGCTCCTGGAAATATGTTACAGTTTAAAATCTGGTTCCCAATTCTCTGTCTTATCATTATGTGATCAATCTGAAATCTGCCGGTGACTCTAGGTCTCTTGCACCCTTCTTTCGTGATTCTTAAACCAGTTGTTAGCGGTAGTTAAATTGTGCCCTGTACAAAATTCTACCAGGCATCTTCCTATTTCGTTCCTTTTCTCTAGTCTATATTCACCTACAATTTCTTATTCTGTTCCTTTTCCTGCTATCGAATTCCAGTCACCCATTACTATTGAATTTTTGTTTCCCTTAACAATCTGAATAACGTCTTTTACCTCATCATACATTTCTTCAATCTCTTAATCATCTGCAGAGGTAGTTGTCAAATAAACTTGTACTGTTCTGGTGTGTGTGGGCTTCCTGCCTGTCTTCGTTACGATAATGCGTTCACTGTCCTGTTCATACTAGCTTACTCACATTTATATTCCCTTATTCATTATTAACCTGCTCCTTCATTATCCTATTTGATTTTGTATTTATAAACCCTTATCAGAACTCCTATTCCATCTGCCACCGGACTTCACCAATTCCCAAAGTATCTAACAGTAACCTGTACATTCCCTTTTTAAATTTGCTAGCCTACCTGCCCAATTAAAATATCTAACATTCCACGCTCCGACCCGTAGAACGCCAGTTTTGTTTCTTCTGATGACGACATAGTCTCCGCCGGGAGATCCAAATGGGGGCTATTTTATCTCAGGAATATTTTAGACAAGAGGATGCCGTCGTTGTGTAACCATACAGTAGAGCTGCATGCCCTTGGGAAAAAATTGTGGCTGTAGATTGCCCTTGCTTTCAGCCGTTCACGGCTCCAGCATAGCAAGGCCGCTTTGGTTGATGTTACAAGTCAATCACCCGAACTATTGCCCCAGCAACTACTGAAAATGCTGCTGGCCCTCTTCGGGAACCATATACAATTGAATATAATATCATTGTACGATATACACTTCAGGAGACGTGACGTCATAAACGTTGAGATGAGTGAAAAAGTAGGTTTTCGAAGAACTGAGCGCAGATTACGCAGATTACGCAGACTACACTGATCCAGTGTTTGACAGGGAGACTACTCAGCGACTTGCAACAAAATTTAAACATAATTTCCAAACTTTTCTGGGAGTTTTCATTAGTCTATAGGCGGACAATCCGAAACTATTAAAACCAGCAAAATCTTGGTTTGGCGTCTTCAACGCGCTAACTCATTCATTTGCAAAGTAATCAGAAGCTCCTCTCTATATGGGAGTTCGATTCTTTGAAGAATACACTACTGGCCATTAAAATTGCTACACCAAGAAGAAATGCAGATGATAAACGGGTATTCATTGGACAAATATATTGTACTAGAACTGACATGTGATTACATTTTCACGCAATTTGAGTGCATAGATCCTGAGAAATCAGTATCCAGAACAACCACCTCTGGCCGTAAAAACGGCCTTGATACGCCTGGGCATTGAGTCAAACAGAGCTTGGATGGCGTGTACTGCTACAGCTGCCCATGCAGCTTCAACACGATACCACAGGTATTGGCGTATTGTGACGATCCAGTTGCTCGGCCACCATTGACCAGACGTTTTCAATTGGTGAGAGATCTGCAGAAAGTGCTGGCCAGGGAAGCAGTCGAACATTTTCTGTATCCAGAATGGCCCATACAGGACCTGCAACATGCGGTCGTGCATTATCCTGCTGAAATGTAGGGTTTCGCAGGGATCGAATGAAGGGTAGAGCCACAGGTCGTAACACATCTGAAATGTAACGTCCACTGTTCAAAGTGCCGTCAATGCGAACAAGAGGTGACCGAGACGTGTAACCAATGGCACCCAATACCATTACGTCGGGTGATACGCCAGTATGGCGATGACGAATACACGCTTCCAATGTGCGTTCACCGCGATGTCGCCAAACACGGATGCGACCATCATGATGCGGTAAACAGAACCTGGATTCATCCGAAAAAATGACGTTTTGCCATTCGTGCACCCAGGTTCGTCGTTGAGTACACCATAGCGGGCGCTCCTGTCTGTGATGCAGCGTCAAAGGTAACCGCAGCCATGGTCTCCGAAGTGATAGTCCATGCTGCTGCAAACGTCGTCGAACTGTTCGTGCAGATGGTTGTTGTCTTGCAAACATCCCCATCTGTTGACTCGGGGATCGAGACGTGGCTGCACGATCCGTTACAGCCATGCGGATAAGATGCCTGTCATCTCGACTGCTAGTGATAAGAGGCCGTTGGGATCCAGCACAGCGTTCCGTATTACCGTCCTGAACCCACTGATTCCATATTCTGCTAACAGTCATTGGATCTCGACCAACGCGAGCAGCAATGTCGCGATACGATAAACCGCAATCGCGATAGGCTACAATCCGATCTTTATCAAAGTCGGTAACGTGATGGTATGGATTTCTGCTCCTTACAGGAGGCATCACAAGAACGTTTCACCATTCAACGCCGGTCAACTGCTGCTTGTGTATAAAAAATCGTTTGGAAACTTTCCTGATGTCAGCACGTTGTAGGTATTGCCACCGGCACCAACCTTGTGTGAATGCTCTGAAAAGCTAATCATTTTTGCATATCACAGCATCTTCTTCCTGTCGGTTAAATATCGCGTCTGTAGCACGTTATTTTCGTGGTGCAGCAATTTTAATGGCCAGTAGTGTATATTTGTTTGTGTGTGTGTGTGTGTGTGTGTGTGTGTGTGTGTAGAGGGAAGGAGGGGGGTTACTTATCTCAGTATTTTGTAAAATACAATTTATTTCATTATGTTGTCTGGAGAAAAAACCGTTCTCTACTTTTAGGATGATCCTCGTATTATTAACACAGTTTTCCATGCATGACGTGAGTGTCGCGTGACCGCTGTTACTTTGCTGAAGCGGAGTGTAATTAGAGGATATAGTTGACAGAGACTCCGTGCTAAGGCAGCAGGCGTGTGCGGCCGTTGTGTGTGTCGGCATAACAGCAGAGGGTGTCGGCCGGCGCGGCAGAAGCCGTAGAGGCGACGCGCTGAGCTTCAGAGGTTTGACAAGCGCCGGCCGGGGCCACGGCGCGCCAGAGCTGCCTTTGACATTATAACAGCACCGCGCCGGGACAGCAGGACAACTGGACGTCAGGGGAACGCGTGCGTGCCCTGGCAACCGCTGCCGCGCTATAGTATACGGCACGCACTGGGCACTGTTGGTTACACGACTCAAGCGATGCGCCAGACTGGTTTACCAGGACCTTGACCTGCACGTGGGTAGTTACTAAACGCATTATACAGGGTGTTATCCGGACGACCAAAAACGAACTTTGTTCACAACCAAAATAAAAAAAATCGAGCAAATGTTTTTTTAGCTATCATGGGGACATTAAACAGAATGACTGGCTTTCTCGTGTCTGTTCATTACGAAAATACAGGGAGACAATTCATCTACATCTACATCTACATCCATACTCCGCAAGCCACCTGATGGTTTGTGGCGGAGGTTACCTTGAGTACATCTATCGGTTCTCCCTTCTATTCCAGTCTCGTATTGTTCGTGGATAGAAGGATTGTCGGTATGCCCCAGTGTGGGCTCTCATCTCTCTGATTTTATCCTCATGGTCTCTTCGCGAGATGTACGTAGGAGGGAGCAATATAATGCTTGACTCCTCGGTGAAGGTATGTTCTCGAAACTTCAACAAAAGCCCGTACCGAGCTACTGAGCGTCTCTCCTGCAGAGTCTTCCATGGAGTTTATCTCTCATCTCCGTAACGCTTTCGCGATTACTGTATGCGCGCTGCTCTCCGTTGGATCTTCTCTGTCTCTTCTGTCAAACCTATCTGGTACGGATCCCACACTGCTGATCAGTATTCGAGCAGTGGGCGAAGAAGCGTACTGTAACCTACTTCCTTTGTTTACGGATTGAAACAGCTTTGGAACAAGACATTTAGTATTTCGGCCTTTAGTCTGTCATCCTCTGTTTAAGTACCATTTTGGTCACAAAGTGTCTGGACATTTTGTTTTGATCCACTTACCACTTTGACATAAGACCAAAATTTCTTAGGATTTTCTGCCAAGTCAGTACATAGAACTTTACTTTCGAATTCATTGAACGCCTCTCGCATAGCCATCCTCACGCTACATTTCTCTCCGCGTAATTTTTGTTTGTCTGCAAGGCTTTGGCTATGTTTATGTTTGCTGTGAAGTTCCCTTTGCTTCCGCAGCAGTTTTCTGACTGGGTTGTTGTACCACGGTGGCTCTTTCCCATGTCTTACGATCTTGCTTCGCACATACTCATGTAATGCATATTGTACGATGGTTTTGAACTTTGTCCACTGATCCTCAACACTATCTGTACTTGAGACAAAACTTCTGTGTTGAGCCGTCAGGTACTCTGACATCTGCTTTTTGTCACTTTTGCTAAACAGAAAAATCTTCCTACCTTTTTTAATATTTCTATTTACGGCTGAAATCATCGCTGCAGTAACCGCTTTATGATCGCTGATTCCCTGTTCTGCGATAACTGTTTCAAATAGTTCGGGTTTGTTTGTCACCAGAAGGTCTAATATGTTATCGCCACGTTATTGAACTATATGAAAATAAACGGAAATTAGTTACAGAATAGTGCGTTTACACACTTTATTCAACACGTAAACGTCACTACAGATATTCTGATTTAGGTTATGACATGTCCGATATGCCTGCCATCATTACCGATGACGTGACGCAGACGAGTAGCGCAATTCTGCATGACCCGCAATAGGGTCGGAACGTCAATGGTCTCTAAATGGCTGTTTTCAGCTCAGTTGTAGTTTTGCTGTTATTGCTGTACACCTCGCCTTCAATATAGTTCCATGTTTGTTCAGATCCGGAGAAAATGGCGGCCAATCGAGGCCCACGCCAGTGGCCTCTGGGTACCCCGGAGCCAGAATGAGGTCCCCAAGCGTGCTCTTCCAGGACATCACTGTCCTGCTTCGATTGGGTTGAGCTCCGTCTTGCATGAACCACATTTTGTCGAAATCAGGGTCACTTTGGATAACGGGGATGAAATTATTTTCCAAAACCTTCATACAGCGTTCGGTAGTCGCCGATTATTCCGTGACTGAGTATTGCACGCTACACAGTACAGCCGTTGAGGGTGAAGAGACTGCTCGATGGCGGAATGCGGATTCTCAGTCACCCAAATGCGCTAGTTTTGCTTATTGACGAATCCATCCAAATGAAAGTGGACTTCGTCGCTTAGCCAAACCATATTGCTCCTGCTAATTTCAATCATGCCCCTCTGCCAGACGCGCGTTTCGAACGTCCTAACGCAAACCGTTCAGATGTTATGACGATTTTATTTCATATTATTGAATAACTGTCAACCTGTATGAGCACTAGCATTATTATTTGGTAATCTACATCCTCTCCACAAGACCTGTTCAAAAACGTATCACGTATTCTCGTAAGGAGAACATTCAACGTAATAAGAAACAGAAACGGTGATTTTAATACCATTTTTAGTACTATAATATAGAGTGTGCACGAAAAGGTGTACAACCTTCGAGGATACTCAAAGTGGTAACCCTGGACAGCAATATCCTGAGCCACGCGTTCGGCGCTTCCAGTGTTTCCTGGTGCAATGCACTATAAGTGACCACGACAATTTCCTGTTTGTTCTCTGTGGTCGATGGAATATCGCGATAGATAACGTCTTTTAAACATCCCCAAAGAAAAAAGTTATGTGAGGACACCGAACGGACAAATGCACTGATCCACGGCAACCTACCCACCTGGCATGGTAATTCTGGTTTAGAACACGATGTGCACGCATGGAATTATGTGCTAGACATCATCCATCGTGTTGCCAGCCGCTGTGGCCGAGCGGTTCTAGGCGCTTCAGTTTGGAACCGCGCGACCGCTACGGTTGCAGGTTTGAATCCTGCCTCGGGCATGAATGTGTGTGACGTCCTTAGTGTTGTGGCGTAACAAGACAGCCACGCCACTCGGAAGTAGCCGAAAGGCACGCGTTAACTCACGCAGGCTAGTAGATAGGTCTGAAACAGGATACATAATGAATGCTATAAAGAAAAGTATGTAGCTCCTGGAATACTTAACTTTAATCCGTCCTTGTGGTACATCGCTCTTGATGATACAAGTGAGACTCTTTAGATACAAGCTATGTAATGCTAATGGCGCCTTGCTAGGTCGTAGCCATTGACTTAGCTGAAGGCTATTCTATCTGCTCTGCAAATGAGCGAGGCTTCGTCAGTGTGCATCGCTAGATAAGTCGTCCGTACAACTGGGGCGAGTGCTAGTCCGTCTCTCGAGACCTGCCGTGTGGTGGCGCTCGGTCTGCGATCACTGACAGTGGCGACACGCGGGTCCGACATGTACTAATGGACCGCGGCCGATTTAAAGCTACCACCTAGCAAGTGTGGTGTCTGGCGGTGACACCACACTTAGGTTAGTTAGGTTTAAATAGTTTTAAGATCTAGGGGACTGATGACCTCAGATGTTAAGACCCATAGTGCTCAGAGCCATTTGAACCATCCATCGTGTTGATACCACATAGTCAGGGAAATTGGGAATTCATCCAGGAGAAGAGAAAGTATTCGTTGAGAAAGTTGGCAATACGCTACCGTTCAGATTATCAGTGATTAAACAAGAGCCAACAATTGAAGTACGCAGCATCCCACACCAGGGCATTAGCGCTCTATTCACGCTGATGTTCCAAACATATAAGCCACCATGGGTTTTCGCTGGATCAGCAATGCATGTCATTTGTATTTAACCTTTACTTTCAAAAGGAATTTTCATCGATAAAAAGAACATCGGGAAAGAAGTTTCAATTCTCATGCAAGTGTACATGATAAGGATGGAACTGGTGACGCGGTAGCCTCCTGTGTACACTTGACGTTTGTCCACGTGTCGATTCACTGCAACAGACGCAAGAACAGGAACTTCGTCAGCTTCGTCTGCACGAGTTCTATGACGATTGTGTTCCATTGGGCTGAAATTTCCAATTTTCTGAAGAGTCAGAGCAAGACGAGAAAACATTTTCGGAAAGGTGGGTTCTTGTAAGGACACCACTCTTTGAACAATTCACCTGCCTGAGTAAGACTACGCACACCTTCAACCAAAATAGGAGAAAAGCATTGATGGTGCAGTTTATAATCAAGCAACGGCTCTACTGTAAAGAACATATGGTTTAAAAGTACTGCATTACTGTGCTATCTGCAGTACAGGTAGTACTTGTACTCATATTGTAAGTAAGAAAACATTATTGCTATCATCTCCATACATGAGTAGCATTTTGTTCTTCTGTTCGGTGGTGAATATTGAACTCAGATAATCTTTTAACAGACGACAGTTGACTGAATGATCAGCGCGCATTTGCCTTGTGTTTTCACCTGTTTACTGTCATCTGCAGCAAGTGGACGAATTATGTTATCCCAGATAGGAGAGACAAAGTCAGTTTGGTGTTATGATTTTGATAACCCCATGTTTACGCGAATGGTACACTGTCACGAGTTTATGAAAATTTCTTATGGAGAGGGAATGGATTACGAAATGAAAGAAAAATACTGGAAATTATTTAAAAGAGACGTACTGCTAGTCACATCTTCTTTACGAACAAATCTGCGAGAACAGGAATTACTCTGGTTAATGTCCGTTTGGTAACTAAACATAACTGAACAACATTTCCATGATACATTTTTAATTTGATCGGTTGGTTGGCTGCATGAATGTCGGGAGCGGACCTAACACCGAGGTCACCGGTCCCAGCGGATGGTTCAAAGGACCATCCTGGAATTTGCTCAAAGCGGAAAACCTAAATCAGGATGGCCGGTCGCGGGTTTGAACCGTCGTCCTCCCGAATGCGAGTCCACTGGTTTTAATTTGATTATAAACAAAAAGTTTTTTTGGACGGCCAAAGTAAATGGGACACCACGTATACCTTGTGATGTGCCAGTTGATAACTTGTGCACTACTGATTATTAAAATAGCAACGCCAGAAAGATTATCAAATAACGAAATTTTACTTATTTGCGCACACGGTGTAGAAGAAAGAACACGTAAATTACATTTATTGCTGATTTGGGTATATACCGGATGCCTGATTAAATACAGAGACCTGCCTTCTGTTGGCATAGTGTCTAACTGAGCTTGAGTGACGGACAGGGCACGTCTTCCCATGTTGCTTGAGCATGCTAATGTGAGTGATGGGAAAGGGGCAGGACACTAGTAGTTGTGGATAAGTTGAGAATTAGCATCTGACGGGAGGCGTGCTATGGTAGTCCGTGTAGTTGCAATGGACACTGTGTCCAGATGGCCTAGTGGTAAGGTGGTACGGTATCTCATCGTGTTCGGGCAAAGAGTCAGCTTCCTTCACTCAGTATATACAGGGTGGCCCAAAAAGGATGGTCACATTTTAAATAACTATAACTCCATCAGTTTTACAAATTAATTTTATTCAATTACGTAACTAAATGCTCCCAGGCACCCAATTACAAGAACTAACCACAAAAAATCATGTACGGAAAATGACTTCCGGAATATGGTGTCCTTCCTCGGTGATGCATTCCACAAGTCTTTCCTCGAAATTTTCCATCACTTTCACTACTGTTTCTTCTTGAATTGCCATAATTTCCGCACTGATTGCCTCCTTCAGATCAATTAAGTTTCGGGGCTTCTGTACGTAGACTTTTGACTTTAGGTATCCCCAAAGAAAAAAATCACAGGCTGAGAGGTCAGGTGATCTCGCGGGCCAGTGGACATCTCCAAAACGCGAGATGATGTGGTGGGGGAACATCCGCCTTAAAACACACATGGAGTCATTGGCTGTGTGGGCCGTGGCCCCGTCCTGTTGAAACCAAATTCGATCTCGATTTACATGTAACTCTCGCAGTTTCGGCACCAAAAAGCTACGTAGCATGTTAACGTAACGTTTCGAGGTCACTGTGACTGTAGCGTTGTTCTCCTCAAAAAAATAAGGACCAACAATCCCCAATCTTGAAATTCCACACCAGGCTGTTACCTTAGCACTATGAAGAGGCTTTTGGTGCAATTCTCTGGGATTATCTGCTGCCCAGTACCTGCAGTTTTGTTTATTGATATAGCCGTCTAAATGGAAATGGGCTTCATCTGACATAAGAAGCACAACATCATTATTAGAGTACAAGATGTCAAGCATTGATTCACAAAATCGTCTTCGCTGCTCAAAATCACGATCATACAGCTTTTGCGTGATCATAATTTTGTATGGGTGAAACTGTAACTCACGGCTTAAAATACGCTGCAACGAACTACGGCTGAGGCCTAAAGTTTGAGCACGACGCCTAGTGGAACGACGCGGGCTTTGCAGCACTGACGCTCTAACATCATCAATGTTCTGTGGAGTAACTGCCGTACGTGTACGCCCTGTAGATTTACCACTTTTGACAGACCCTGTTGTCCGGAATGCAGTCACCCAACGTGATATGGATCTGCGATCTGGAATGGGTCCATCACGCGCTACACCAAAACGTTGTCGAAACAATCGTTGCACAGTAATAAACGATTCATCATTTCTGAAAAACTGTTCCACAGCAAAAACACGATGCTCGACCGTCCACTGCGCCATCTCGTGGCAAACTGGGTGTAATGGCCGACTTGCAGACGGCCGGCAGTGGTCCCCCCTCCTCACCTTTCAATGGTACTACGCAGTTCAAATCCGACCATCCTTTTTGGGCCACCCAGTATATATATATATATATATATATATATATATATATATATATATATAGTGAATGGATCATCAACGATGAACAGGTGTCATCGGACGTCGGTCCCGACCAAATTCAACGAACAAAATGACAATTTAATTTAAAAAAAAGTTGTTGCAGCATTTGCATAGTAATCATGACCGGGGTTCGAATCCTGGTCTGGAACAAATTTTCAACTTCCCCACGGATTTCAATCAATCCCCGCTCGCAGTCATTGTCTGAAATTCCTTATTGCTTCGCGGAGAGAGAATTAGCCAATGAAACGTGAGACCGCTTATACGACGCAAGCAGAACTTGGAAGACGCCGTACTAAATTACGTCGTTTGTAGCGGAAGACTGTATTTGATAGTTTTTATAGTATAACATACGTACAATTAACACAGGGTGACGATTATTGAACAATATGAAATGAAATCGTCATAACCTCTGAACGGTTTGGGTTAGGACGTTCAAACTGCACGGTTGTCCACGGGCGTGATGAAAATTACGTAATAGGGGCAAATGATGTGGTTTAGCAACAAAGCCCACTTTCATTTGGATTGGTTCGTCTGTAAGCAAAATTGGCACTGAGAATCCGCACTTCCCGATCGAACAGTCTCTTCTTCCTCAACAGATGACTTTATGGTGTGCAACTTTCAGTCTGGGAATAATCGGAGCGATATTCCTTGATGACACGGTGACTACCGAACGGTACGTGAAGGTTTTGGAAGATAATTTCATTCCCATTATTCGAAGTGGCCCTGAATTGAACAAGATGTGGTTCACGCAAGACGGAGCTCGACCCCATGGGACCTGGGGGAGCACTTTGGGGTACCCAGAGGCCACTGGCATGGACCTCGAATGGCTGCCATATTCTCCGAATCTGAACACATGCGACTCCCTTTTGTGCGGCTATATCAGAGACAAGGGGACAACAGTAACCTGCTATTCGTCTGCGCCACATCATTGGCAATGATGGCGGGAATATCTCTAGTGACGTTTACATGTTGAATAAAGTGTGTGCACTCCGTAGTTTGTAACTAATTTACGCTTTTTGTCATTGTTGGAGATTTGCCTTAATTCAACTGCAGCTGAGTACTAGGAATTGTTCTGTTTATTTCTTGAAGGATTTTTTGTTTATTTATGTTTGCACAGTTTTGTATATGCTTTAAGTAGTGTGAATGGAGCATAATTACGGTCTAAAGTAAACATGTAGATCACTGTTCTACTGATAAACGCTGTACGAACTAGTGTGAGAAAGATTCGGGGCAGTGTGAATGCAGCCGAGTGGAAATTTTGTATCATAATATTTTAAGTAAGTTTATGGTAAAAGGAAAGCTAACTCGAGTGCAAATGAAAATAGTTAATGACGTAAAGTATAAACAAAATATCTGCATGTTAAATATTTATTTCAGGAAAAAGTACAGTCCTAAAGTGTGTTATTTGTTGATTTATTAGTCATGAAAAGCACGGACTAACGCGGGAGAATAATGTTTTTCTAGAGGTCTTAAAGGAAACTGACTAATCAGAACGGAGTATTCTTCGTGCGTCTTTTCCCTTGGAGATATAGAATGCTTACAGCAGCCTAAAGGAGTCAGAGCCCAGCCTTTCAATGGTAAGGTCGTGTGTAGTATGAGCTCCGAATTTAAAATTTGCCAGTTTTAGTTGTGCTACATGTACAAAGGTGTTTTAGAGTGAAGGCATATTTATGGCGGTGTCTTTCTTTCTTTTATTTTAGAAATTACGGAATTTTAAAGTATTTTTGTGTATGAGAAAAGACAGTAATTCCACGTGACATATTGAGCAGATCGGTGACTAAAAACTTGAGTGCATTAGACACCGTAAATTTAATAGCATGGCGAGCATTTTCATTTAAGTACAATCCAAACTTAGCAGCTGTCCAGATTTCGGGAAATACGTTACCGTAAACTTCCTAACGTTAATGAAAGGTGTTGTGCATGACTAAGATTAGCACAGACTTGGCAATAAACGTGTACATTTCAAGGTTCAGAATATACCGCAGATTTGCCAGTATTTCCACCTTCCATTGAAAATTAAGACTTTTCCCGATTCTTGGAACAATTACGTTGTATTCAGTCTGGTGCGAGTTGCAGTACGGTAGAAAAATGGTTCAAATGGCTCAGAGCGCTATGGGACTCAACTGCTGAGGTCATAAGTCCCCTAGAACTTAGAACTACTTAAACCTAACTAACCTAAGGACAACACACACATACATGCCCGAAGCAGGATTCGAACCTGCGACCGTAGCGGTCGCGCGGTTCCAGACTGCAGCGCCTAGAAACGCTCGGCCACCAGCGGCCGGCGCAGTACGGTAGAATTCCGCTCGGCTTTTCTACCGGCAATCTGCTGCAAAGAGTTCATAGGTTTGTGTATTGTGTGTATTGAACTGGGGACCTAGAAACGACGAAGACGCTTCGTCGCGCCGCAGCCCTCAGTGGTTTACAACCTCATAACAGGCCACTGCAGTCCACCCACCCCACTGCCGCCCTACACTGAACCCAGCGTTATTGTGCGGTTTGGCCCCCCTTCCTCCCCCCTCCCCAAGGGAACGTCTCGTAGACGGGTGTAGCCGCAAATGTTTGCGCGGTAGGGTAATTGTGTTGTATGCGTATGTGGAGACAGTGTTTGTGCAGCAATCGCCGAAATAGTGTAACTGAGGCATAATATGGGGAACCAGCCCACATTCGCCGAGGCAGATGGAAAACCACCTTAAAAACCATCCACAGGCTGGCCGGCACACCAGACCTCGACACTAATCCGCCTGGCGGATTCGTGCTGGGGACCGGCACGTCTTCCCGCTCGGGAAGCAGCGCGTTAGACAGCGTTGTTACCCGGGCGGGCGAGCTCACAGGTAGTTGCAGGTAAAGGACGATCGGAACCGCGCTGCCGCAAAGTAAATGATGAGAAATCGAAGGCTTTGAAGAAGAGGAAACCAATCCTCCTGAAGAATACGGTAGCTCCCACGAGAAATTTAGTTGTTTCACTTGATGATACTACATTGGAGAGTGACATTGAAACCTGTGCGAAGATTATTCGGATGACATTGAAATTGCAAGGGAAAAGTGCCTAGTTTGGTAATAACGGCGTAGCATTGTACAGGTGGTCTTTGGGCACATTCAAGTTGCTCTTGCCACGCTACTATTTTTGTGAAATTCATACTTCTTACATTCCACCATATGGAGTATAAATATAGTTCTGGATGCATTCGTCTTGATTTGAGACTGGGTTTTCATTATGCTGTTATATTCGTAATTGTGTTTTTCCATGTTTCTGACCATGTAACATTTATTCCCGAAACTTAACTCACTGCGGATATTGCCGGTCAAAGTATTATTTTCATTTGATTCATTTTGTACAGGAGAGCTGATACATAAAAGTGCAAAACGATATTGTTTCCAAATTTGTACATTTCATTGAATACAAACACGCCACCTAATAAAGAAGCACTCGAGTTCTTTATATTGTAAGTTTGATGATGATGAGGTCCCATACTCCGAGGAGCGTAGGGAACGACGCGGGATGCCCACACCGCGGACTAGGTAAGATCCTAGCGGAGGTGGTTTGCCATTGCCTTCCTCCGACCGTAATGAGGATGAATGACGATGAACAACACCCAGTCATCTCGAGGCAGGGAAAATCCCTGACCCCACTGGGAATCGAACCCGGGACCCCGTGCGCGGGAAGCGAGAACGCTACTGCAAGACCACGAGCTGCGAACATCGTAAATTTGACTCTTCTTTAAGTGACCGCCATTTTCCCCATTGTTTGCAACAGTATGTCGTAGTTCGTGTGAGACCGGCTCATCCATAACAATAGATAACCATGGAGGGCGGGTGCCCTGGGGGGGGGGGGGGGGGAGACAGTAGACATGACCCCGGTAATGGCACCAGACACGTGGCCTCCCAGCATGGTGTAAGCTCGGTGTTACACTAGCAGATTTCTTTGACAAGGAAATTTGATAAAAGAATCATCATATTTTATTGGAAAACATCTTTGAAGTGGCACAAAGCGAAGTATTACACTGTAATCAAATATTTCGTCGTATAACTTTCAAAATGGCCGACGAAAACTTGTTACTTTACTCTGCAGTTGCCTGTATTACAACTGTACTATGGTAATATTTGGAAGAGCACCGGACGCCGGACGCAGAACACTCATCTCGGAAATGCTATATCCACAAAACACAGGAGGCTAGACTTCTCTTTGCAGTAAACAGATCAGATCTAAGGGGAGGCACTAGATTTGATGAAATAAATTTGACGAAAGGAAATATTTCAGGGAAGTACCCCATTACACTACGTCAAATATGTTTGACAAACCTACTTTGTCAATGAAATTAGTTAGTGAAGACGATGGTGTGAAACATCCTATCTGCACCAGTTACGAGGCGTTCAGGCCTTATTACTCGGTAACTTCCCTCCGCGGCGACGGCTTTCTCGCTACTTCGACGCACAGGCCGTCCCAGTTCTGGGATTTATGTATCAATGCTCTTCGCAGATGTGGATACCTTTACGAGGGACCGTATCGTCATTCTAACAACGCTCATCTGAGGGCCGCAGTGAATTCCCACGGCATGGCGACGGCGAACTGTAAGCAGCAGTTCACCTTCAACGTGGCGGGGATTATTGGCGACCGGTCATGCTTACAAAAACCCTCAACAGGCGAGGCATATCTGCAGGTCCTTCTCCCCTGTTGGGTGGCTCTGATTCCACGAAGGGTGACCTGGTGCTCCAGCTCACTTCCACGTTTTCGTGCGGAGGCATTTCGATAACATCTACCCTGGCCGATGCATCGGACGATGTCCAATCGCAGGTCACTCTCGTCAGCACAGACCTCAACACCTTACATCACTATTTGATGAAAAGGATCCGGGCACCCGGCTGGAAATTACTTACACGTTCGTGGCGCTCTCCATCGGTAATGCTGAAATTGAATATGGTGTTGGTCCACCCTTAGCCTTGATGATAGCTTCCATTCTCGCAGACATACGTTCAATCAGGTGCTGGAAGGTTTCTTGGGGAATGGAAGTCCATTCTTCACGGAGTGCTGCACTGAGGAGAGGTATCGTTGTCGGTCGGTGAGGCCTGGCACGAATTAGGCGTTCCAAAACGTCCCAAAGGTGTTCTTTAGGATTCAGGTTAGGACTCTGTGCAGACCAGTCCATTACAGGGATGTCATTGTCGTGTAAACCAATCCGCCACAGGCCGTGCAGTGTGAACAGGTGCTCGATCGTGTTGAAAGGTGCAGTCGCCATTCCCGAATTGCTCTTCAACAGTGGGAAGCAAGAAGATGCTTAAAACATCAATGTATGCCTGTGCTGTGATAGTGCCGCGCAAATCAACAAGGGATGCAAGCCGCTCCATGAGAAACACGACCGCATCATAACACCACCGCCTCCGAATTTTACTGTTGGCGCTACACACGCTGGCAGATGACGTTCACTGGGCATTCGCCACATTGTGTACCTTGATTCGTCACTCAACACAACGTTTTTCCACCGTTCTATCGTCCAATGTTTATGCTCCTTACACCAAGCGAGGCGTCGTTTGGCATTTACTGGCGTGATGTGTGGCTTATGAGCAGCCGCTCGACCACGAAATCCAAGTTTTCTCACCTCTCATCTAAATGTTATATACTTGCAGTGGATCCTGATGCAGTTTGGAATTCCTGTGTGATGGTTTGGATGGATGTCTGCCTATTACACATTACAACCCTCTTCAACTGTCGGAGGTCTCTGTCAGTCAGCAGACGAGGTCGGCCTGTACGCTTTTGTGCTGTACGTGTCCCTTCACGTTTCCACTTCACTATCACATCGGAAACAGTGGACCTAGGGATGTTTAGGAGAATGTAAATCCTCGCTTACAGACGTATGACACAAGTGACATCCAATCACCTGACCACGTTCCAAGTCCATGAGTTCCACGGAACGCCCCATTCTGCTCTCTCACGAGGTCTGACAACTGAGGTCGCTGGTATGGAGTACCTGGCAGCATGTGGCAGCACAATGCACCTAATGTGAGAAACGTATGTTTCTGGGGATGTCCGGATAGTTTTGATCACATAGTGTACCTGTGGAGGCATGTGAAAAAAGTGTATGTGAAGTCCATCACGGACGAGCAGACACTGCAACAACGCATTCGTGCCGCCTGCGACGCCACTCGGTTGCAGGATGGAACATTTGAAGCTGTGTGTCAGTCGCTGATTCATAGTGTACACGCATGCTCAGAGGCACTTAGCAGCCAATCTAAAACCTACCTCACTTCACCACTGCATTTTACTGCGCAGGCACGATGAATTAATATTTTGTAACATAGTCATAAATTTCCGCCTAATGTCCATGTGGCCTGCCCTGCTCCTTATCTTCTCACGGATTGTTTCTACGTTCATATCTTCATCATCATGAATATTCCGAAAGCTACTTTACGAAGTGTGGAGGAGGGTTCTTCCGGTACCACTATCTGTTCCCTCCCTCCCCCCTTCCCTGTTCCATTCGCTGTGGTGCGTGGAATTAATGATGGTCGGTAGATCTATGTACTGACTCTCCTTTCTCGAATTTTCTAGCTGTGGTCACTTCGTGAAACGTATATGATGGGGGGTAATATGTTATCCGACTCTTCCCGTGCCGTACTCTCGGAATTTCAGTAGTAACCCGTTTCTGATACACAATGCCTCTCTTATAGCGGATGCTTCTGAAAACTGTTGATAATCTTTGAAACGCTCTCGCGCCGACTAAACAATCGTGTAACGAGACCCACTGCTCTTCTTTTTTGGATCTTCTCTATCTCTTCTATTGGTCCTACCAGTTAAGGGTCTCAGATTGATGAACTGATGAACAGTACTCAAGAATCGGTCGGACAAGTGCGTTGTAAGCCACTTCTTTCGTGGATGAGTTACATTTCCTTCAGTCTCTTCCTGTGAATCTCAATCTAGCACCTGGTTTTCCTACTGTGTGTTTTATGTGGTCATTCTGCTTAAGGCCGCCCCGGATGGTTACTTCTAGATAGTTTGCGTTTGATTCTGTTGCCTGCAATTTGTAATCAATGGTGTAGTTGTGCAGTAGAAGATTTCTTCTCCAATTTCACGATATCTCACATACATTTACGTCCAGCGTCAACCGCCTAGCCCTGCGCCATTCGTCAGTCCTCTGCAGCTCATTCAGAAAATCGATACTGTGTTATGGTGTTACTACTACCTTATAGGCAACCGTATCACCTGCGAGTAGCTTTATGGAGCTTCCGATGCTTTCTACACCATTTATAGGTACTGTAAACGGTAACTGTCCTATCAGACTTACTTGGGGTACTCATGAAATTTCCTTTGCATCCGTCGATTTTGTACCGTTAAAAGCGACCTGTTAAGTTCTGTCAACAAGGAAGCCTTGAATCAGGTTGCTAATCTGGTCGGATACTCGGCAAGCTCATATTTTTTCACTAAAGGGCAGTACGAATCAGTGTCAAAGGTCTTTCTAAAGTCAAGAAAAACGGAATAAATGTGAGCACTGATGTGTACAGCACTGTGGATCTCATGGAGAAACAGAGAGAGCTGAGTGAGTTTCGCAAGATCTGTGTTTGCAGAATTCATGTTGATTTCTACGGAGGCGATTTTCGTTCTCCAAACGCAAGACTATTCAGGACGAAGGAACAGATTTCATATATTTACATCTTCCGAATTACAAAAGATAGCACTATAGTTCCAACGTTCCTGTACAGACAACAGTTTAATATTTGAACAGTTCTGGTAGACATTCCAGTCACGGCCGCATTGGCGCTGTTTTTTTATTCTTCATGGAGAAAACTGTGACAAGACTAACTTATCTATATATGCTTAAAACTGGTTATTTCCTCAACTTCAAGATAATTCAGACGACTTCAAGCAAGATGGCGCCCTGCCCCATTTCTCTAAGCACGTCCGACGTTACCTGGGCGACATCTTTGTATGACGTTGGACTGGGAGAGGAGGAGCAGAAGATGAACTTCATCGCCGGTGGTCTCCCATGTCTCAAGACATCACAACTCGTGACTTTTATCTATGAGGTTTCGTAAAAGACCGCGTTGTCATCCCCCCTATACAACCGGACACTCTTGGAAGTATGCGAAACCACATTGTTGAAGCTGTGAATTGGATAGCGAGAGACCAGCTGCTTCCCTTGTGGCAGGAAATGAGTCACAATTTCGATATTTGTCGTGTAGCACATGGTATTCATATTGGATGCATAAAATATGAACTTTTTTCTTTGGAGAAACGTTGGAATCTCATTTCTATATTTTGTAGTTTAGAAGCATTAAATATTTGAAATCTGTTCCTTCTTTTAGAATAGCCCTGTATATAATAATACGTCAATATAAAGCATGTTCTGGAATTCTACGATACATTGACGTCAGCGATATAGGCCTAGAATTAGGAGGGCTATTTGAAAAATAACGTCCAATCAGACGTGGAATGGAAACCACAGTAAAAGTCTGATGGAGGAGGAGGAGATTATTGTTTAACGTCCCGTCGACAACGAGGTCATTAGAGACGGAGCGCAAGCTCGGGTGAGGGAAGGATGGGGAAGGAAATCGGCCGTGCCCTTTCAAAGGAACCATCCCGGCATTTGCCTGAAGCGATTTAGGGAAATCACGGAAAACCTAAATCAGGATGGCCGGAGACGGGATTGAACCGTCGTCCTCCCGAATGCGAGTCCAGTGTGCTAACCACTGCGCCACCTCGCTCGGTCAAAAGTCTGATGAAGCTTTGTACACATGTGTTGGGCAGTGTCTCTAGTAAGCCCACCGACCGCGTCACATCACTCTTTTCAGTGCAGAGCGTGCAGTGAGCACTTGTAGATGCCTAGAAAATAGTGCCTCCACCAAGTATGAGGGTCTGGTGAGAGATTTCGCCTGATGTCATGCAACACACATAACTGTCAAGCATTTCCTATTTCGTGACAATTCTCATTCACCCTGTGCAGGGGCAATGAAGATACACCTGCAGTATTTTCGACGGGAAGTGTTTGATCGCCCATCATACAACCCGTAATTGTCTCCCCTGAGTTTCACCTCAGCTCACACGAAACTCTGGCTATGATAACAACCTGTTAGGACAGACAACGAGCTATAGCTCAGCGTAAGTGGTACGATGCTACGATAAATGATTTGGAGCGGCAACTATGTAGAGAAATAGCTGGAAGATGTAGCAAACATTTTCAATTTTTTTTTTATTTTCACGGTGGTTTCCATTTCGCCACCGATCGGATCTTACTTTCCGAATAGCCCTCTTATGCGCTTCTCTCCTATGACCCTTCTTGAATTTGGGAATGATCTGGTCTTTTTTTTGCCAGGTTTTCTGCATTGCTCCAGCAATGTACGATAAATTGCTGCTGAAAGGGGAGCAAGTTCTTTCACATAATCTCTGAAGAATGGTACAGGTGTCTCACCTAGTCCTGATGTCTTTCCACTGCTGAGCGATTGTGGTTTTTTTCCGTTCCGCGATCGGTTTTCCCAATATCTGCCACTTTATCGTTCGTAGAATGATAGAAAGAAGGGATCGTATTACGATCTTCGACGGTGAAACAATTTCGGAAGACGGAATTCAGCTTTCCGGTCTTCTCTCAGACTTCTTCCGTTTCGGTGCCAGTATAGCCAGTGAGTGACTGAATAGATGATTTCGATCCGTTTACTGGTTTTACGCAAGACCGAAGCCTCTTAACGGTTTCAGTCAGATCTGTTTCCTGCTATTTGTGCACATTTAGCGAAATCACCCTGTATATATATACACTGAAGAGCCAAAGGAACCTGTACACCTGTCTAATATCGTGCAGGGCCCCCGAGAGCACGCAGAAGTGCCGCAATACGACGTGGCATGGACTCGACTAATGTCTCAAGTGGTATTGGAGGGAACTGACAGCCTGAATCCTGCAGGGCTGTCCATAAATCCGTAAAAGTACGAGGGGGTGGAGATCTCTTGTGCACAGCACGTTGCAAGGTATCCCAGATATGCTCAATAACCTATAAAATTCTTCTGGGTTTGAGGTCGCATTGTCATCTGTAAAATACCGACGTTTCGGCGACTCTTGCAAGGTGCCTTCCTCAGGGTGTGTTGCTAACTACAGTTACAGATTACAATGCGGCCTCAAACGCAGAAGAATTTTATTGACTGTGACAACGGCCGCGGAAGCCTACGTTTACATGCTCAATAACGTTCAGGTCTGCGGAGTTTTGAGGCCAGCGGAAGTGTTTAAACTCAGAACAGTGTTACTGGAGCCACTGTGTAGCAATTCTGAATGTGTAGCGTGTCGCATTGCCCTTCATGAATTGCTCAATTCCGTAGGAATGCACAATGGACATGAATGGATGCAGGTGATCAGAAAGGATGCTTACGTAGATGTCACGTGATAGAGTCGTATCTAAACGTATGAAGGGCCCATATCACTCCAACTGCACATGCCCCAAACCATTACAGAGCCTCCACCAACTTGAACAGTACTCTGTTGATATGCAGGGTCGAAGGATTCAAGAGGTTGTCTCCATATCCGTACACCTCCATCCACTCGATACAATTTGAAACGAGACTCGTCCGACCAGGCAACATGATTCCAGACATAAACAGTCCAGTGTTGACAGGCCCAAGCGAGGTGTAAAGCTTGGTGTTGTGCAGTCATAAAGGATACAGGAGTGGGCTTTCACCTCCGAAACCTCATATCGATGATATTTCGTTGAATGATTTACACGCTGACGTTGATGGCTCACCATTGAAATCTGCAGCAATTTGGCGAAGGATTCCACTTCTGTCACACTGAACGATTCTCTTCAGTTCATCGTTGGTCCCCTTTCTTGCAGGACCTTTTTCCGGCCGCAGCTATGTAGGAGATTTGATGTTTTACGGGATTCCTATTATCTATTATTCATGGCACTCTTGTGAAATGGTCGTGTGGGAAAATCTCCACTTCGTCGCTACCTCGGGGATGCTGTTTTGCATCGCTCATGTGCCTGCTATAGCACCACGTTCAAACTCACGTAAATCTTGATAACGTGCCATTGTAGTAGCAGTAACCGATCTAACAACTGCGCCAGACACTTGTCTTATATACGCGTTGCCGACGGCAGAGCAGTATTTTGCCTGTTTACGTATCTCTGTATTTGCATACGCATGCCTATACAAGTCTCTCTGGCGCTCCACTGTAGATACGCAAGTAGGGCAATGTGCGATCTATGCGTATCGTATCAGTGTTCTAAGCTTGCGATATGCTACACTGGCAACGCGAGTCTCTAGTCAGGTGTGAGTGTGGCATTTGACTGGCGGGTTCCTGCGGTCCCGTGGAGCGTGGACCGGATGCGGCAATTAGCCGGCCACTCTGTGTGTGTGTGTGTGTGTGAGTGCGCTCCAAACGTCCGCTGCCGCTTCACCCACGCGCACCATTTGAGCGACGCGGCGCGGCCCGGCGCTTTGTGCTGAGTGCCCTCTTCCTCTGCGCCGCGTGTTAAAAACAGTTCCAGACGTCCTTCGACAGTCTTCTCTTTTCCTGCAGATATTCCCGATATTTGTTTGGTCTCGGTTATAACACTGAGTAACAAATCAAAATGTCAATTATCCATAGAAACAGTGCTAACATTTTATTCGTTTTTAAATAAGCCTTGCTTGAAGAAATTTTTATATGTAAAATTTACGTTATTTTGAACCATTGTGTTATTGCAGAAAATGGGAAAAGCTGTCAGTGCTGTTTTAATACCTGCCGCCATAGGTTCGAGTCCTCCCTGGGGCATGGGTGAGTGTGTTGTTCTTAGCATAAGTTAGTTTAAGTAGTGCGTAAGTCTAGGGACCGATTTCCTCAGCAGTTTGGTCCCATAGGAATTCACACACATTTGGACATCTGTTTTAATAACAATGCCGACAGAAACGAGGAATAAACACAACAAACACATGGCGTGGCGCAGCATCACTGAGACAATACTATCCCTGGGTCCTTGGTTCGAGGGTTAAGGTACACGTATGTTTGCAATTTGCAAGACTTGCCCGAACTTCGTCAGTACGTTAGATTGCCGCTGTTGTCACCGGACGTCTGTTGTATTGCAGAATGGCGCCAACCCTATTCTGGATGTATTTTTATGAATAGGTGTAACAAATCTTTAAAAGATTAAGGATTTGTCTGCCATTCCTATCACATAATAAAAGAGAAATGTGATTGTGGTAACAGTAATGCATTAAAAACTTAACAAGTATTCATTCATAATGCACAATAAAAATAGAATGTATCCGTTGTTGGCAGTGTCTACGTAATTTGAAAACGGACAAATTACCACAAAAAAACAGACTTCTTCAAAATCATTTTTCACCCTTTAGGAGTGATTATTTGTAATGCCCAAATACTGACATAATCCCTGATTACAACATGACTTTTGAGCAGAGTTTCAAATAGAATCAGTAAGACAATACAGGTGATTTTTTCTAGTATTCAACCACATATCACATTTGGAGAATAGCAGAGAAAGGCGGACGGACGCAGTTTTCTTTTATTTTCCCATTTAATTTAATTTTTTTATTCTATCTTTAAACTGACAGTCAAAAATTATCAATCTTTGTATGATTTCTACGTTTATTTGCAAGAAATAACGGGAATGAAAAACCTAAAATCGGTTATTTCAGAAACCGGTTATTCCGAGCGCTTTTAGAAGTCAGATTAAACCGGCTTGGGCAAAACAGATAGAATCAAAAACCTTTGTTTCAGCGATAATCAGCATTCCTGGTTCGATGCCGTCCGTCATCTGATTCTGTCTTGCACTGGCATTGTCGTATATTGTAGCCGCCCTCCGTCGATATGGTGTCGTCGACTTGTCTGACGTAAGGTATTTATGCTGTTATCTACTGTACCTTCCCGACGGAGCAGCCACAAATATCTTCACCTAACGGCAACTAAATTTCGGGTTTTCATAATAATTAATGTTAACTCTTGGCTCAGTCGATCACCCTTCATTTGTCGCTGCGTTACCGAAGAGAAGATAGTTAATAGCGTCTTTGTATGTTTGTTATTGTTTATTAATACACACTTAATTATGGAAATCACATCAGTTTATTAACAATATTCAATAATAATTAAATGATCATGAATGATTGCGTTTTGTATAGAGGGAAAAGGAGGGTTGGTCCCACAATTATTCTCAGCAATTACGGCTCTAAAATGTCCGTGATTTTTATAGTTCGTCACTGAAACATATTATAGCAAGGAGTATGGTCCATTACTATACGTCGATGCAGTCATTCATACTTCGTACGTTTTTACTTTCACAAAGCAAAGTGTCCAGTTCCGTCCTTATATTCAATGTAACGTCCCTATAGTCCACAATCCTGTTATCAGTTATTCTGCAGGCAATAGAATTTAATACTGAGCGCAACTTTTCACGTGCGCGCAGTTCCTCAGATATTCTTACTCTGTGACCTTACGGCAAGAGTCTGTCCCATATAAAGTAACCATAGTCAATTTTCTTGCAGTTTAACAAAAGTGCCCTGATCCCTTCCGTAGCATATCACAGACAAATTCCCGCTATATGGCACGCCGCAGCTACGTAGACTTATTCAAAGCTTAGAAAACAAGACAATAAAACTAACAATACCCGCGCTTAGTTTATATAGTAAAATTTAGAAACAAAAGTAGCCGCGTTAAACCCTCTGTGATTTCCCTAGGCGCTGCTTTGCTGCGGGCGTTATTCTAATGAGATTATACATCGAAAATTGTAATAAAAGGTTTTACAATGCTAGAAATTATTACCAATAGTATCGATCACCTCTCCCCTAAATGAAAATAAGCCTGATAATGTTGTTCTTGATTAAAAGAGCGGTTATAATCTGCGTAACCAAAACACGCAACATTAGTGTGTTTGTTGCACACACCGAAACATATAGCACCACAACCAGAGTTGAAAGCTTTAACGTGGACACGGATGTACTTCCCAGAGTGGTTGATGAGATGTCAGAGACGATCACAAGGGAAGTTCTCGCCAACGCGGTCTGCCACCCCAACGTGCTCTAACTGCAGTTGTCGGCTACATCTGGCGCTCAGACATATAGAATTCGTTTGTAAAATTTGACACTAGAGAAAAGAATTGCTTTAATATCGTTAGGGATTTTCAAAAATTCAGAAAAAAATTTCGCGAAGAACATTGTGGAGGTATCTACAGATTCGAGGCCTGTCAAGGCTGTTTCCAAATTTGTATTATTTGCTTTTTATTATTTGGCCTTTGAATAAGACCTTATAAAGCTATCAACATACCTGTCTTGAGGCAAGACATATTAGGTGACCTGCACTTAATTAAAAACAATTGGACTCACATTCGGGAGAACGACGGTTCAAACCTGCGTCCAACTATCCATATTTAGGTTTTCCGTGATTTCGGTAAATCGTTCCAGGCACATGCTGGGGTGGTACCTTTGAAAGGGCACGACCGAATTCCCTTCCCCAACCTTGACACAATCCGAACTTGTCATCTGTCTCTAATGACCTCGATGTCTTCTGAACGTTAAACCCAATCTTCTTTCCTTCCTTCCTTCTTCAATTAAAAACCAAACATAATATCAGGGAACATTTTAAAGTCTCTTACGTTGGCTGAGGGCAACCCATGTTGATCAGATATCGTAGCTGTTCGGACACCATTCACAAAACTGGAGAGAAAGATAATTTGTGTAAATACTGCCCAACTACTTTAACCTTCAGTTTTTTCCCCATATTATGTATAACAGGTTGACAAAAGTCGTAAACAAAAATGGAACACAACGTGGCTTCGAGGGCCGGAAATAAAAATAAAATGCTATAGTTGACTGCATATACAGTGTTCTCAAACGTATGGATGATAAAAGACAAGCAACAAGAGTGACGTAACGAAAGCGTTTGCCATTGGTGACCCCACAGTTCTACGTAAGAAAACTGGCGTAAAGGGCATATTAATGCATGGATTCACTCATTTCTGAGCGTGAAATGAGGAACCCAGTTACCTCTTCGCGTTCACATGGGCGTATATTGGGACTATTCATTTTTCTAATCTCATACACTTCTAGCTGGTTATAACAGAAGATGTTGAAGAAACACACTGTCAGCCAGCAGCTCAGTGATCTTCCCTACTACCCTACTTAAACAAGTGTTAACAGCAATAAAATACTAGCACTAATTTTTCACAGGTACTGAAACAAGAATGTCCAATATCGTAGAGTTTCATTAATAATCACCCTGCAGTAAATAGTAAGGAGATTAAATTCCTGGGTCTATGGATCCATAGTAACATGAAATGGGAACTGCATGTGGCACGTGTTAATTCAAAGATCTATAAAGGTTGTTATTCCCTAAGGATCACTAAAAGCTGTATAAATGAGCAGGTAGTTGTGAGTGCATATTAAGCATATTTTCTTTCTCATGAAAAATATCGAATCGTGCCAGTATTTTGGAGTAACTCTCCTAGAGCACAGAATACTTTTAGAATAAAAACGAGAGCTATCATTACTGGGAAGAACACTAGAGATTAATGTAAGTGACTGCTTACGAAAGAAATTGAGGAACCACCATTGGCCTGAATGTAGGTCTTGGAAAGATTACTGTTCGTCAAAAAACATAAGGTTGCTAGGTCTACAACTTTGCTTCCGCCGTTTATTCTCAAAGTTCAGGGCTTTATTGTGAGGAACTTACCAAAAAAATTATGATTCATATTATTGCCTATCGCTGGCCACTACATTCTCCCATCTTCCGGATAGCATACGAATCCAGTGGCGGAAGAACTGGGCGTCTTTTGTAGGGATCCATGAATCGATTCAATTTTGCACTTGTTTATATGGTGGGAAGTGTTGGTCAGCCAGACTGTATGCCAGTGATCGAAAAAGGTAGTAGTCAGAGAGAGCAACGTATGGAGAATCCGGCGGGAGGGATAGGACTTCTCATTTCAACGTTTCCATGTGTATTTTGGCGGGTTTTGCGACGTGGGGTCGAGCACTGACCAGCTGCAAAATTAACTTTGTCTATCGCTGTATTGTCGCCGTTTGTGTTTCAGTGCTGGGCTCGAACGCATCAATTGCTTTCGATAATGATGTCCTGTGACTGTCTTCGTCTGTTTCAGTAGCTACGAAAACGTTCTGTCTTCCACCGCCATGCCGGTATTCGACATAAAAATCACCGTTTTTAAGGTGTTGAAAACAATCTCTGCACGTTCTTCCACTAATCTCTTGGTCTTACCCAACATTTTAAGAGCCACGGCCGCAGATTTCTTCATTTTGAAATAGAAAATTAAAACTTCCCGCAAATGGCGAGAAATGGGTACGTAAGTTGATGAACTTAATCGAGAATAACCCTATAATGCAATCACGAATCGACTAATATTTTTATAGCATTATGTTTACAGATGCCTAAGCTTATTATATTACACCTATGACCAACCACCTGAACCCTACAAGCCGCTACTGCCGTCTACTGCAAAACGGCGGAAGCAACGTCGTAGACATAATAGTAAAAAAAAATATGAAAAAAAATCATATATTCACAATCACTGCATTAGACAACAAGAGAAAAGGCAATAATAGATGTAATATAATACATAATGTCGTGTGACGAGGGCCTCCCGTCGGGTAGATCGCTCGCAGGGTGCAAGTCTTTCGATTTGACGCCACTGCGGCGACTTGCGCGTCGATGGGGATGAAATGATGATGAGCAGGACAACACAACACCCAGTCCCTGAGCGGAGAAAATCTCCGACCCAGCTGGGAATCGAACCCGGTTCCTCAGGATTGACAGTCTGTCGCGCTGACCACTTTTTTCCCCTCATAGTTGTCTTTATATTTCTTTCCCTTGAAAAACGTTTTTTAGAACTTAAAACTTCTCTGCGTATGGCATAAGATGATTTAAAAAAAGTAAAATACATAAAATTTGATGTCTAATTTCTTCATGAGGATGTAGTCCGGTGCGTCTTGCCACGGACTTGATTTCTTTTCTGTAGTGTCTCTTGAAAGGATCGAAGACTTCCCGGTTCCAGTTATCTGTAATCGTGCAAGGCTGACATCTCAGAATTCCGTAGCAATATTAATCTGTTATTGTTCTCTGTATGATTTTATTCCATGATTCTATGTAGGAAGCATGTGTAATTTTTTTGTAGTCTTTTGTCCGCATGAGAGGATGGTGCAGAGTCGTTAGATACACCCAGTAATCTTCTTTGCTTTTATTTTCTGCCTTCAAGATATAGTGCTCTGTGTGCCCTTTGAGCCAGTTAACAGCATTTCTTTTCGTATTAGGATATGGCACTGCGTCTGGAGTCAGAAAATCTGCTGCGGTGAAAACGGTTGGAGATGTTCTGTTAACGGTCGCTAATTTCTGCTTAACTATATGCCATATGTCTCTTACTCTTTCACGCACGAATCGGTGTTCTTCAATTGAAAGAAGGTTGCATGACGCGCACAAGGGCGAATTTGTGAGATGTATAGCATGCAATTTGGAATTAGTTGATATTTTCCTGTAGACTGCATTATACCAAGTTGCTTTCACCTTAGAGGGTAAGTTCCGATCGTGGAAATTTTTCCAAATTGCAGATCAGTCGTTGTTGGGGTATTTTCTTTCAATAATATTTCCTTCCTTAGCTTCCATCAAATATGTATAGATGTCCTTTACTTTCTTCAACTGCTGTTCTGAGAGCCTCGATGAGAGATAACTGTACTCAACGAGAAAAGTTTTTAGGTGACAAAGACCAGCTGGTATATGCTGCACATCTATTGGCGGCTGCATGCTTGCTGGAGCAATTTCATTCAGCAAGTGGGCCGTTAAGCTGTCGGGCATCTGTTTCCATTGCTTGCACATTCGACACACATATAACGCTCGTGACCTGTAACTGACATCAACAAGGTTTAACCTCCTTTCCTTGTTGGGAGTGTTAGTGTATTGAACTTCACTTTGAAAATGTTGCCTTGGCTTACAAAGCTTCCTATCGCGGATAAAATTCTTCTGGCTGTTATATACACATTTACTAGTGTGGTTTTCTGTATCTCGTCCAGTTGCCTCATACTGTTGCCTTGTACAGATGTTCGTATGCTTGCAAGTAGTTTTTTATAACTGACGGCAATAGTGTGTTGGATGTTGCTCCTAAACTCAAAACCCAAACATTCCAGTGTGGATACTTCAGTCAATTGTTCCCGATTTTGCACGCATATTCCTCTGCCTAGGTTCATGATGGCTGACTTCCTTTTATTTAGTTTGGCGCCAGAAGCAAGTTCATATGTGTGTACAATCTGAAGAGCTTTCGCCACTTCATCTTCATTTATAGCCAGGACGCCCACATCATCTGCGTAGGCGTTGCACACTATTTTCTTGCCGTTTGTACACAATCCTTGCAGGTGATGCGTGAGTGTCGCGAGGAGAGGTTCTATTGCTATTGCGAAAAGGGCCATGGACATTGGGCAACCTTGACGTACGGATCCAGTCAATTCAATCTCGCTACTTAGTTGTCCGTTTATCATTATTCGTGCTACACTGTTTTTCAGAATTTGTTGAATAATCCTCACGAATCGTGGTGGCAATCCCATTACTTCCATGATTGCAAGGAGATACTTATGATCTACTCTGTCAAAGGCCTTCTCGAAGTCTAATGACACTAAAGCACATTTTATTCGGCATACATTTGCGGTTGATATTATATCCCTATATTCGCATATATTCTGATAGTTGTTTCTTTCTTTGCCTACACATGTTTGGTACGGGCCAGTTACAGAGTTAATAACCATTTTTATTCTTCTTGCTAATACGCGGGCCATAATTTTGTAATCACTATTAAGTAATGTTACTGGGCGAAGGTTTTCAATTGCTTTGCTAAGTGAGTTTTTAGGAATTAGAACTATGATCCCTTCAGGAAATTCTTTGGGAGCGGCAACAGTGCCATTCATGAGTTCGTTGTACATGCATAGCAACTTGCTTTTCATTTGTGGCCAGAACACTTGGTAGAATTCCACGGGGACACCATCAGGTCCTGGAGACTTATTTTTAGGACTCTGTGCTATTGCGTCTTTCAATTCGTCCTCTTGTATTTCAGCCGTGAGATTTTCTACTTGCTCTGTACTAATTCGTCCTGATACGTTTGTAACAAGATCTCGCCGCGCCTCGTCGTCGGTAGGTTTGGTGGACATCATATCTGAGACATATTTATGAACAGCGTTTCGAATTTCATTCTGCTTTGTGTGACTGGTCCCATCAGGTAACTTAACTTCTGTCAGTATTTTTCTCTTTCCTCTCTTATTCTCACGCATTACATGGTACATAGCAGTTTCTTCCCCTTCTACAATGTTTTGTATTCTCGCTCTGACTTTAAAACCTTCTGACTGTCGCCGCTTCAGTGCTAAAAGTTTTGCTTTAACTTTCTGAATCCGGCTAAGGTTCTCCATTAATCGTGTGTCCTGGGTGTGCAGGTCTCTAAGGCAGCTAAAATAAAATTCAGAAGTTTTTTTAATCCAGAAACTTTTCTGTCGTGAGTAATCGATCAGCATTCTTCTTATTTTAGGCTTAGCACATTGTAACCACCAAGCTATGGCAGAATTGTACAGCGGAAATCGTTTCTCGCATTCTTGCCACACATTAGTAAATGCTACGCGACATTCCTGATCTTGTAGATGTGTAATGTTGAGTTTCCATATGCCCCTCGCTCGGTAAGTCTCTTGTTTTTCCAAATTTACTGTGGTGACGTACGCGGCGTGGTCAGAAAACATAGTGGGCCAGACCTCAGACTGGAGTATATGGTTCTTAAGGTTGGGCGAGACGTAAATTCGGTCTAGCCTGCTTGCTGAGTGACTGGTAAAATATGTGAAACCGGGCTGTGCGCGATGGGTATGTTCCCAGGTATCGGTTAACTGCATTTGATGGACTATTCTTTCCAGTTCTAAGGACTTGTTGAAATTCAGTGTCTGGTCTTTCGGGCTAAGTACAGAATTAAAATCGCCGGCTAGGATTATATAATCTTGAAGTGTACCGAAGAGATGAACGATTTCACATTTAAAAAAATCCGCTCTAGTACGCCTGTTATTGTTGCCTGACGGTGCATAAACGTTGATGATGCGGGCATTATTAACAGTCACTGCAACCCCTCTGCTGTTTTCAAGTTTTGCTATTTGTGTGACACGGATGTCTTCTTTTGTGAGAATTGCGGTTCCCAGCTCTGCACCGATACCGGGGTTTATTATGGCGTTGTATCCACGTATCTTTTCTAATTTAATATCTGTTACTTCCTGTAACGGTAGTATATCAACGTCAGCTGCGTATAGAAAGTCTTGCAGATGTTGTAAATGCAGGAAGGAGCGTATCTTATTAATGTTCAACGTAGCGATTTTGTAGGCTTGTGCTGCGTTCATATTGTCCTATTCATTACCAAAGTCAATATTCGTCATACGAAGTGCTGTCGGAGGAAAATCCTTTTTCACATGTATGTTCCGGCAATGATGTATCCATCGTGTTCAGTTGATCTCTTGGGGCAGGAGTCTGTTTCGTTCCTCCAGTTTCGTTCAGTTCTTCATCTTGATTCATTTCATCCGATCCATCAGCCCAGGTTTTGTGTTGATTAGCTTTCGATGTCTCTTTTACTGCATTTCTAGTATCAGGGGAAACCGTGTCTGCATCGAAATTTGCTAGCGGCTTCAATCTCTCGGTTGACGAATGGTCCGTTGACATGGGGCATCGTGTATCTGATTTGGCTTGCAAGGGGTCAGGTGCCTGCCTACTCAGAACCGGATTACTATGTTGTTCTTCATGCAGTTTGTTGCTAATCTGCTTTGCTTTTTCTCGCAAAGGCGGTGCCAGTTGTTCAGCGCCCTTATGAGCGAGTCTCCTCTTTTTATGTTTCCTTGGAGGACTGACTCTTGGGGAGGTTTCATCGTTTTCCATTACCTCTTGGGTTTCTTGCGCTCGGTCCTGTTCGCTGGCAAGTGATGGGTTGGTTTCCTTGTGGTCTTCTGGAGACTGCTCATTCTGAAGGACTGTAACCGGTTCAGGAGTTTGTTCTATTTGAACAGAGATATTTGGTTCTTTTTCTTGACTCTTTGGCTGTGTTGTCACCGTCGAGTCGTTAACTTCCATTATCACTTCACTGTCGCGAGCTGCACCATCCTGGGTAGCGTCCCGAGTAGCGTCAGGAGCGTCACGCGTATGGAGTTGTCCAGCGGCTGCCGCTACATAAGTTAAAGGCAACGTCTATATGGCTGGGGGGCTCACTGCTTCGCCCGCAGGTAGCTGGGCCACTCGGCGTTGTATACACTGCGAGCGGACGTGGCCCGTACCGCCGCAAGACGCGCAGGTTCTTGGCTGCCCATCATATATTACTTTAGCCCGATAACCACAAACATTTATATACGAGGGTATGTGCTTGTGTAAATCAACTCGCAGTTGCCTGGTACCATTCAAGACGGGGAACTTGTGAGCAGGAGGCCACTTTTCTTCAAAATTACTGATTATTCTCCCATAAGGAGCTATCACCGAATTGATCTGCTCAGTGGTAATTTCAAATGGTAGCTCAAAGATACGGACAGTCCTTAATCCAAAGCCAGCATGCGTAACACGAACTTCACTAATATTGCCATCGTGATGTTTGAACTTAAATGTTCCGCCACTAGATTCAACAATTTTGTCACACAATTCCGTGTTTTTAAGCTTGACATACACAATGCTACTCACAATTGAAAGGTGAATACCTATAATATCCTCAAACGAAATTTTCACAACTTCTTCTAACCATGTCTCAATTTCGAACGAATTCGGTCTCTGCCCTATCTGGTCAAAAACAAATTTCAACGTGTCTCTTCTATTAGGCTGATCCATCTCTCCTTCTAATATGAATCCATCAAGAGTCTGAAATAACGCAGCTGACTACTGCAACAGGCGCTTGACTTACCGAGCGGAGCGCAGCAGACCGCAGCGCACAGCACACGCCGGAGGTCCGCACACCACGGCTGCCAAAAGCCGACTACCACTCAGCTACTGGGGGCGGACCAATAATAGATGTGAAAAACGAACATACGAGCGTATCATACGGTTGCATAAAACTGCACAACAAACGTTCTAATGCTATGGAACCTATCAGGGATATAAAAATGTGCGATTTAAGTAAGAACATTCTACAGTACTTCATCTGTCCAGTTTGAGAATATTTTGAAAACTTATAGTAGTATTGTAGAGTCTTGTACTGCAAGGAATCAATGGAGAGGATGTTGTTATGGGTGGCCAGTATCCACTTTCTATAACACAACTTTCGTTTAACTTGAATAGAGTCCATGTGTTGTGGTACAATGGTAACAGTCTCCTTGGAGACAACATCTGTAATCTAGCTATTACAAACTTTAGCCTTACTACTGGTAAAGCACAAGTCGTGCTATAGTTACTAATCTTGTCGCAATGTACTGTTTTAGCATGTGACGTGAACAGAGCCCACTATGCGAATGAACTGATTGACACCAAACTGGAGACGATTGAGTGAGCGAGTGAGGCCCTCCGGTCAGCAGCGGCAGCCTAAATACATGCTGTCGAGAGGGCGTTGGCGGCGTGTTGCTTGCAGGTGTGTCTCTCTGGCCTCACTCTTGATAGGTGTACTTGATCCAGCGCCTACCTATCGATCTTCGCTTCATCTTTGCCGACTGGTGTGCTGCCGACAGCTTATGACAGCACAAGTATTACATGAAGCAATTAACAATTCAAAGATTAAATGTGAAAATGTAGCTATATACATGAGTGTCCTTACACCTATAAAACAGAATATGCAAATGTAAATATATAAGAGAAAACCTTAGGTTTATGTCAGATATCTTAAAATGCGTGCTGTACTATGTATGGTGCAATGGAGAGACAATTCATCTTCTTCTTTACTGCTTCACAGAATAGGTTTGTCACCAATCTGACGAAGATGATTTTCCTGTAGTTGCTGCAGCTTAACTTGAGGTGGGTTACAATCTTCTTGAAACTCATGGAGAGTTGAAATGCACAAGTACGCTTAATGGACGGAGACATTTCGTCAGTTGTGCCCAGATGGCGGAAGTGATTAAGGCGACCGCTCACGAAAAGCGGTAAATCCCTGATATCTGGGTTCGAGTCCCAGTCCACGACAACTTTTCAACTTTTCCCGTTAATATACTTCCGTGGCCGCTAGCAGCCAATGGTTGTCTTTCCTTCGATTCAACTGCTTTACAAATGACGTTTCTGTGTAGTTAAAAATGTAACATCTATATATGTTCTTTGAAATAAACCTGTGTTTGTGTGGAAAGGTAGAATCTTCATATTTTTATATTTCTTGACTTGTTTTGTACTGTGTTCACAAACATGCTACAGGACGAACAGTTTGATGTGTACATAGAAATGACTATTCAGACTGTACTTAGAAACCATGTAACCGCTGTTGGAAAATAGTAATTATGGTAATTTTTCGATGTCTTGGTTTTGTAAAAACTTGTATTCACATGACGTCACTTTTTAATTATACTGATGTAATCTTAATAGAACGGGTGTTAACCATTTATTTGGCAATGTTGCCCTCAAGCAATATCAAAGTTGCACGCTGTTTTCCGCAACGTGTTTAAAATTTCGTCATCGGTTGGACAATGATGCTTGCAAACAATATTTAAGCTCTCATATATAGCCGCATTCTGTTGTCTCTGGTGAAAAATTTCTTAACGATGGGCAAGTTAAGCAGACACAGTGCAAGGTTACGTAAGCGTCAGTTACCAGTATAGAAGTTTCTACCTATTTTTAGGCGCTGTTTTTTCTTATACGACGAGAACTGCTTGTAAACGGAAAGAGAATGTGTTGAAGTGAGTTATTATGCAAATGTGTTAACGATTTCTTATCTAGGACATTACAAATGGACGTACTCTTCCTGGGAAGAAGAAGCCTAGCTTTGAGTATTTGATGGACAAGAATACCAGGAGAAAAAATAGCACCTCTTGTGCCAGTGAAGTACGGCCACTGACCAGAGTACGGGATAAACAGGGAAGATGTTGGGTTTTCCCTTAGCAGTATTTGACTATGGAATGTGGGAAATATGGTATCGTATCAAAAAGAAGTCGTTTTAATACATTTCACATGAAATGCTGCAAAATGCAACCATTTTTTTCAGCCATAGGAATAACATCGTAGTAGTTATGTTGTAGCACACATTCACGTGGCCGTATGCATATAATTCAAGTAATTCAGTACTTTTTCTTCACAATATTTATGGGTTTGCCATATAAAGGGTTAACCTAATGTGATAAATGATGTATACTGATCAAGCACGTGAAGACGAGCCTCCATGGCTTGAAATGAATAGTGAACTGAAATTGAAATAAATCACGATTTGATATTGGAGGTTGTTTGTTTTTTAATTCGCAGTTTATTTTAGTACAACTGTTCGCATACTTTGCTACAAAAGAGAATTAATTTCGGGACGTTACACAATTAGATAGCTTTAAAAAATATTTAGAAAACAATTCTTGGACTGCTTTCAGCTGCGAGTTATATATTTTAATTTTAATGCCTACGTGTGTCTTTCAATGAAAAGGACTTCTTGTAATATTGATAAGTAAATATTTTTCAAGTCTGAAGACTGGTATAATGGCTCGAACATACAATCATTTTTATGCGATGTGCTACAGTAAAATGTACAGTATTTTATTTGTGTTTAGCATTCACAAAGCTACAAGTAATTAACAGCTTCAGTAAGATACGTAAATTTCGCGAGTAGTGAATCATTATAAAACATAATTCATTTTATGATTAATCCTGACAGAACTGTGCAGTACTGCAAGCATTATGAATATCAACAATAGCAATGTTGCGCGTATCATGTGTGCGGTTGAACTAATGTTTGACTGAACTCAAGTAATTGTTGTTGACCAGCGTTGTTCTCTGTAAGTGTAGTGCGCTGTTTTGCGCTCATGGGTAATGTAACAGTGTTATATTTGAGGAGTTCACACTGTTGAATTATGTATCTGTATTTGGAGGTAATTATGATTTGTTTGCTGCAGTAGCAGCTGGTTACATAAACAGCTTGAATGCTATAGAAGTTTGATTATGAAGCGCATTAACGAAAAATGAGGCTCAGTATGACATTAGTGGTGATGGAAACAATATGTGATTCACTGCATACCACGGAATATAGCCGTCACAATATCAACGTCGGCTATTTTAAGTGTCTAAACAAGCATTCATGTTACCATTTACATGTGTCACAGTATTCATTCAGGTAGAAAAAGATGTGATTCATTTTAAACACTGCAGTAGTGAAAGTTTTTAATTACGTGGTAGGAGCAAAGTTTTCCAATTATACAACCACGATGTATTATCCGAAAAGATTTATCAAACGTGGTCACAAAGGGAGAAAACAGAATCAGACGGGAAGGTTGACGAATGTAAGTCCTGTTGGAGGTTTTATAGTCATACAATAACGCCGTACATCGATGTGTAGGAAACGAATTTTCTGTATAATTCCATTTCTAATTTTCCACTCTCAAACGCAACATTCTATCACACTGACGAATTTTATCTCTGACTCTCACTAGCGTCCCGATTGCATTAATCAGACTGCACTTTATATTGACCTTTGCAATAGTTTTTTTAAACTTTTGTTTATCAACTTTGAAGGCACATATGCGCTTTCTGGCGATCATATTTCGATTAGATCTGCTAAGTACATTCTGTTAATGGTACCCGAATGTTTGACATCTTTGATATTCCTTTCTTTCTCTCTTTTCCTTTTGTTACCATATGTCTTTTGTACGTGCAGTTCATGATTCGTTTTTAATTTAATTTATTCCATATCAAGTTGTATAGTTATGTACCGTGTAACCTCTCATTTGAGACTTAGAATATTATAACAATAAAATACTTCGTTGATACTGTTTGAATATATATCTGCGAACAAAAAATTTTTGTTTATTAATAGCATGCAAAAGACACAGAATAACTTTTCAAATTATATTAGCGTTTTTATTTTCCTTAGTTCACAACATTATTCTGAGTATGCATTTTTATTTAAGTAGTAATAGTAATTTTAAGTACGCCGACACTTTTATATGCATTGTTGTAATTGAGGTAGCTCATAATAGCGGAACAGTTAACGAATTGCGTGTTCTTACTTTCAATAACGAACTAGAACTAACATCTCTGCCATAGCCCACCGTTTTGGAGAAGAGGCAGACAAAAGAATGCCCAGAGAATAATTTGAACCTTTGCCTTACTTTATCGTATGTGGCAAAACATACTTAAATTTAGATAGCGATATGATTTCTTGTTATGTGTCAGATAGAAAAAAACGACGTACTGCGCATCAAACGCTAGTAAATACCAGTGGTATATAATTACTTCGCACTACTTATTAGGTGCCAGAATAAGGATCGCAGATTTAAGATCTGCAGTTTATTATATAAAATTAGAAAACGATATATGAATCTAGTAATTTTAATCGTTTTATGTACCCCCCCCCCCAGTTCGTAAGGGAAATCAATCATCTGAAAGGATGGTATTAGGTAAGACTACTCGGGCAGAAATCAGAGCGAAACCGCCATATGCACACTTCTACAGCGAAGTACGCTCTTGGTGTCTGATAAAAATATGCTGAGACATTACTGGAATTGCAGACACTTAAGTGTTTCTCTGAGTCGAGCTCACTCATGGAAGTTCTTGCAGTTACGGTAGATCTTCAGAAAAGGGGAATTAATATGTTAAAATTGGAGCTAAATATATCGTTTATAATTTGAAGTAATTACTTTATGTATTTCAGAACTAACAATGATTGGGAATGCAAGAGTCACTTCGCTTTCTACTAGTATCTTCAAAATTCACTGAAAATGGCTGAATTAATTTCATATTTCTAGCATGCTTCTTCCCGTGTTCGTAGAAAAATTTGATCTTTTACGAAGAGACTAGGCATTAATCTATATATTTACGACGAGAAGTGGTAAAATTTTGAGAGTCGATTTGTCTGTGTCTCGATGTTCCAAAACTAAGGGTAAAATGTTTTGTATTCCAAAATCTACATTGCAACACGAAACGGCACCTACTACAGCTTTGACGAAAATTACATTCAAATAGTTGCTGGACAATCAGCCAACTACTAACAACATACCAGTTTTTAATGTCCATCATAATGTCGGGAGTTCATTACTATCATAGCACTAAAATTACTTGTGCGTTAGTAACCATAAATGAACTTATTTAAGTCCGTTAAGCCGAAGAAATTTATCATCCACGTGTTTTAAAAAACGAGGGATGTGAAACAGTAAAAGCGCTGTCATCTTGGATCGATTATAAAAATTTATATCTGGAGGTTTAATGTAGCGTCCAACATTAGCAAGGGCGGACAAAAGGCAAGTCAAGTCGGTTTCCTATGGCAGTGCGTCTTCGTTCCACGGTACGATAACTGCGGTACGAACAAAATTTTACGTAGAAAGAAATTTTCACTCTACAGCGGAGTGTGCGCTGATATGAAACTTCCTGACAGATTAAAACTGTGTGCCGGAACGAGACTCGAACTCGGGACCTTTGCCTTTCTCAAAAATCAAAATGGTTCAAATGGCTCTGAGCACTATGGGACTTAACTTCTAAGGTCATCAGTCCCCTAGAACTTGGAACTACTTAAACCTAACTAACCTAAGGACATCACACACATCCATGCCCGAGGCAGGATTCGAACCTGCGACCGTAGCGGCCGCGCGGTTTGCCTTTCTCGGGCAGGTGCTCTACCAACTGAGCTACCCAATCACGACTCACGCCCCGTCCCCACAGCTTTACTACTGCCAATACATCGTCTCCTAGGCAAAGGTCCTGAGTTCGAGTCCCGGTCCGGCACACAGTTTTAATCTGCCAGGAAGTTTCATATCAGCGCACACTCCGCTGTAGAGTGAAAATTTCATTCTAGAAACATCCCCCAGGCTGTGGCTAAGCCATGTCTCTGCAATATCCTTTCTTTCAGGAGTGCTAGTTCTGCAAGGTTCGCACGATAGCTTCTGTAAAGTTTGGAATGTAGGAGACGAGGTATTGGCAGAAGTAAAGCTGTGGGGACGGGGCGTGAGTCGTGCTTGAGTATCTCAGTTGGTAGAGCACCTGCCCGCGAAAGGCAAAGGTCCCGAGATCGAGTCTCGGTCCAGCACACAGTTTTAATGTGCCACGAAGTTTCATATCAGCGCACACTCCGCTGTAAAGTGAAAATTTCATTCTAGAAACATCCCCCAGGCTGTGGCTAAGCCATGTCTCCGCAATATCCTCTCTTTCAGGAGTGCTAGTTCTGCAAGGTTCGCAGGAGAGCTTCTGTAAAGTGTGGAATGTAGGAGACGAGGTATTGGCAGAAGTAAAGCTGTGGGGACGGGGCGTGAGTTGTGCTTGGGTAGCTCAGTTTGTAGAGCACCTGCCCGCGAATGGCAAATGTCCCGAGTTCGAGTCTCGGTCCGGCACACAGTTTTAATCTGCCAGGAAGTTTCATATCAGCGCACATTCCGCTGTAGAGTGATAATTTCATTCTAGAAACATCCCTCAGGCTGTGGCTAAGCCATGCGTCCGCAATATCCTTTCTTTCAGGAGTGCTAGTTCTGCAAGGTTCGCAGGAGAGCTTCTGTAAAGTTTGGAATGTAGGAGACGAGGTATTGGCAGAAGTAGAGCTGTGGGGACGGGGCGTGAGTCGTGCTTGAGTATCTCAGTTGGTAGAGCACCTGCCCGCGAAAGGCAAAGGTCCCGAGTTCGAGTCTCGGTCCAGCACACAGTTTTAATGTGCCAGGAAGTTTCATATCAGCGCACACTCCGCTGTAAAGTGAAAATTTCATTCTAGAAACATCCCCCAGGCTGTGGCTAAGCCATGTCTTCGCAATATCCTCTCTTTCAGGAGTGCTAGTTCTGCAAGGTTCGCAGGAGAGCTTCTGTAAAGTTTGGAATGTAGGAGACGAGGTATTGGCAGGAGTAAAGCTGTGGGGACGGGGCGTGAGTTGTGCTTGGGTAGCTCAGTTGGTAGAGCACCTGCCCGCGAACGGCAAATGTCCCGAGTTCGAGTCTCGGTCCGGCACACAGTTTTAATCTGCCAGGAAGTTTCACAATTTTACGTGCTCACCTGGTGGCTTTCGCTACTTTCGGATCAAGTAAGATAAGCTAAAGACGTTATAATTAGCTCACAGTTGCTCGTCAACTTACAAGTCTGACTTCACGCTCTACAAATGACCTGCCAATGGCAGTGTCCTACAACAATTCCCGGTGACTCCCTGTAGGAGCGCTAAATGAGACATAAGACAGGCAGCTATCGCCTCTTGCATATCTATAGCTAGCAAAACTAACAATAAATATTACTCGTAATTTATGAGTAGATGCTCTAAGCAGGGAAAGTCTTTATCACCGATACAATTTGACAAACTTCTGATTCTAAGTGAATGGATAAATGCATTATCCAGGTACAAATATATTTTGAACAAGAGACAGAGTGTAATGATATTGTGTATTTGGAAGTGACCAGATTACGACATGAAGTGAGTGTTGTGGCGTAACAAGACAGCCACGCCACCAGGAAGTAGCCGAAAGCCACGCGTTAACTTACGCAGGCTAGTAGATAGGTCTGAAACAGGATACGTAATGAATGCTATAAAGAAAAGTACGTAGCTCCTGGAATACTTAACTTTAATCCATCCTTGTGGTACATCGCTCTTGACAAGTGAGACTCTTTAGATACAAGCTATGTAATGCTAATGGCGCCTTGCTAGGTCGTAGCCATTGACTTAGCTGAAGGCTATTCTAACTATCTGCTCTGCAAATGAGCGAGGCTTCGTCAGTGTGCATCGCTAGCTACGTCGTCCGTACAACTGGGGCGAGTGCTAGTCCGTCTCTCGAGACCTGCCGTGTGGTGGCGCTCGGTCTGCGATCACTGACAGTGGCGACACGCGGGTCCGACATGTACTAATGGACCGCGGCCGATTTAAAGCTACCACCTAGCAAGTGTGGTGTCTGGCGGTGACACCACAGTGAGGAATATATTTTGTAACACGGTGCACCAAAAAAATACATTACCTCTTTCGTTTAGTTAATCTGACGACAGTTATCAGCTTTAAACGTAACCTATAGTCATGTTAATATCTATAAAGATGCGAAACAAAAAGTACGAAATAACATTGGTATTATGAAAGGAAACAATTTGAAGTAATGATATGTCCAGTTGTGCAGCGTAAGAAGCGTAGAAACACTAAGGTTTCTGTCTTGTCACGGTACCTAAAATGACATCTTAAAACGGTCATATACAGACATCGAAAAGAACAGTTCAAAAATATTTAACTTAATATAAAATACAAGGTAGTTAACAACATGTATTTTTTGATCCTTCTTTTTACTTCATTTTATAGGAAGCTATGACTGACATGTATTTACATACACCTTCAATTTGTGTATGTTGTATCTTGGTCTTTCAAGCCTTTAATACGTAGTTGCAGGTTTACAAGAAATATGTAGTTAGGCCGTCTTTTACGACTGCAATAACGTCTAATATCGACAAAACGAGGTTTTGTTTTATTTTAAAGTATCTTCAGTGGTCACTGTAACAATTGTTGTTTTTGAACATAGCAGGATGGGAACCTTCTTCTTTCGACTCCGCAATTCCACTTCTGTAATCTCTACACCACAGTGAACACAATTAAGGTTTTCCTTACAAGTTAGCTTAACGAGATCATAAGCAGTTCTCAAGTTTGCGGTGTTTCTGACAGGTACATTCTTAATCTGCTTCACAAAGAAAACAGCGTGTTTACAGTACTGTTTGTCGCGTTTCCACCGCAGAGGGGATGAAACGTGCGTTAGAGGGTGTGTGATGACGTTCCCATCTTGTAACGCGTCACTTAGGTGCCGGGCAGAATTTTGGTGAAATATTGTGCGAATGAGACATAATCATTAACCCAGCCGGCTGGAGCCGCGACATAAATATCATGAATTAATACGCCCGGAAAGTTTACGGAGGCAAATAATTAAGCCACATTACACATCACATGAACTTTTGTGCTGCGGCGTTTTTTCCGCACGTGCCGTCACGTGGTTATCTGAAGTATCACGCTTTTGCGCCATTACAGAGGAGGGCTGTAGATGCCTTTGAGACAAATTTCAAACTTATGCGTCGCACAGGGAGGCAATTACGGAGTCTCGAAAAGGTGTTACTTTTTTCGATGGGAGAACACAGAGAAAGAAATACATAAAGGTATAGCAGTCTCTGCCAAATGAAAATCAAAGACGATCGCATTCTATACGTTCAAAATGAAGTATGCAAGATGACCATGGATACATAATGACATGCGAAAGAGAAAATATTCTGTAACGTGTGAGTCATAGAAAACGTGAGATATTTAATTTCAAACATGAGAATAGTTTATCGTCTCGTTAAATCGATCTCTAAGGAAAACCACATTTGTTATAGTGCCTACTGAATATGTGTGAAACCAGAATGAAAAATGCTCTTATAGTAGCACAAAAAACGTGAATATGTTTTGGGCAGACTTAGGTATATTAAATAAGGCACTTAGCTTTCTGACCTATCTGGCAGGTTCAATATCTTCACATTTTCTTGCTCTTTTACTTGTTAGTACTAGTACCCGTGTCATGAAATATAAAGCATCGTGTGTTGTAAAAGTTCAAATGGTTCAAATGGCTCTGAGCACTATGGGACTTAACATCTGAGGTCATCAGTCCCCTAGAACTTTGAACTACTAAAACCTAACTAACCTAAGGACATCACACATATCCATGCCCGAGGCAGGATTCGAACCTGCGACCGCAGCGGTCGCGCTGTTCCAGACTGTAGCGCCTAGAACCACTCGGCCACCCTGGCCGGCGTAGTAAAAGTAACATACATGACGTCATTTACACAGTTTTATACCCCCCCCCCCCCCGAGAAAGTTATTTAGCTATTACATGTATGTTCTATATTCTTTACACGTACGATATATTGTTTGCTACAGCTGGCGAATCTTCCTGGTTTTGGACACATTATCAGGGGCTTTAACCCATAAATTACAGGATGCAGCTGTAGCAACACCTTGCCGCTACTAAGAGGGCTCACTGCGCCGGGGAAATAGGTACAACTCGTAAGAAAAGCGTCAATATGTCAAGATGTTTTGATTTAAATATCTTTGAAGCTTTAAGACAAGTCGATAAGACCTGGTTCCCTTCTTTTATATCCCTAAGTCTGCCCAAGACATCCAAATTTTTTTGTCCTATAATAGGAGCATTTCTCATTCTGGTTCCAAAATATTACGCTTCCGTAATTTTGACACTAGACCGCCATAGCTTAGCAATTGATTAAGTTTTTGTGGACTCGGCCGAGGGCTGATTCAGTATAGGTTTCTTTATTGTCTTTCGAACCATGTTGCTCATATCGCAGCTAAGGACACGGATAACTATAAATTAAATGTTTTTTTCAATCTACTTACAAAATTGCAACCGATTTACACACGTTTGAAACATATAAGTGGCGTGCGTAAAAGAACTCACTAAAATGTGTCTTTGAACGAAAAATCCGAATGAAGCCAGATTTTTCAAAGCGAGTTTTCAATTTGATCGACGAATGGATTTTTTACTTATATGAATCACATTAAATCAATTCTGTGCATTTAGTTCAAATAAGAATGAATTTTACTTGCTGCACTTATCTCGACTTTAAAGAATCGTATGTCGACAACGGTCAAAAGCTACTGGATGAAAGAAACTCCGTTTTGAGTTTATCCGTGCATCTATCTTAGTGCCAAATTCGAACAGATTCGTAGAAGTTTAAAGCATAGAAGTGGCGCGGCCGGAAAACTCCCAGGAGAAGGGATTTTTTTTTTTGCCTGCATTTGCAAGTCAAATCCGAACGGTAGAAATAGAAACGGTGTCATTGGCTAAGCACTAATTTCAGACCAATTAAGATGTTTTTCAAAAGAAATTAATCGATTGGAGCAACTTGCCTGGGCGCCAATCAGGTTGGTCATTCAGACTTTGTTTAATGTACTGTAACGTTGCTACAGTAAGACACATGTTCGAATGGGTATTAAAAATGGCCGCTGGCCCAGGCTAAATCTAAAACATTTTCACCCCATGTTCCTAACTCAAATCGAAACCAAGCACAACCCCGCCCCTCTCTCCCAAACCGCGATTATGCGTGGGGCCTTCTCAAAAATGTTTGTTGCAGCACTTACGGCGCAAAACGTAAATAACTCTGATATTAATTTTATTTTGATTTTTATAAAATTAATTTATACCCCCCCCCCCACCCCCAGAATTACAAATTTCCTAGTTTTGCATCACTCGGTATGACACTTTACACTTGCTCTTCTTATAATGCTGTAGTTCGTTGCTTTCAGAATTTATTCGATTTGTTTTTATTCTTTATACACAAGAAAGTAACTCATCATTATAGCTGAACCGATTAAGAGTATGAATAAAAAAAATGTGATTGTTCTTCAGTTGAGTATCGTGACTGCATAATGATTTAGGTTGTAACATTTGTACCTATTTGAAAGATACAGACAAAATCAATATAATAAATGGGACAACAACAATACTGCAAAAGATGATTAGAAAACAGTTCACGTAGGCGTTTATAAAACAATATCGATACCAACTGCTGTGTACGAAAAAGGAATGTGAATGCTAAAAATATCAAACTTACACTTACACTATGTTTGGAAGTGTATTTTCTGAGACGTGTTATTGAATATGCACGACATAATAATAAAAGAATCAGCAACATTTACAACGAATGAGAAAATATTCAGTATTTTATATCTCTGTACGACACTTATACTGAGGATCAAAAACGAGAAAAAGTATCAAAGATGTTTTACGATTACAAACCATAAGGAAGAAGGAACACCGGACGACCAATGACAAGACGGAAAGTTTTGTGGAGAGCTTAACATGTATTAATGATATCAGGCAGTGATAAAAGATGAGAGTTGAAATTATTTTTCATTTTTCAGTGAGTTTCTTGTTTTAGACTATAGCCACTGTATAGTAGGCAAAATGCATAGTGAAGAGTGTGTGCGGGATGAGATGATCCGGACATGGAGAAACACGCACACTCGCTAGAAATGTGGTCTCAGGGTGGCACAACACATTATGGCTAGACACGCTATAGGTCAGGATATTGCTAGTACAATCGAAGAGTCAGTCAAAGGGACCTACCTCAGCAAGCTATTGAATTGTGCGGTGTCTGACAAAGCTAAGCACTAGTCAAGACTGGAATGCTTTTAGGAAGAAGCAGTTTAGGCGTTTCTTTTCTTTTACATCTACATCTGTATTCTGCATTTCTAGGGCCGTTACCTTCCCTGTTACATTCATGAATAACGACTGATGATAAACCTCTGTAGTTGTTCTAACTTCTCTTATTCTCTCGCCGTGGTCTTTTCACGATACGTATGAGGGAGAAATTAATATGTTGGCCTACTCTTCTTGGAATGTACACTATTGATATTTCAAGAGTCCATCGCGATGCACAACGCCTCTCGTGTAGCGTCTACCCCTACAGTTTGTTGAGTATCTCCATAATGGTGTTGTGACGAGTAAACAATCCAGTGGCGAACCCATCGTATTTGATTGGATCTTCTTTACTCTCTGGTATATCACTGTAGTTGCTGTTCTCATTGAACTGTTGCCAATGATGTAATAAGATATTAGTGGACGTCCAAACCCAGTTACACGTAGTATGTCATTTATTAACGTTCAGAATCAACTGCTAGTCCGTGCACCCATCATCGATGCACTATGCATCTTACCAATTTTCTCTACAGCCTTCTGGCGTTGCAGTCTTCCTATAAACAATGGCATCGTCCAACAACAGCCCACGGAGCCATTATCAATGGATATGAGGCTGACATCTCACGAGTCACAGGCGTTTGATTAAAACAAAGAGAGGCGTGGATGATCGTTAGTTTTGACACTTGTCTTTGAAAAAGTAAAAATTATATTCCCCAAGCGTCAGAGTTATTTATTAATAGATATGAAAATAAAAATTTAAAATCATTGCTAGTATTGAGATTCAAACCCTTAACTTTATGATGATCAGACTTCAATGCTACGTGGCTTGCTATGGATTTTTTATTTTGCAAAATGTTTTACTGAACTGAAATAGAGTAAATTATAAGTTTTACAAATGTTGATACATAGCTTAACCACTATCAATATATTATTCAAATTATTTACATTAGGTAACGATTAATAGAGTAAATTATAAGTTTTACAAATGTTGATACATAGCTTAACCACCATCAATATATTATTCAAATTACTTACATTAGGTAACGATTAAATAATAATAATAATTGTTATTATAATTATAGATAAAAGGTCGACTATTGCAATGTATTTTGTACCCACATAACTTTTTTCTTTATAAACAATATAAAGAGTTTTTAAGTTCTTCTTGAAGAATATTTTCTTTATGAAGTTAAAATCTTCTGGGTTATTAGACCGCGTCATGTTTCTTCTAAATGGCCCACCAATGGTAGCCATATGAATTGTAACCAATACTAATCTCCAGTACGAACGCGAGAAAACGCCCCCTTTGTAAGTGGACGCGACGCTCGTCTCTGACAGTGTTCTAGCAGTAGTGGACACCAAAAGACCCTGAGGAAGATCCCAGTAGAGGGGTCGAAACGTCAAAAAAAAAAAAAAAAATCATGACGCGGCCTAATAACCCAGAAGATTTTAACTTCAGTGACAAGGGCCACGAAAGCCTGCAGACTTACATATTTTCTTTACGATTTACTGATATATTGTTTGAACTGGAATTACATGCAGACATGCACATTGGAGAAATTAGACAACAGAGTCGCTACAGGATTTAAGTTTTTTCCTGACATAAGAAATTCACATGCAGTTAAAGAAAGTGAACACATAATAATAACAATAATATCCATAGTTCCGTAGCACTCTCATATGTAGTTTCAAAACAGTTCACATTTTCAGTCTATTTGTATGTAACTGAAACTTCCTGGCTGAAACCTCACGAGTCACAGGCGTTTGATTAAAACAAAGAGAGGCATGGATGATCGTTAGTTTTGACACTTGTCTTTGAAAAAGTAAAAATTATATTCCCCAAGCGTCTGAGTTTTACTACCGTCGTTACTTAGGAGAGTGTTCTATGAACATAAAGGTAAGAGAGATTGGTTGAGACAGATAAACAACGAGAGAAAATATTTCTTTATCTTTTTTTTGTTTTTTAATCCTGTGTATTGCATTTATCCTATGGCCAATATGCAAATATTTTGCATTTTTTCTTATGTCGCAGTCAAATATGCTGACTTACTCTTCTTTGAAACGGCGACTAGATTCGTGAGACGGAGCTTTGCTGAGAAGCGTCTACATTAGCGTCTGGATGAACCAGAACTGATACTTGGTAATGTTCGCGTCTCCGTAGAGAGGAAGACAAATGAAAGCCCAAAGTGTAAAAAATGTATGTCGCCGCCTTACTATACAGGGTGTTACAAAAAGGTACGGCCAAACTTTCAAGAAACATTCCTCACACACAAATAAAGAAAAGATGTTATGTGGATATGTGTCCGGAAACGCTTAATTTCCATGTTGGGGCTCATTTTAGTTTCATCAGTAACGTGATCAAAATGTAAATTTTCACAATCAACATGTGTGGGCTGACGAGAATCCACACGCAATTGTGTAATCACGTCGTCAACACAGATTTTCTGTGAACGTTCGGGCAGGCATTGTTGGTGATATCTTGATTGGGCCCCATGTTCTTCCACCTACGCTCAATGGAGCACGTTATGATTTCATACGGCATACTCTACCTGTGCTGCTAGAACATGTGCCTTTACAAGTACGACACAACATGTGGTTCATGTACAATGGAGCTCCTGCACAATTCAGTAGAAGTGTTCGTACGCTTCTCAACAACAGACTCGGTGACCGATGGATTGGTAGAGGCGGACCAATTCCTTGGCCTCCACGCTCTCCTGACCTCAACCCTCTTGACTTTCATTTATGGGGGCATTTGAAAGCTCTTGTCTACGCAACCCCGGTACCAAATGTAAAGACTCTTCGTGCTCGTATTGTGGACGGCTGTGATACAATACGCCATTCTCCAGGGTTGCATCAGCGCATCAGGGATTCCATGCGACGGAGGGTGGATGCATGTATCCTCGCTAACGGAGGACATTTTGAATATTTCCTGTAACAAAGTGTTTGAAGTCACGCTGGTACATTCTGTTGCTGTGTGTTTCCATTCCATGATTAATGTGATTTGAAGAGAAGTAATAAAATGAGCACCAACATGGAAAGTAAGCGTTTCCGGACACATGTCCACACAACATAGTTTCTTTCTTTGTGTGTGAGGAATGTTTCCTGAAAGTTTGTCCGTACCTTTTTGTAACACCCTGTATATCGCAGGAGACAGCATACTTCAATCATTTCGTAAGGAAATGATATTTCTGCGCTGGAGGTGCGAAAATGAAATGGAGATATTACACATACAACAGCAATAAAGGTTGCTAAAAAATATTCCACTGCCTGGAACAATAACCCGAACTACCCAATGAGATGTAATGACGTGGCAAATTTTGTAGAACGCTCAGCGAGACGGATACTCTGACTGGCAGAAACTTGTGTAAGGCCACTTCAACAACTGCTGGGAAGTTGCGAATGACTTTGGTAATAGCATAAGTGGAGGCAATGTATGGGAGAGATTGCTGTTGTCGGTAACGGTTTGCATTACCGCGATCGAAGGTCTATTAACATACGCGTGTGCTTGTAGGCTGAATAAGAGAAGTAGGCTTGTCTGAGCTTGATGGAATAATTTATTTACGAAACTCTGCGGTCGGAACAGACAATATTACACTGCAACCGATAACTCGTGCGAATGCGTGAGGAAAGTTCAGTACGGTAAATTATTTCGTATCTAATACACTTGGATTCACGCTTTCGCCACGGAGTAGAACGTGGAAAAGAAAAGAAATCAACAATCAAAGAATAAAACACAGAACAAATGTTGCTTATGTATAGCGTCTCTGGCGTCCAGCGGGAAAGTTTCGCAGCACTGTACATTCACCTGAGCATGTCACGGCGCTGGACGAAGACTGAAGACGCCACACTGTAATACTTTAAGCCCAATCTAGCCACAATGGCAGATACGCAGTGCCAATGTCTGCCGAATATCACGTACAGTTGACGTCCAATTCTTTGCGACGCCTTGCTGGGTGACGACAAGCATTTACGCACTCCCATAAATATCCCCCCGCCGAGGCTCTTTATGCCCCAAAGCAGGAGAACGGCATGCAATACGGGCCACTTAAGTCGAAAGTGGTGTAAAGCTTTAGCAGTTGTTTTCAAATATGGTAGAATAGCATACAATGTTTTCTTGAACATTTATCATGGTATAAACGGCGAAAAAGAGATTTTAACCAATTTATCATATAACAAGAAAAAACATTGTACGAGCTAAAATTTGAGATGTTAAGAAATGTACCGGACAGAACGGACTGAACTATACAAAAAATGCAGGTTATAAATAAAAAAATGTTTTCCTGACTCATAAACCAGTTAATCTGTTTATTTATCGTAAGTATAGTATAATACAGAAAACAACTGGTTAAAAAAATCTTTCATTTTGCGGTCGATTGAATCTGATACGACGCATTAAACCAGTGGATTAAGGTAACACTTTTTATAAAATTTTAATAGCAATCTTTGCCATCCCATTTCTTTTCTCTATTAAATTTTCCAACAAATCGTAAGCTAACTCACTCTTAGCTAGTGGTATTAAACAGGGGTCTAAATCTGTCATATGCACTATGAATGTTTCTTCGTAATTCTCTTCAAATGCTGGTGTGAAAAGCCCAACTGAGATGTCACAGATGTCTGCCAAATCCCTACAATGATTTTGAGTTCGTTTGCAATGTAGTTCTAGAAATATTAAAACGAAATTTTGAGCTCGTTTGCAGTGTAGTTCTAGAAATATTAAAACGAACAGCAGCGGCACTTTCGGTTATTTTGCCTTCCAAAAAATTTGAAACCATTTGCTTTACTGCAGTCACAGACCGCTCCCATAGACACTCACAGACACCCGTGCCCTTCTGCCTTCGTATCGTGCTGGAAAAGCGAAAAGAAAAGTGATCTAAGTGGACCATACCACCAGAATTTGGTATGGGCTGTACTGCCCGACTGAAACTGCACTTTACAGCATGGCAAAAACAGGAACTGGCTTGAGTGAGTGGGATTCCATTATTACGAACCAGTCTACATCAGACTGCTTGAATACTAATACTAGTACGATAACATTACTTCTGAGATTTAAAAGTATAAACCCATACTGAAACAATACTACCCGCCGTTCCCCTAATACGTAACGCCTAGGAAAATGATAAGTAACACAATGGGCGTATTATTGTTTTATTGTTAATCTTACGAGGGCACCTCACAGACTGCACCTCTCCGATTTTCTTCGTACTTACACGTAAGATTTTAAGCACAGTACCTGGACATCGATATCCTAAAGCAGTATGATGCAATTCTTAAATACACTCCTGGAAATTGAAATAAGAACACCGTGAATTCATTGTCCCAGGAAGGGGAAACTTTATTGACACATTCCTGGGGTCAGATACATCACATGATCACACTGACAGAACCACAGGCACATAGACACAGGCAACAGAGCATGCACAATGTCGGCACTAGTACAGTGTATATCCACCTTTCGCAGCAATGCAGGCTGCTATTCTCCCATGGAGACGATCGTAGAGATGCTGGATGTAGTCCTGTGGAACGGCTTGCCATGCCATTTCCACCTGGCGCCTCAGTTGGACCAGCGTTCGTGCTGGACGTGCAGACCGCGTGAGACGACGCTTCACCCAGTCCCAAATATGCTCAATGGGGAACAGATCCGGAGATCTTGCTGGCCAGGGTAGTTGACTTACACCTTCTAGAGCACGTTGGGTGGCACGGGATACATGCGGACGTGCATTGTCCTGTTGGAACAGCAAGTTCCCTTGCCGGTCTAGGAATGGTAGAACGATGGGTTCGATGACGGTTTGGATGTACCGTGCACTATTCAGTGTCCCCTCGACGATCACCAGTGGTGTACGGCCAGTGTAGGAGATCGCTCCCCACACCATGATGCCGGGTGTTGGCCCTGTGTGCCTCGGTCGTATGCAGTCCTGATTGTGGCGCTCACCTGCACGGCGCCAAACACGCAAACGACCATCATTGGCACCAAGGCAGAAGCGACTCTCATCGCTGAAGACGACACGTCTCCATTCGTCCCTCCATTCACGCCTGTCGCGACACCACTGGAGGCGGGCTGCACGATGTTGGGGCGTGAGCGGAAGACGGCCTAACGGTGTGCGGGACCGTAGCCCAGCTTCATGGAGACGGTTGCGAATGGTCCTCGCCGATACCCCAGGAGCAACAGTGTCCCTAATTTGCTGGGAAGTGGCGGTGCGGTCCCCTGCGGCACTGCGTAGGATCCTACGGTCTTGGCGTGCATCCGTGTGTCGCTGCGGTCCGGTCCCAGGTCGACGAGCACGTGCACCTTCCGCCGACCACTGGCGACAACATCGATGTACTGTGGAGACCTCACGCCCCACGTGTTGAGCAATTCGGAGGTACGTCCACCCGGCCTCCCGCATGCCCACCATACGCCCTCGCTCAAAGTCCGTCAACTGCACATACGGTTCACGTCCACGCTGTCGCGGCATGCTACCAGTGTTAAAGACTGCGATGGAGCTCCGTATGCCACGGCAAACTGGCTGACACTGACGGCGGCGGTGCACAAATGCTGCGCAGCTAGCGCCATTCGACGGCCAACACCGCGGTTCCTGGTGTGTCCGCTGTGCCGTGCGTGTGATCATTGCTGGTACAGCCCTCTCGCAGTGTCCGGAGTAAGTATGGTGGGTCTGACACACCGGTGTCAATGTGTTCTTTTTTCCATTTCCAGGAGTGTATATTCGTAACAGTCGCCCGTGAAGATTAGAAATTTGCAAACGAATGACAGCAGCAGTTGCACTTAAACTTTTTATCCTTAATTTCCACGACCGGTTTGAGCTCCCAAGACCATTTTCCAGTAGTAATAGAGTGGTGGGGGAAGGGGGGGGGGGGCAAAAATATAGAAACACCAAAAACACAACTCATTACCATCCATAATACGGTGTAGGAAAATCGTTGGCATTCTAGACAGCTTCCAGTCGTCTCCGAGTGCATAAATACAGGTCCTGTATGGTTTTTAAGAGAAGTTTTCACCAATCTTCTTGCAAAATACTGGCGAGTGCAGTTAACGGCGATGCAGATAGATAGCGGTTATGCATCTTTCTCTCCAAAATATACCACAAAGGCTAAATAGTCCTCAGTTCTGATGATTGTGGTTGGCATGGGACTTGGACAACTCACCCTCATGCTCACTGGACCGTGCGAGTTGTGTACATAGCCGACCTGTCCTCTTGGAACATAGCACTATTAATCAACTTATATTGTACCACTGGACGCGCTGATCAGCAATAACGCGAGCTAGCAGAGTACCATAGGGACCCATGGAATACCATGATTTGGCTGCCTAAATTATCATCGAATCCCTTGACCAGAACTTGAAAATAGTGTGAAACAAGACTCATCTTACCAAATGACTTCTTTCCATTGCTCCACAATTTTCCTGTTAAGGGTAGATCCGGCTTGTCCTCCAATTCTCTGCTTATGGGGCTCCCTTCGTGTTGTTTCAATGCTGACAGGATTCGCGAGAGCGACCTTCAGGGCTGCAGTTACTTTTGCAGCTGTCGTCCTAATTTTTTCGTCTTCACCCTCTTTAATCACCACATGCCATGATCACTCAGCACACACTATCATCCGCGGATGATGTTTTCCCACTTTCCCCAAGTGTCTAACAAATAGTGAGCTACCTTCTGAAACTCAATCTTAGCTAGTGGTAAGCCAGCCGCTGTAGCCGAGCGGTTCTAGGCGCTTCAGTCCGGAACCACGCGGCTGTTACGGTCGCAGGTTCGAATCCTGCCTCGGGCATGGATGTGTGTGAACTCCTTAGGTTAGTTAGGTTTAAAAAGTTCCAAGTCTAGGAGACTGATGACCTCATATGTTAAGTCCCATAATGCTTAGAGCTATTTGAGTCATTTAGCTAGTGGTATTAAACTGGGATCCAAACCTGTCATGTTCACTACGAACATTTCTTCGTAATTTTCTTCAAATGTTGGTTTGAAAAGACCAACTGGTGCCGCTTGAAACACCAAACACTGGCTAAAATCGTTACGGAAGCACACACCATACGAACACAAAAATTTAACTGAGTTCGAATTCACTTAGCTCCCGTCTGATCACCACTGACACTTGGAAGGTGCTGAGGACATTGCCAGGCGCCGTTCATGGTCAAATACAACAGGGCAATCTGCAGCCTTGGCTAGCATCAGCATTTGTCTAGAAGAACGAATTTTCACGGCGGTAGAAATTTGAAAATTTGTGGTAAGCTTCTATGGGACCAACCTGCTGAGGTCATCTGTCCCTAGACTCACACACTACTGAACCTAATTTAAACTAACTTACGCTAAGGACAACCCACATAACCATGCCCGTAGGAGGACTCGAACCTCCGATGGGTGGAGCCGCGCGAACCGTGACAAAGCGCCCAAGACCGCACTGCTACTATCACTGTGTTTTCATGTTTCTGTCCAACACCTGTACGCCTATCATCAGACAAATATCAGTCGTGGCAGTTTAAAATGAAAATAAGAGTGCAGCGTGTTCTATCACTTGATTGTAAACCAACGTTACATTATGGAACCTGCACCATAGTGTGGGGTGGCCGGTGGAATAATAGAATATATGTTTTGTATTTATGCTGTTTGCCGTTCTCAACACTGGTTCTCTAACTACAATATTGGCAACCAGAAAGTGATTAGCAAAACGTGAAGCCTGTAATTAGAATTCCTAGTGCCAACTTCATCTGAGAAATACATTTATAGCTACAGCTTATAGCTCTGAGGAATTCATAATCAAAAACCATTCTCTCTAAAATTTTCACTATATTCTGAAAGTCACAGACCAAAAAGAATTCCACACAATCCAACTACCAGAGCAGTGCAGAGTCTAATGCACTGATGCCACTATAACTGTTCAAATTGAATGTTTAAGTGAATGCTCGCCATAATTTGTTGATAATGTTCATCAAACGCCACGTTAATAATGGTAGAATGTCTGTCCTGCGGCGGCACGTGAAAATACGACATACGCAAACTAAAGATAGAGCATTAACGTCATCCCAAAATTAACACTTCATTCGAAAATGATTTCATGGTTATACGTAGCCCGAGTAACTTATTACTGCATCCGAGGCTGTTTATATCAATGATACAGACGCGACTCCCGGCACAGGTGGTGCGCTAATCAGCGTCTGGAGAGAAATGGGCCCTTCTTTTCTCGCGCAGCGTTCTTACATATAAAGCCGCGGTGCGGACGGCTAAGGGAACGCCTGATCAAATCTGCTCTCCCGACTAGCCGCTGGGCTAGTAATGCACCACTTTAAGTTATCGAATAAATCATTGCTTCCTTTGCTGATGGCCGATGAAGCTTTCAATTTAATTGTGCAATCAGCACACAAGTAAGTAATCATAATAAAAGTCTGACGTGGCTAAGTCATATATTTTGAGCGAGAGAATTAATTTAATTACACTACACGCAGTAGACGAGCTCTGAACTAGCTCTTTGGAGATACGCTATAGCTATAGTTTTATAGTTATTCTGTTGAAACTTCTCACATTTTTATGATTATAGCGGATCTACCTTCTACTTAAATTTAAACATCCTAGCTTTATTTATTCGCCTGCTTAATCTATCTTGCTTCCTTAATTTCTAAGACAAAAGCCGGAAAATCATGAATTTCAAATAAAATTTTAATTTGTGAGATCCAGAATACTGTTTGTACTAAATTATTATGCAAAAGGAATCTAAATATAAATTTTTAAGTTTCTAGCTCTTTTCTGTTGCGCCAATGATTTTTACAGAAAAACGTCCAAATTTCAAAAATGGTTAAAGTTATTGAACTGATATTCAACACATATTGATTTAGTATTACTCCTGACATGCAAGAAACATTTCAGGTTATTTACTTGATTTTAAAGTATTGCGCAATATTTATGACATCAGAGGTAGTTACAGCGGACTGGCTGGCACACAATGGAAAGACTGATGTGAATTTTATAAGGCGTGAGTAGGCTGCTTCCCTACAATAGTGTTCCATATGCTGGACAAGACATTCATTTCTAACTAGTTGATATAGCTGTCAATGGCCAAGTGCGTAGCTTACATCTTTGGTAATGGTGACTCGCTTTAGTGACCGGTAGGAAAGAATGCGCTTGAAGATCACTCCATTTTTGTGCAGCACTGTGAGGATTTCAAATTCACTGCTAACAATTGAAAAAAATAGTGTAGGCTACAACTTGAAAAAAATTCATGTGATGGTGTTTTTATGAACTGTGTAACATACTTTGTATAACAATAAAAATAAACAGTTTCGATAACACCTGCAATGAAAACGTTATATTTTACTTCAGCCAAGACAAATTATCATAATGTCCATGCACTTAAATCTATACACGATGTTAACAAATTGCTCTTCTTCAGAAACGCATTCCTTGCCATTGGCAGTCTACATTTTATATCTTCTCTTCTTCGACCATCATCAGTTATTTTGCTCCCCAAATAGCAAAACTCATTTACTACTGCAAGCGTCTCATTTCCTAATCTAATTCCCGCAGCATCATCCGATTTAATTCGACCACTTTCCATTATTCTCGTTTTGCTTTTGTTGATGTTCATCTTATATCTTCCTTTCAAGACACTGTCCATTCCGTTCAGCTGCTCTTCCAGGCCCTTTGCCGTCTCTGACAGAATTAATATGTCATCAAATGGTTCAAATGGCTCTGAGCACTATGGGACTTAACATCTGAGGTCATCAGTACCCTAGAACTCAGAACTACTTAAACCTAACTAACCTAAGGACATCACACACATCCATGCCAGTGGCAGGATTCGAACCTGCGACCGTAGCGGTCACGCGGTTCCAGACTGAAGCGCCTAGAACCGCTCAGCCACACTGGCCGGCTACAATGTCATCGGCGAACCTCAAAGTTTTTATTTCTTCTCCATGGATTTTAATTCCAACATCGAATTTTTGTTTTGTTTCCTTTACTGCTTGCTCAATATACAGATTGAATGACATTGGGGATAGGCTACAACCCTGTCTCACTCCATTCCCAACCACAGCTTCCCTTACATGCCCCTGGACTCTTATAACTGTCACCTGGTTTCTGTACAATTTGTAAATAGCCTTACGCTCCCTGTATTTTACCCCTGCCACCTCCAGAATTTGAAAGAGAGTATTCCAGTCAACATTGTCAAAGATTTCTCTAAGTCTACACATGCTGGAAACGTAGGTTTTCCTTTCCTTAATCTAAGATAAGCCGTAGGGTCAGTATTGCCTCACGTGTTCCAACATTTCTACGGAATCCAAACTGATCTTCCCCGAGGTCGGCTTCTACCAGTTTTTCCGTTAGTCTGTAAGGAATTCGCGTTAGTATTTTGAAGCTGTGATTTATTAAACTGATAGTTCGGTAATTTTCACATCTGTCAACACCTGCTTTCTTTGGGATTGGAATTATTGTATTCTTCTTGAAGTCTGAGGGTATTTCGCCTGTCTCATACATCTTGCTCACCAGATAGTAGAGTT